>NC_091130.1:62699222-63032035 GCF_040183065.1 Periplaneta americana
GTAAAGACAAATTCGAATAAGCTTATCTCAGACTTAATACAATTTTCATCAACTTCAGATTCTATGTGTGTCGCTAGTCAAGGAATATTTTATTCTTGGGTACTCTACGAATGCTAATGATATTTCGGGGTCCGAAAAGTTCATTTCAACATATGAAAGCATTCATATGGACGAATGTAAAACATGTTTACTTGTTTATCACTATGGCTGCCATAGTCACCACAATAGACTACAGTCACAGTTTTGTAGCAGATGTTCCATCTAGCTCTATTTCCACTAGTATTATTTACCTCAATGATCACGCCAAATACCTACAATTATTGCTTTTTTAATCATATTACGATTAGGATGAAAGTGTACAATAGATGTACACTATTGTTTATCACGCATTTCTCTAATTAAAAATCCTTGCACCTACTAATACAGAGCTTACTGTGTACCTATCAGTCATATTACTACTGAAAACTTCTGCAATCGAAAGTAACTAAACATAACTAAAACATCACTAACAAGATAGTAATGGAGACATCTATGGACGGCAAGAGATACTGAAATTGAACTTACCTCAACTGTTAGTTACAAGCGCTGATAAATCTACATTTAACTTTCCGGAAACTCATAAAAGTTATCAGTGCAGTTAAATTTATAAGAGCAGTTAAGTAACTGGGAGTTAACTGAGGTGTACCAGAAACCGGGCATGGGTGCATAATGTTAATCTACGAAATTTACGCCTTTATGTCTTTGTTTAATTTCTGTGCTAGATCATCCCAACATTTTTGCAGTAATTCAATCACTACGAAAGAATAGATGTATGGCTGGATGTAGATGGATAGCTGGATTAATGAATAGATCAACATACGTCAGCAACTATGGCTATTTGCACCCACCAATTATTATTACAGTGGATATCTGACTAATAATTAAATAAATTAGACATGAAATGTAATAATGATGATTATTATTATGTTTCAAGTAATATTGTTGCGTCGAACCTGTGGTCTAGGGGTAGCGCTTCTGTGTATTAAATGATGGTTTACGAGTTAAAAACTCCGCACGGCTACTCTAGCGCGCACTCCTTACCTTCCCCTCTCCCTCTGCTGTATACTCAGTCGGTGACGCGCCAAAGTGCCCTGCATTGCAAGATTTATTTTAACGATTTTCGCAATTAAATTCATAGCTAAACGGCTTAATTTGCAAAGAAGATTCAAGGCATTAATTATTCAGATTATTTTTACCTGTCTGCTTGTATAGCAATCAGTCATTTCTGTCGGGCCATTACCCCAAAAGAGTGCTGTAAACATTGGGCAAAGAATATTTCTTTTGCATCATCGAACGAAAAGTGTAATAAAAGTTTTGTTATATTTTACATGAAAAACATAATTCTTAAATGCTGGTACATCGGTCCCCTTCCACCCTGTACAGTTCATTCATTCATTCATTCATTCATTCATTCATTCATTCATTCATTCATAGTGTTCCGACCAAAGGCAGGTCTTTCACTACAAACCTAGCTTTTTCTAATCTTTCCTATTTTATGCCTTCCTTTTTTGTCTGTGCATATGATCCATATATTTAAATGTCGTCTATTATCTATTAACTTCTTCTGCTCCGAATTCTTCTCCCGCTCACCATTCCTTTCAGTGTATCCTTCAGTAGGCAGTTTCTTCTCAGCCAGTGACCCAACCAATTTCTTTCTCTCTTCCGAACAGTTTCAAATTCATTCTTTCTTCATCCACTCTTTCCAACACAACTTCATTTCATATTCCGTCTGTTCATTTCACACACTCCATTCTCCTCCATATCCACATTTCAAATACTTCTATTCGCTTCTCTTCACTTCGTCGTAACGTCCATGTTTCTGCCCCATGCAATGCCACACTCCACACAAAGCACTTCACTAGTCTCTTCCTTAGTTGTTTTGCAGAGGTGCGCAAATGAAGTTCCTTTTTCTATTAAAAGCTTCCTTTGCCATTGTTATCCTCCTTTTGACTTCTTGGCAGCAGCTCATGTTACTGTTTATAGTACACTCCAAGTATTTGAAGCTGATCACTTGCTCTATTAAAATGACAATATGTATTTATAAATAAATATTTCAATTAAGCAAGTCAAGATCTGTTCAGAAATGTACAAGTATCACAATGGGTCATTCTAGTAAATAGAACGCTATTAATAGGAACAAAGTGGAATACGTACTACGTAGGCGTACTATCATTTTGTAGTACTATCCATATGGGCTATGCAATAATAGAATGTTCACATTAGGTGCTCAAAGTGGTGCCCATTTGCAGTGTAATGTGTATTGTATCTGTATACACCAATTTAAAGTTAAACTTCAAATCACTTCATTTGCACACTGCAGTGCATTGATGGTCGTACGGTATAAACAAATGGTACCTACCAAACCCTCCTACGAGTTTGTTCGGGGAAGAAAGAGAATTTATTTTTTACATCTTCCGACCATCATTGCACTCGAATTCACTATGCCGTCAAGGCACCAAATTAGTTACGCGACCCTGAGTATCTGCAGTGTACTTAAGTACTATGTATTGTTTATATGTTTACAGTCAAACCACTTCTCCTGTATTATTCACAGGGACCATGCCATCAAGACATCAAATAACGATATGATTATTAACGTTCTGTTTATTAAAATGACCCACTGTTACACATTTTTGAACAGATCTTGAACGAGCTTAATTGAAATATTGAATAATAAATACGTTATGTCATTAAAATTAGTAGTGGTACTCGTAACTAATTAATAAATAACGCTATAAGATTACCTCTCCATAAACATTATTTCCCTTTTTACGGCTGTACTCCTTTTATATGGAACAACTTTTCATTTGGTGCTTGCGTAGTTATTTTGAGTGGTCAAGATGAGTGGGACACCCGGTATATGAAGAGTGGAAGTGAAATAATCCTGCAGATTGAAACAAACGATAGGTACACTTAAATAAATAGAAAACCTATATTAAATTTTGTGATTAAATGCAAGGTTAATTAGGAGTTGAAAGTTTCGGCAGTCTGACAACATGACCGCTAACACACTGCTCTTTCTTCTCGTAATACGGATGTAAGAGGTCAACGAACTCAAGTCTGTATCCTAGGTGAACCTCTCCTTTTCTGACTAAAGCGTTGCAAATCTGTTCGCATCGTTCAGTGGCTTGAAATTAGTGGTTTTAAAATTAAATTTATACGAAAACCGTTCACGCTATGAAAATATGCCAGAGGAATAAATGATTCATTATTAGATTTTCTATCGATATAGACAAAACTCACGATCCTACTCCAATAGTTACCGAATAAGAGGGTGTTAAACATTTGGAAAAAAAAATTCTGAGAAATCTATGAACTTTCCAGCAATATGGTATTACACTTTTTTGTTACATACAACATGAGCCATTCGCTCTGAAAATCTGCGGGGTTATTTCAATTCCATCCTGTATAGACAAATGAAACCTAAGCGATGGATTTAGGCCTAAATGGCTTCATTCATGTACGTACTCTAAAAATAGTTAAAAAATAACTGTAAATAGGACTACAGAGTAGGCCACGAAAAAGTAGCCCTAGAACAACGAGAAAGTAGATAATATACGGTGTATAACTACTGTATTATTAGTATTATTTTGGACACGTCGCAGCTGGTATACCAGACTAAATTGGAGCTCAACAATGAATGCGCATTTCCAACCCAAACCACCTGACTACCCTAAGGTTCGCTGAGTATCCAGATTGCTAGCACAGTATAGTATATACAGTCACGAAGCTCAATACGTAGTAAATATGCATCCACAGATAGTTACTAACCACTAGGATCGCTAATATCTCCTTTTTACAGACAATGCGAAATACGAGTAGTATCGGCACAGTCTATTGTTCCTAGCACCCTCACAACTCAAGCTTCATGACTGTATATACTAGACTGTGTTGCTAGCAAGCAACACCGCTTGTTCCTAACCTCTTCACTGCGTTGCCAGCCGGCGATTGGGGAATGCTATGAAATGATGGAACGGAGATCTGACAGAATAGTGTTGATGCCTAACATGGGGAAATGGAAGAATCCCGAAAAAAAATAATAAAAAATTCTAGATCAGACTAGGATTCGAATTCCGACCGCCTATATAAGATGATAGGATTCTCACTTGTCCTAGTTAATATCCGAGAAAACGTAGAAATTCGCCTCTCTAATAACTACAACCACTTGGACAGGATTCGGAAGAATTCGTAAGAAAAAGCCTGATTTACGGTAGTGAGTTTTTCCTTTTTTCCAGGCGTCGCAATTAGAAAGCTTATAGACAAAAAACAAGCATACCCTTGCTAACAGCATTTAATTAATTAAGTGAAACATAAAATATTCATAGGAAATTATAAACGGCGAAAATAAACAAATAAAATATATAAATGTTGAAGTAAAAATAACATTCCCACAGGTATTACGAAAAGGATAACTAAAGTAAATAAATACATTAGCAGAAAGCTAAGAAATTAATACAGGTAAATAGATTTATTCGTTCCATAATATTCTTACATTTGCTTTATAGCATAGAATAAAGAACATGTCCAATTCTTACGTTTAACAATAAAATGCAATACATATAAAATGCAAATATGAAATATGTACAGAATTAATACCTTAATAACAGTAATATTTTATACAATGTAATATGTTTACCATTTAATAGTATTATAATATTTACACAGTACTGTGAAATGTCAAGAATTCATCTACAGAATAGAAAGTGTGAGATATTAAGTAATTTTTTAGTTTTACCTTAAATAATGTAGAGTTTTGGCTATGATTCTTAATGTCTTCAGGAAGACTATTGAACATTTTTATCGCCATGTAACGTACTCCCCTTTGAAAGCATGATACATTTGATGATGGGGTATGAAAATCATTCCTTCTGCGGGTATTTATACTGTGTATGGCTGAGTTAGTTGAAAAATTTTCTTTATTACATAAGAGGAAATTTATTGTCGAGTATATGTATTGATTTGTTAAGGTTAGAATCTCTAATTTTTAAAAAAATAATCTACATGATTCTCTAGCCTTTGCTCCAACTATTATTCTAATGGCTCTTTTTTGTAATAAGAATATATTTTTACTATCTACAGAATTTCCCCAAAATATTATTCCGTAGGACGTAATGGACTGAAAATAGCCAAAATATATTGTCTTTAAGATACTGCTGTTTAGAAATTGTTGTAACGACCTAATTGCGAAGCATGCTGAGCTAAGTTTGGGGGTTATTTCTTTCATATGATTTTTCCAATTTATTGTATTATTAATATGCAAACCACAAAATTTGGTTGTTGATGTTTCTAGTAGGGGTATATTGTTGATAGTTGTGTCCAGTGTTTCAGAGATTAAATTTGAAGTGGCTTTAAATTGAATTATGTTAGTTTTATTAATGTTTAATGCTAGTTTATTGGTTGTAAACCAGTTATAAATTTTAAGGAGAATTATTTCTGTTTTATATTTGAATGTGGCAAAGTTCTTGTCTGTAATTATGATACTTGTGTCATCTGCAAATAGAGTAGGATAACCTATTCCTTTTATTATGGGGCCAAGGTAATAATCTAAAATAATGTTATTACATGCCGCTAAAATATAAAAAAAGATACAACGTAATACGACTTCGTCTACTCTAAGGCATCGAATCAACAGCAAGTGATGCACAGAAAGAGAGTGTTCATGCATCACAGCATGCCACATGCACTTCGGGAATTCAGACTTGTACGGCAGTCAGATAGTTCGTACTGTGAACCAGAGTGAAATTTGCAGGGGGATGAAGGGGGTTTCCTCCGCTGCTACAAGTATTCTCCTCTGCTCATACATTGTTTATACCAGCCAGGAAAGATGATCGCTCCACTTAATTTTTATAGACGCGAATCTGATATAATTATAATAATAATTATTATTTTTTCAAAAGCGAGCACATGACTTTCGTAATAAGAAAGATGATGATGATAATAATAATAATAATAATAATAATAATAATAATAATAATAATAATAATAATTTCCAATGGCGTTTACATTCATCGTTCAACTAAGTGACGCATCTGTAGTTCATTTAGCTTTCGTAGTCGTCATGGGAAGCGAACTACATGAGACAACGACAGTTTGTTCCATGTACAATTCTCATTTATTACCGTAACAAGAAAACTTGTCACCAAGGAAACAGAATGTTAATATCATGTTATATACAGAATGTAAGGGTTTTAAGTGCCGTCTTTTTCACAGTCTTCGGGTACGGTCTACAGGATAAAAGAATATTCATGCAACATAGGGTCAAAACTTGATAGTTTTCCCAGAAAAAATATTTCTTTCCTTATTTTATTTGCGTTGTACTGCTTATCTGTATGGCATAGTTACGCCCCGCGGTCAATCGGGAGGCCTAGGCATGGCATAGTTGCGCCCCGAAGAAATCAGGTAGTAGAATGGACATGGCATAGTTGCGCCCCGAAGAAATCACGTAGGAGAATAGACATGGCATAGTTGCGCCCCGAAGAAATCAGGTAGTAGAATGGACATGGCATAGTTGCGCCCCGAAGAAATCACGTAGGAGAATAGACATGGCATAGTTGCGCCCCGAAGAAATCAGGTAGTAGAATGGACATGGCATAGTTGCGCCCCGAAGAAATCAGGTAGAAGAATGGACATGTCATAGTTGCGCCCCGAAGAAATCACGTAGGAGAATAGACATGGCATAGTTGCGCCCCGAAGAAATCAGGTAGTAGAATGGACATGGCATAGTTGCGCCCCGAAGAAATCAGGTAGTAGAATGGACATGTCATAGTTGCGCCCCGAAGAAATCACGTAGGAGAATAGACATGGCATAGTTGCGCCCCGAAAAATATAGTACACAAAATAAATAAATTACTTAAAAATATTATAATGGTAACTGCATTGAAATCAGGTAGGCCTAGCATATGATCAATTCTGCTATTTAAAATAACACACTTTTTATCGATCTCACACAATAAATGAACTGCATTTTTTGTTTGTACCGATATCTTAACCCTACGGTACAGGGTTTCGAAAACTGAAACTTAGAACCATTGTGAATTGTTAACTCTTTATCCTTTTCACTAAACTTAACATTCATTTTAAATTAACCTTACTATACGCCACAGACGGTGTGAAAATCACTAATATAATGTCAAGACTGCTAGGGCCCCATATTCCAACGGCTCACTCATTTGAATATGTCAGTTAGTAAAGTACTGCCAACTTCATGGTGTTCATTTTTACGGTAGGCTATCGATAATCGCGGCATGAACAATAGAAAAACAGTTAATAAAGTACTGCCAACTTCATGATGTTCATTTTTACGGTAGGCTATCGATAATTGCGGCATGAATAGTAACAGTTAATAAAGTACTGCCAACTTCATGGTGTTCATTTTTACGGTAGGCTATCGATAATCGCGGCATGACCAATGGAAAAACAGTTAATAAAGTACGGCCAACTTCATGGTGTTCATTTTTACTGTAGGCTATCGATAATCGCGGCATGAACAATAGGAAAACAGTTAATAAAGTACTGCCAACTTCATGATGTTCATTTTTACGGTAGGTTATCGATAATTGCGGCATGAATAGTAACAGTTAATAAAGTACTGCCAACTTCATGGTGTTCATTTTAATAAATATTAAATCGAATAAGAAATCAATAAGGTTGGTTGATTACGAGGCTCGAGTTTCCGTAGTGTCTTTTTCTCTATCTATTTCATCGGGGCGCAACTATGCCATGCCCCTTTTCTCTACCTGATGGGAACGGGGTGCAACTATGCCCACAAAATAGGAACCCTTTTTCATCTTCTACATCTTACCTGACCGTGGGGCGCAATTATGCTCTGCCCAAAACATCGTTAGTAAAATTACGAAAACAATAATTACATCAGTAGGTATATCTAGCAAAAAGTTAATATTAGTTTAAATAAATATTTGTGTCTTCTATTACGTTTTCGTGAAATTAAATAATAATGCATGCTTAAATTTGTTAATATTCTGGCGTGAGAGACGTGACATCATGTTCAGCAAGATTCATGTAGCTGACTACTGCAAAGACTGAGTTCAAGCTCCCTGTCGATAGGTCTCCTAGATGACAGTTCAGTACAGTTTTTCGAAAAAACAACTTGCAATGCCATTCACAGTTCAGGAATATCATGATATGTTATTAATTTATGGAGGAAGTCGTCGTAATTCAAGTGCTGCAAGAAGGATGTACCGTCAACGTTTTCCACAAAGAAGGTTACTTAATCGGCGAACTTTTGTAGCAGTTTCTCAACGATTATTAGAAAGTGGGATTCTCTTACCCCATTTCGAAAATCACACAAACATAGATTTCTTTAAAAACAATACTGCTTTACGGAAGCGGGAGAGATTAAAATTTTGCATTAGAAAAAAGTTCGTATGGTTTTGTGCACTAAACCATTGTTCTTTCTGTTTCAGACGTACAATAAAAAATGGAGCAATATTGTTAAATAAAACATAAATTTACCATAATGTTCTATTAATACGATTGAATGTATTTGCTGCTCGTTTTATGTAAACAACAGTTGTCCTGGTCGGCCTCTGCATTAGAAAAGAGCATCTGTTTTGTACCGGTATGTACAAAAATACTATTTACTTAGTATAGTAAAATACTATGAGCTATTAATTAAACGATGAAATATAAACTGTGTAGCAGAATTAAACTAAATACATAGAATGCTAATATATTTAAAATAATGTTAGATAATAGGAAGAGATTATTGAGAGACAATTTTGAAAATACAGCGCTATCAGGATGCATGTCTAAAGAAAGAAGTTACCATGTAGTCAGTAAACGTCAAGTAAGTATAATTAGAGTGAATTGCTAAGAAGGTTATCCTTTAAGCTATTTTTAAAAATGTTTATTGTCTTGCAGCCCCTAATACTTTGTGACAAGGAATTCCATTGTCGCGAGGTGAATACTGTAAAAGATGATGAATTACAAGATGTTCTATGAAGAGGTATACTTAACGTGCCACAGATAAGTGATCTGGTATTTACGTCGTGGTTAGAATATAGATAAGAGAAACGAGACAGTTGTACATTGCAACAAAATTAATTACACTTCACGTACACCATTTTTATTTAAAATGTATCACCATTTTCTACAAAGAAGAGAAATAAATGTGTGTTATACCTTACTTGTTTTAGTCACCTGATTATTGTTTTGATTCAAGCATAGCAATGCTGTGTAGAAGTCTCTATATTACCCTGAGTTGATGTGAACAACACGACTTGTATAATACACTACGTAGTTAATTTCATAGGTTCGGTGTCCGAACTTCCATCCCTAGCGATTACATTTTGTTTGTAGATTTGTTACATTCAGCCTAGCAGCCTCGTCTCGCAAATATGTACACACAAAATGAAATTACGCTTGTATCACAAAACTATTTTTTCCATTCTGCCAGTTTTCTTTGCAGTTGGTGTGCTAAGTAAAATAACGATTAGCTAGCTGGTTTCTGGGTTGGAAATTAAAGCCAGCACAGTTCTGCACGTGGCCGTCATGTTCCATGCAGCTCACGATATAACGAGCTAGAATTATGTCTCACTCCGACGAGACTGTAGTAGACGCGAGATTTACAGCCTTCATGCACTTCAGAAGTACGAGTTAAATTCTCCTAAACAGTTTTTCCAACCTAAATGTACCAAAACAAAAATGCAACTATTACGAAGGGCGGTAGTCCTGCCAATAGACGGTGCGGTATTCCACATTTCGATATAAGACAGTAATTATGAAAACGATCAAGTCACTAAATACTCATATCCACATTGATTGCAAACGAGAACTGATCAATCTTTGTTGTTTTGATTAGAATTCAAGCTACAATCCACAAACTGCTTCAAATCTATTTCCTCTTCTTGAGATTCTAAGACAACTGTGTGCTGGTAGCAATATATACTACATAATCATCACTTACCAGATGTAAAGTCAATAATAGAGTGTACAGTACGATTATTTAGTCTTGACAGTCGCCGGAGAATTGCGCCTGGGTTAGGCGAGTCCATTTAGTTATGCCAAGGGGTGTTTGAGTTAGTCTCTCCCTTGCCTTTGGAACGATCGGATGTCAAGCGTGCGGTAGAGCGGTATGTTTCTAGTATAGTTAAGCTGTACTGCATTCCTTTACCGACCGCTCGCCCTTATCTCTACTCCGGAACTCTCTCCACTACTCCTATTACTTCCTCTCTTTCGCGTCGCTGAGCTGTTAGGACTAAATAATCGGTCTGTAATTACGCGTTATTTACAAAAAACCTACTAATACTATTAGATCTATTTTTATGTAATAGAATAGTGGTTATTTCACTTGTAATTTGTAAGTATGGGGTAACACAGTTGTAGGCCTACATCATATTTTTGTGGCACACAATCTTCATAAGTTGAAAAAATTACAGATGAATTCACTTAAAATATCATTCTTTTATGGAATAAGATCCTAGTGGTAGTATGGATTTCTGTTGCTGAGTTAAGATTTAAGAGCTTGAGGCTTCGGGCCCAGGAGTTATCAAGTAGGCTATTCGACTAGGAATGGGATGTGGCTCTATAAGAACTTAGACAAGATGGCCTCCTATCAGCATCGGATTCATAGATGCCACACATAGGCCAGTTTGAATCTAAATGCATATACCCATCCAGTATCCGGCCTCTGAAGGCCTGACAGACGTCATCTGATTAATTCAGATTGCAGAGTACAGACTAGCATACATCGCATGTCTTCGGCTCTTTCTATTCAATATTCCGTCACTACTCAAAAACAAGAATAACAACAGACGTGTCTCCTGGAATCGACACTCGTAAGTGAATACATTGCAGGTTACAGGCAGGTATTCAGAACTTTTTTCTCTTTTCTTTAGATTACACGCTGCTTAGTGTCTATATTGAGCATAATAGCCCCTACTGTTACGTCGCAAGCGTTCTGTACATATAATTCAGAACCATTAAACGAAGATGAGACGTCTGCCAGTCAATTTTTTGTTCTAAACGGAAAGTAATGCATAGGTCACGCGAAATATAGATTTGAGTAGATATTCTATGACGATAATTATTAAAGCGTTTTGCCCTGGCATGCGGCATCTGACTTGATGGTAGATTCCAAATATTTATGAAGCCTCTCCCTGTGGATTAAAACTATCAACACAGCGTGCGGCGACCAAGTTTTCAGTACATGTTCCCTAATTTTATTGCAGACTGTCATGAACAGTGAATTAGATGTGAAAGAGATACGATGTGAGGGTGTGAGTTGTGTTGATTTGGATCGTGATATATTGAGGGAAGATATGAATGATAACTTACACAGGATCCCAAAGGAAGATGGATCCACGATATTGGGAACCATCGAGAATTTTGATAACAGTCGAGAGATAATTGAGAATTCTTATAACTGTCGATATATATTTGAGAATATTAATGAAAGTCAAGGGATACCTGTACCAGAAGTTTTAGAATATTGGTAATAGCCGAGACAGTTTGAAAAAATCCAAAGAGTGTGAATATAGCATAGGAATAGTTGATAATACTCGTAATGATAGGCGAGATAGAGATCGAGAATAACATTGGGGATAGTTCATAGACAGCTGAGAAATTAATTGTTGTGAGATAGTTCGAGATTATTGACAACAATCGAGATATTTAGAGAATACTGGTAATAGTTAATATATATCTAGAAAATATTTGTAACAATTAATAGATATTAAGAGACAATATTGTAACAGTTCATATAGGCCTATATATTTTCAGAATATTAGTAGCAGTACATAGACATTTAGAGAACATTGATAACAGTTTATGTAGATGTTTAGAGAATACTGGTAAAAGTTCAAAGTTGTTTAGATAATAAAGGTAACTGTTGATAGACATTAAGAGAATATTGGTGTCAGTTCATAGACATTTAGAGAATATTGGTAACTGTTCACATATGTTGAGAATGTTGGTAACTGTTCACAGAATCGAACATTGATAACATTTCATAGACATTTAGAGAATAGGTCTATTGGTAACAGTTCAGATACGTTTAGAGAATACTGGTAACGGTTCATAGATATTTAGAGAATATTGGTAAAAGTTAAAAGTTGTTTAGATAATATTGGTAACTGTTCATAGACATTTAGGGAGTATTTACATAGGTCATTAAATAATTTGTGGCAACAATGTGTGTATATGGCGCTATCAGCGGTAAATGATGCAAGCTGATAACAATAGAAAGAAGAGCATCTGATGTGTGTTATCTGTGAGTTTGAAGACAATAATCTCATTTATAAGATATTTGTAGTGAATTTAATTTTTAGACTGTTATCTGTAGTGCTCTAAAATGTTTAGCAAATACGAACAAAGATACATGATTAAAATTCAGATTGCAAGAGTCAAGAATGCTCAACAATGCCATACAGCATTACTGGAAGCTTGTGGTAGAGACACTTCACCATATCGTACTGTGGCTAGGTGGGCACATGCATTACCACTTAACCAGACAGCCAATTATAGCAGCAGTAGAGCAGTCTGTTCGAATATTAGTACAGCAAAACGCTGTGGATGGCATCCGCCGTCTCCCTGAGGTATGAAGGTGGGTTCTTCATGTTGGAGGAGATTACTTCTGAGCACTGCAACAATGTGACTGTTCCATAAATGTTTTCTTTGTTGTTAATTCAAATGTTGCCACTAATTATTGAATGACCCATGTATAACAGTTCATAGGCATTTAGAGAATATTGGTAACAGTTCATAGACCTTTAGAGAACATTGGTAACAGTTCAAAGAATAGAATATTGGTGAAATTTACAGAATAGGCCTATTGGTAATAATTCATATACATTTAGAGAATATTCATAGATATTTATGGAATGTTGGTAAAACATTTTCAGATATTTAGAGAATATTTAGGAGTTCATAGATATTTACAGAATTCTGGTAGCACTCTATAGATATTTAGAGCATATTTGTAATATATTATAGATATTTGGAGAATATTAGTAATGGTTCGTACATATTTAGAGAATGTGTTAACAGTTCGTAGATATATAGGGAATATTGGTGTCAGTTCGTAGATATTTATGGGATATTGGTAAGAGTTAATAGATATTTAGAGGATATTGGTAACAGTAATAGGGTCTAGATATTTAAGTACTATTGGTAACAATTCACAGATATTTAGAGAGTACTGGTAACAGTTCGTAGATATTTAGAGAATATCAATAACGGTTGGCAGATATTTAGAAAATATGGTAACAGTTCACAGATATTTAGAGACTACTGGGAACATCTCGTAGATATTTAAGAGAAAATAAGTGTTGGTACCAGTTAATAGATATTTAGAGAATATTAGTAACCGTTAATAGGTATGTAGGAAATATTGGTAAAAGTTCACATGTATTTTCAAGAATATGTTAACAATTCACAGATATTTATTTACACATTGGAAACGGTTGAAATATATTGGGAAATATATTTCGGGAACATTGGTGATAGTTAATAGATATTTAAAAAATATTGGTCACAGCTGAGAATAGTGATACTTCGAAGATATTGGCAACTTCTCATATGCATTTCGAGAATAATGATAGCAGTTGACAGATATTTTTTTTTTTAGAAAATCAGTAACAGCTAATAGAAATTTCGAGAATATCGACGTAAGTTACAGATATGTCAAGAATATTGATAACAATTTTTGAGACTATTCGAGAATATCCACACATGTTCACAATTATTTTTAGAATATTGGTGACAGCTGAAAATAAAATATTTGCAATATGTGAGATAATTAGAAAACATTATAATGAGTCGAGACATAGTTCAAGAATATTGTTATCCCGGATCACAGTTCCCGAATGTGACAACTATTGAGAGAGAGAGAGAGAGAGAAAGAGAGAGAGAGAATATAGACAACACTCGATATTACGTGAATCTGTTTTTTGGGTCAAGATATGAAACTCCTACTTGACAACGTCTGTCCTCACTGCGCAAAAATCCACAAGATACATTTACTAAACGTAGCTGAGAAATGCTGTCACATCCTCCAAACAGCCCAGATTTATCCTCTTGGGAGCGACTATCATCTCCTTAGACCGCTGAAGAAAAGCAGCTTAGAAGGCAAAATATTTGCAACGAATTACATGGCAATAAAATAAGTTCGGAAGTTGTTGCAAGAGAGAACAAAGAAGCTTCCAGGTCTCTTGCAGAAGTGCATATGAAGGATTCAGAACCATAGTGGGCAAAGTGCCATTTACTAAAACCGTAGAAAACAACAGTTAAAATGAAATTATTACCATAATTCAATGGAAACATATAGGAAGTAAAATAAAATACATAGGCTACATTAAAACTAAATGATATGTCAATCTTCATTAAACTATGGTATTCACTTAACTTTAACCCTTGCTTTCTCGGTTTTTAATAAATGGCGCTTGGCCAACTATGGCTCTGAACCCTTCAATTATGTGAGCAGGGAAGCTACTTTAGACAGGGTTTTAATTTTTTTGTATATTATGTAATGTTATAAATAAATGAATGAAGTATAGATACAATTTGAACCTCTTATGTAGTTCAAGAAAATGAACTGATTTGATACGAACATATCATTCTTAATGTAAAATTATTTTAAAGAGTGTAAAATTTATAGATAGAAGTTATGTGTTATCTTCGTGACATCCATTTTATTTTATTTTGTTTTATTTAAATTTGGTTTGTCTCTGATTCTACGCGCGTTTAAATTGGATCCCGTTCGTGAGACATACTTATTCCATCCTAGCTGCCTTCTATGGGTATTTCTCCATTGTGTCAAATTCTGCACGTCACATTTTTTGTGTTTTGAATTTTTTCCTTGTTTTTCTAATACTTTCATTTCATATTTTTCTATGTCTTTCGACGTGTTCAATTTTCAGCGGTTTCCCTTCATTTTCAGCTTCAATCCTTGACGCTCTTCTCGCTGACCCTCTTTTCGATCACGCTCCTACTTGAATCCCGTCACAATGTCATGCTATCTCGTACGAATTGTTCTGGGTTTTCTGCATTATAACTGTGACTAAATAGTAATTGTTTTGGTTTATCCTTCAAGTACCATTCGCTGTACATGACAATAAAGTTATATAAATGTTTCTTATAGTCGGTCCAAGACAAACTCTTCAAAGTTAATCACTTTTATAATATAATTATTTATCATATATTACAATCTGATGCATCTAATTTTTTTGTTAATTTTTTTCCAGTTGTTTTTTCTTGGCCAATCAATTTTTATTTCTCATTTATAACAAATAAGGAGAGAGATTTTCACGAAAATATAAATCTTTATCAGCCCTCATGTCGTAAAATTCTGCTCTGTATCATGGATACACCGGCACGTAGAATATGTCGCCCAATTTCGGGAATGAAACTACAGTTGTGTTGCTTTGATGTTTTATTTTTGTTTCGGTTTACAAATACAGAGTAAGGATCTGTGATAAAGAAAAGTAACACTGGTCAACAAAATTAAACATATTTTTTGTTGAAATATAGAGAATGGGTGATTCTTATATCATTTTTCGTGCTGATTTCAGATCTGTTTTCAAAATTGTTCTATCACTCAGGATTTTTTAGTAATTATATGAAATGTACTTCAGACTTTTCTAGTTACCTTGTAACATTTTACCTAAAATTATATTTATTTACCTAAAATGTGTGTGAAATAGATTTTAGGCTATACTTCGCTTGAGAAACATCTCTTTAGAGTGTCCAGCAGTAGTCTGACAGAATATTTGAGCTCCATTTTTCCTGGTAGCATCTTTCTATTTCAAAAAAATCCTGATGAAAATGCTCTCCATGTTCGTCGCTCATTACCCGCAAGTTTTGAGGAAAGAAAAAATTGAAGAGAATGCAAGAAGTTATTTTGAGAGATACATGACACTCCATCACGTTATAATTCTGAATCAGCTCGCTGACAAGTTCTCTGTAATCTTATGATCTGTGGTTCCTAGAAAGTAACAGTCTGTTGAATGATCCTTAGATTCCCGGTATATCTTTGGAACTGGAAAAGGCATATGACGGGATCCTTTTAACCAACCATTTAGGCTAATAGAATTACATGGAGCACAACAGATTTCAGAGGCCCAGTTCCTGTCTTCATCTATTTTGCAATCAAACGAACACCCGTAAGCTCTTTTAACTAGTGTAGTAAAATTCGCTTGTGTGCTTTCAAAGTTAATTAACCACAAATGTAACAAAAATTGTTTGTTTCTTTAGTAGGTTATTTTACGACGCTTTATCACAAAATTGTTTGTGATTTACACAGTATTTCGAGGTATGTTTCACTTTATAAGATACTTTTACCTCACTTATAATTAGAACAAAGAAAACGTGGGTTATGAAAATTGTTTCATGATTGTAAATTCCAACTCCACTGAGAATTAATACTAACTCTCGCAGTCTTATGAGGAATAAAATTCATTTTTATGAATTCTGACTTCATAGGCAACAGTGATCTAAAGTAGTTATAGGTCAATTGTTAAAGCAATAAACTGAAATATTTTCTTTCCATTAGCATGTTAAGGACTGTATATAGCAATTAAAATAAATCAATTTTTCTAAAATTACAAAATATGGTGGGCGATAGAAAAATTATGACTTCATTTTTGGAATTAGCAAATGACATTACATAAGAAACGGAAAAAATTTGTAAATTTAACAAAATCATTATTGACCAGTGAGGGTATGTAATATTGTGTGTTGTTTGGGTAAAGGGAGATAAGTAAAAAAATGAGTTTGGAGATAAATGAAAATTAAACTTTGGATTCTTATTGGAAATAATTTTATACACAAATAAAACACATCAACTGCTAGTATTATTTTGATTTTTGAACACTCATTTGTATAATTTAACTTGTGTTCATCTGGGGAACAAAATTCCGTTTGCACAAAAAATGACATCCCCCTTTACCCGAACACCGCAGAATCTTCTCTTCATACGAAGCGACATTCGGAAATTAGTCCCTCCTTATAACAACAATTTTTCAGCCATTGTTCACTTAAAGTGTATCGTACGTGTCTACTATCACTTTAATATGGCAGAAAATCAAACGGGTGGTCGCACAGGTCTGTAGCTGCTTCGATGTGGAGATATTACTGAGAGAGTCCGCGCGGCACGACTATTTTTATACCCAATTTCGGCGCCCTCATGCCCATAGTGGGAGAGTGATGACATCATTGGCCGTGGTCGCATAAGTTACATTGGTTTATAGCCTAACTACTAATAACTAGGGAGCGGAATTTTAGGTCCTAAAAAGTGACATTTTAGGCGCCCAAAATAGGCTCTTAAACTCCTTTATTTAGTCTCTATAAAATAAAAAATAGGCTTTGTTAAAGAATGTCACTAATATAAGATTAAACATTTATTTAACGCAGAATTCTAGGATTAAAAGAAACTTCCACACATTCCACATTTTACAAAGTACACATGCATATATAAAATGAAAACATTCTGTCTTTAAGTTAGTGTTTTTCATTCACCAATCACATTCCCATAGTTTGCTTCATAATAGATGATCAGCACCTATTGTGGCTATTGTGTCGCTCACTGCTGTATTTAGAAATGGTGAGAAAAAAGGAAGGGGTTGTTATCTGTCTTGGAATGTAAGAGAATGCTTATTCGGGTACAACCCAGCGAGTTTGTGTTAAATTGCTGACAGAGGAAGATATAATAATAATAATAATAATAATAATAATAATAATAATAATAATAATAATAATAATAATAATAATAATAATAATAATTTGTCCCGCAGAAGTTCTTTTACATACCAGTAAATCTACTGACATTAGCCCTGTCGCATTTAAGCACACTTAATGTCATTGATGTGGGCCGGGATCGAACGCGCAACCTCGAGCACAGAAGGCCAGCGCTATATTGACTGCGCTACCCAGGCCGACTCAAAGTTGGAATTTTAGGATTGAGAGATTGTAAGAATGAGAAGGGGTGACCCGGAGGTACTTCTCTATTGTGTTGTTCACTGCTAGGAAGGATTTGTTATCCGTCTTGGAAAGTAAACGGTACAGGATGCTAAGAAAAAAGTAAATTGTTACGAAAAATGATGCAAAAATTAAAAAGAAGCTTAAAAATAGGCACAAACGTCGAAACAGGTATTTTTAGACACTATAAAACCCCTTTATTTATACTATATTTCCATGAAAAATGTAAATATTAAATCTCAAGCCTGTATGTATCAAGGAAAAAAATAGATTTTTGCCTAAATTCCGCTCTCTGCTAATAACGTTAGCATTCGGCTGTGGCTAATAGGTAGTCTTGTTAGGAAAGTTTCCCACTGGAGTAATTCTCAACAGCAATTGAATAGAAATTAAGTTGTAGGCTCAGTTAAATTAGTGGAGATTCATGTTTGTTCGTACCAGAGCAACTTTGAGTTTAATGACTGAAATGCGATATAATTTTTAGCTTGTAAGCACGCCATTTTGTACATACAAACAGCAACTGTTAACTGCAGTTACCAAAATACACAAAACACCATTTGTTACTAACTCAGCTAATCAAATGAAATCACTGTCGAGCCGAGATTGAAAGAGTAAATAAGTTATTCTGCTACAGAAAAGAAAAATAAAAATATGCCTTAATAAACCTCTTGATTATCCTTCAGAGCTGCTGTATTCAGAATTTAAAGTATTTGACTTCCATCAAATTTATAACAACATATTACTGAACTTCGTACATAAAAACCGACACATATTTAATTTATATTCACATAAATATAAAACCAAAAGATCAGACAACATATGCTTGACAGTACCTAAATGTGCTACAACTGTAGCTTATAATCACAGTAGCAACTTCGGTCCAAGGCTTTATAACATGATAATAGATAAATTCCCAAACATACAATTTGCTAATGGTCCTTATTTTAAAAAATCTATTAAAAATTGCTGTTAAGAGAGAAAATTTAAAGTTTAATTATTGTGATATGTGTTTTTTCTTCTTCTTTTTTCTTTTATTACTTTTTACTTTGTTATTCAATAAAATGTCTTAACATTAACTTATGTGAAATGACCTCTGAGCACGAGTATGTAACTTACTCTTTCTGGGGGTGCTAGAGTTCTTATATTAAAAAAATCAACATGTATTGTTCTGGCAATAAAGTATTATTATTATTATTATTATTATTATTATATTATTATTACTTACTTACTTACAAATGGCTTTTAAGGAACCCGGAGGTTCATTGCCGCCCTCACATAAGCCCGCCATCGGTCCCTATCCAGTGCAAGATTAATCCAGTCTCTATCATCATATCCCACCTCCCTCAAATCCATTTTAACATTATCCTCCCATCTACGTCTCGGCCTCCCTAAAGGTCTTTTTCCCTCCGGTCTCCCAATTAACACTCTATATGCATTTCTGGATTCGCCCATACGTGCTACATGCCCTGCCCATCTCAAACGTCTGGATTTAATGTTCCTAATTATGTCAGGTGAAGAATACAATGCGTGCAGTTCTGCGTTGTGTAACTTATTGTAGGGATTCGTAACAAGCTGTTTTTTACGGTGATGGGTTGTTAGCCCTTCGCCCAACCCCCAAGCTGGAGGACCACCCCTTATCGGCTGTCAACGACTTATTATTATTATTATTATTATTATTATTATTATTATTATTATTATTATTATTATTTTATTATTATTATTATTATTATTATTATTATTATTATTATTATTATTATTATTATTATTATATGCATCTTGTTCGCATTGCTGGATTGACAGAAACTGTAGTTGCGTTTAAGCAAAGTTGAGTTGCGGTTAAAGTTGCTCCAGTGGAAAACTTTATTAAAATAAGCATATGAAATTCTGTTGTTTTTCCACGGATTCCGGATGCCCAATGCGGGGACAGGCATATTCTACGTGAAAATGGCGTAGGACATGTAATCTATTCGTCCCTCTGCCTATCTTCAGAGGCAAGTGAACACTCATTCTAGCAACTGATTTTCAGATTGTTTCATTGTTGCATTTACAGAAAAACAGGAAGCTCCACCCCATTAGTTCTGGTTAGATACAATATTCTTGTGCAATTCAAAATTGCGGTGGAAGACCTTGTAAATGTACGTACGAAACCTCTGAGTCAGCATTTTGAACAAGTATGTGTAATCTCTGACATTTCGCATTCAAAACAGGCGTGGCAAGTGTTGCCCATGTGCCCACAGGTAGTGCCGGAAATTTCAAACTTAATTGCAGCGCGTTTAAGCTCCGTGCCAGGAATGGGTTTTAATGACTGACAATGGAACACCGCGTCTACGTCACTGCCACTCTGTTATTTTCACCCTCTAATCCGGGTGGATTGAAGGGGTGGGACGTCACACAAACGCTGCGTTCGAGTATTCGTCACACGCTCATCGGTTTATTTAAACAAGATGCAGAAGTGTGCAATGCGCATTCGACAGGTTCAATACGCGGAAAAAAGCAACTTCAATCACAAGCCAAAATCATCCCTTAAATTTGATTTGTGGTATACAACAAATTTCGTTATAGGCCTACTGTGCAGATGAAATGTGGCATTTCAGGTTACAATTATAAGGGTTTGACTTAAGATTCTAGAGATATAATTATGGTTTGACACTTTAAAGGTAATCAACGTGGTGTGATTTTTGGGTAATTGCATCGTGTCATAGATGTAAGACATCTAACATTTTTGAGCTAGATATTTTTTTTTATTTTACTAGGTTATTTAACGATACTGTATCAACTACAAGGTTATTTAGCGTCGATGGGATTGGTGATAGCGAGATTATATTATTGGACTCCAGGTCATCAGACAACATTTAGAACATTTATTTATTTATTATTTTGCTAATAATTGTGACATAAAATATAATATATACAGAAAAACTTTAGCTCGCCCCTGAAAGAGTAGAACTCGTGCTTAGGGGCGGATTCCTGAATTGAAATTAATAATTATACAATACAATTTGTCTTATGTGTGCTATGCAATTATAGTATATAAATTTAAATTTACAATTTTTCAATTTTTATAAAAGCCATACATAACTTTTAAAATTTAATACTAGAACTATTAGAATTGACAAGATTAGGATATTTGAATATAAATTTGTTACATATTCTTGGGCCTAAATTACTACTATGATTAAATAATGTAGCAGTGTTGCATTTTGGTTCAAACAATCTTAAAGAATTCATACCTTTTGTTTCATAACTATGAGAATACAATTCAAAATTATTTCGATTTTTATGTATGCATTTTATTAATACAATATAATAAATTTGTCTTACGTTAAGTACATTAAAGTCTAAAAACGAATTTTGAGATGGAAAATCAATAGGTTTATGAAGACATATTTTAATTATTTTCTTCTGTAATAAATAAAGTGGATTAAAATTGGATTTAAATGAGCTACCCCATCCTATAATTCCGTACATAATTACCGATTGAAATAAAGTTAAATATACTGTGCGTAATAAACTTATTGACAAGTAATTCCTCAATAAAACAAAAGAATATACTATTTTACGTAATTTATTACAAAGGTAATTAATGTGTTGGTTCCATTTTAAATGATTATCGAAAATTATGCCTAAGTACTTAACTTCAGAGGACTCTTTAATAATCGGACATTTACACTGTATAAGACAACAATCAGAATTATGTAATTTAATACTTAATATAGATGTAGGAGGTTTGTTACATTTTTCAGATAATGAGAATGAATAATTATGGGTTTATTTTCGTTGATAGAAACGTACAGTGTGATTTAATTTGAGAGGCTGCAGTAGATGAGGTGCTCAATAGTATGCGTATTCATTTAAATTAAGTTATAAATTTAAAGCAAAGAAGCAAGAAGAAGGTTTACATTTAGTTTTAAATTTAAAATAAAGAATGACAAAGATAAATGACATTTAGTTTTATTTAGAATAAAGAACGAAAAAAAGAGTAACTTTATACATTTGGTTTTAAATAAAAAAAAAGGAGTAAGATGAGAATTTACATTCAGTTTTAAATTTCTTATAAAGAACGAAGAAGAGGGTACACATTTGGCTTTAAATTTAAAGAAAAGAAGTAAGATTAGAATTTACATTCAGTTTTAAATTTACAATAAAGAGGCTTGGGGAGGGTTTACATTTATTTTAGCTTTAAATTTAAAACAAAGAAACAAAAAGAGAATGGAGGCCTACATTTATTCTTAAATTTAAAATAAATAAACGTATAACGTATATTTACTTTCAAATAAAAATAAAAGAAGATGAAGAGAATTTAAATTTAATTTTAAATTTAGAACAAAGAAATATGAAGAGAATTATGTAGTTTTAAAATTAAAATAAAGAACGAAGAAAATAATTTACATTTAGTTTTAAACTTAAATTAACTTAAAAGAAGGCTTATATTAAGTTTCAAAATTAAAATAAAGACGTAAGATTAGAATTTATGTTTAGTTTTCAATTTAAAATAAAGAATGAAAAAGAGCATTTATATTAAAATGAAGGAAAAAAAGGTTTACTTTTAAATTTAAAATAAAGGAACAAGAAGAGAATTTACATTTAGTTTTAATTTAATGTAAAGAACGATGGAGAGGTGTTATATTTTCCTTATAGACAGATTATGGGAATTTCTCTTCTTGTCTCGACAATGAACTCAGTTCTGAATGCTTCTTGCCTCTCCCATATATGCTACGTGCCCGTCTATCGCAGTCGTATTGATTTACCAGTCCAAGTAACATTAATACTAACATATTATGTAGAAGGGGACCATCTGGGGGCACCACTGCTTCTTCGTTTTCCGAAAACCAACAGGATTATTATTCAGTTGTTTCAATATTTTCAGCTACTAAGTTAAAACGCTAAGTTTTCTAACCTTACAAAAAGATTTGTTAGAGGTGTAGTAGGACAAATTATAAAATATAATATATTAAAAAACCTTAAGAATTATGACTGCGTAAATAAATAAAACGGTACACGGTGCTGTCGTGGTTAGCACGCCTGTTGTGTGTTCGGGAGGGCCGGAGTTTGATTCTAAGTTTGGGTTTTTCATGGTTTCCTAAATCTGTCCAGGGAACTTCCGGAATATTATCAATATTACACAGTGCCAATCCTATAACCCCTTATTATCACACACTTCATGCGCCATAACTACGCAATCTTCAGCCATGGGTTAGTCACCTGTCCAGTAGGGAACTTTCTAAAATTACAGAAAGTACTGCCCCCTGTCGGAAGATAACAAGAAGGTGTGGCAATTGAGCGGTATACGTGGAAACTCCAAGGAAAAAAATAATTAATATTCTCCGAATTTATTTGTGAAATTCATGCAAGAAAATGTTCAATTTATAATGTTTAATTTTCTTCAAATTCACTTCATTTCTAAATTGGTTGACGTATAAACTCAAAATGTAAATAAATAAATATGATAAACTAATATCATGCTGTTTGGTTAAGTTCTTACTAAAGTTTCTAAATGTAATTAAATTTATACATGGCAAAGTTAACGGTCTTTCACATACCCACTATTTGAGGCGGTATATATACCTTCCTCTAGATAGATTGCTTTTTCTGCATCTTAGGAATCCTATCTATCTCCCACGTAACCATATGGTTGGGGCCATGTTGTTATTATGGACCGACCAGAGTCGAAACTCAAAGAAAATATTATCTTCTGAAGCTACGAGTAAGAGAGATGTTAGTAGACCAAGTGTAAGTTGGTACTGACGTCGGAACAGGTTTATAAAACTTAAACCATATTAATTTGTACATTGATAAACATAAATAGAATATATAAAATAAAATAAATTAACATAAAGTAAAATGAAGTCTAAATACCTAAGTAACTAAGTAACTAACTAACAAAGTAACTAAGTAAGTAACTAAGTAAGAAGTAAGTAAGTAAATATACACACAAACAAACAAACAGGAAAGCAAACAAACAAACAAACACAAATAAATAAATAAATAAATAAATAAATAAATAAATAAATAAATAAATAAATAAATAAATAAATAAATAAATAAATAAATAAATAAATAAATAAATAAATAAGCAAGCAAACAAACAAAATTATGGGGTCGAAGTATAATGCTAATACATTTGCCATCATAATTATACATCCCTTCTTTCATCAGCTTCGTTTCTTTCCCAAATTTGGGGCTTGTTATGATTTAGAGTTGGCTGCGGGCCGTCACCGAACTTTGATCCCATAGTATGTAGCCATTAGTTGCTGGTGGTAGTGCTATGTACCGTGGCTCTCTCTGGACTCATGGTGGTTCATGGAACCGTGGTTGAGGGACCGCGGTGAAGTCTACGTGGAAAGGTAAAGGGATTCTATTGGTTATAGGGGAGTTCGGAGGCGGCCAGTCGCGCGGGGTGCTTAGGGCATGCACAACATTCCATTCCTGATAGTACAATGAACTCACTCAGGCGGGCTACGTGCGAGGGATGTCGCCATCCCGTAACCCTTCTCTCAAGGGGTTCTGATAGAATTTATCGCTATTGCCGGAAGTTGAATGCAGTAGCAAACCATCCTACGTGTATCATAGAAAGGCATAACAAAATTATCAGTTTCGGAAGTGAAACAAAACAAAATTGGTATCCAGTAATGGAGAGACACAAAATATCCATTTTCCTTCGTCCAGATATGTGAACTGTTTCCTTAACGTAGAAGAGTCTTTTAGCACCACCACCACCCACCACCACCACCACCACCACCACCACCACCACCACCACCACCACCACCACCACCACCACCCTTCCATGTATTTGGGCTTAATGGCCCGTTATGTCTCTTGCCAACGTTTTACCGGTCTGCCCAAGGATCTCTTGCCCAAAGGACGGCAATTCAAGATTTGACTTGGAATTCTAGATGGAGGCATTCTGCTTACATGCGATTTCCAATTTTTCATGTAGCCTACTTTTTTAGGTAATCTACGATTGATTCAATATGTAGTTCCTTCATAATATCACAATTTCTCATGTGGTCCATTATTGTATATGTCTCATATATTTCATTTCTGTCGCAGTTAATCTCTGTACATCAGTAAGCCTTATTCTTCGAAGAAGTTGAAAAATTAAAATAATGTCTTGGAGCAACAGTAACAAATATGAATGACACTCGGGAGGAAATTAAACGCAGAATAAATATGGGAAATGCCTGTTATTATTGGGTTGAGAAGCTTTTGTTATCTAGTTTGTTGTCAAAAAATCTGAAAGTTAGAATTTATAAAACAGTTACATCACCTGTTGTTCTGTATGGTTGTGAAACTTGGACTCTCACTTTGAGAGAGGAACAGAGGTTAAGGGTGTTTGAGAATAAGGCGCTTAGGAAAATATTTGGGTGTAAGAGGAATGAAGTTACAGGAGAATGGAGAAAGTTGCACAACTGTACGCATTGTATTCTTCACCTGACATAATTAGAAACATTAAATGCAGACGTTTGAGATGGGCAGGGCACGTAGCACGTATGGGCGAATCACAGAAATGCATATACAAGTTGTTTCCGAAGTGGTGTTACAAACTTTCAGGGATGATGGCGAAGGGCACATGTATCAATTTGAGATAAGGGACCATGGTCCGGAAATGACTGAGTCGAAAGTTATAAGCAAAAATAGTTGTGTGGAAATAGAATTGTAATTTCGCACCACGTGCCTTCCTTCCCTTAATCTTTGGAACAGTCGTGGAAAGATGATATGGACCGGATGTCTCCTACGTAGGTACTTGCCCGATACAATTTGTGAACTTGTCTACTGTTCCCATTGACTCATCCGTATTCGAAAATCAGGTCTGCATATTCCGCTCTCGTGTACTCCTCTATTTCACAAGGACTGATCGACTGGACACTGCAACTTGTACACAAACACTGCAGTCTACAGACGTGCATATCAGGACCGACCATGTCCGTTACACACTACGCTATCTGCATTGCTTTAGTGTAGTTTCCTTTCCCCACCTCTCAGACAGCGCACTGAATGGAATACTGTAAGTAGACAACGTAAACAACGTGAGATGAATACAGTATGTGTAAGATGTACAGATAAATACATATAAATAAGGTGTACAGAGGAATAAAATTATTTCATTTCCACACAACTATTTTTCCTTGTAACTTTCGACTCGGTCATTTTCGGACCAGGGTTCCTTATCTCAAATTGATACATGTGCCTTTCCCCATCAACCCTGAAAGTTTATAACACTAGCCCGGAAACACCCTGTAGAGTGTTAGTTGGGAGGCTGGATAGAAAAAGATCTTTGGGGACACCGAGACGTAGATGGAAGGATAATATTAAAATGGATGAGGGAGGTGGGATATGGTGATAGAGACTGGATTAATCTTGCACAGAATAGGAACCGATGGCGGGCTTATGTAAGGACGGCAATGAACCTGCGGGTTCCTTAAAAATCATTTGTAAGTAAATAAGTATGTCACTAGGCCTCCTACAAATTGTCCAGGCTTCCATAACATAATAAAGGTCTTTTAATTAACAGTAATTCGCTATTTATCGTCGAGCACAGAAGTCCACTGGGTAGAGGCATACTCAGAGTAACTGTGTTTGAAAGAATTTGAGAGGTGTGAAGTGTGAAATGACAAATCATGAAACTTTCTGTAGGTAGCACGAAGCAGGATATCCGGGCAGTGCCGTGGACTTTCCAGCTGCAGCTGTGTCGCCCGTGTACGAAGTCCTGGTCCA
Organism: Periplaneta americana; assembly: GCF_040183065.1. Taxonomy (NCBI): domain Eukaryota; kingdom Metazoa; phylum Arthropoda; class Insecta; order Blattodea; family Blattidae; genus Periplaneta; species Periplaneta americana. The sequence goes on from NC_091130.1 coordinate 62,725,905, forward strand.
GGAGGTTGGGTGGAGTTCGGGGCCACTTGTCAGCGAAGTTCTGGTTGTGGGGCCACAAATAGACTCGTATTGTTACGGTCACCTGTCGACTGCCTCATTGTGAGCATAGCTGTTACCCAAGCCGTTTTATTGCTTCATCACCCTCTGATTGCTCTGTGGGCTCCTTACTCAAAGTAATTATACATCACAAAGCAGTCACTTAATTTCAGTGATTATCTAGGGTGGATGAGCGGTAGATTGTTAAAGTGAAGATGTGTTCCCATATTCAGATGGCCTTAGCATCGAACAATACGTCACGAAATGAATGAGCACTGTGCATTTTATAAATATTTTTCGATTCTCACCGAAATTCTCAAACTCACTTAAAAGGTTAGGTATAGCATACAGCGTAAAATTTTGGAAATATTAAACACATTTTTTCTCCACTAATATATCTTGTACAATAATGAAAATTAATATGTGTCCTTCTGCTATACGAAAAAAATATTTTTACAATTTAAAAAAATTATTTACATTTTTCTTTTCAAAATTCAGTTCACTGTGCAGTGATGAAGCGTTTCCCACATAACTAAAAAACTATCCAACATTCTGTGATGAAATATTTTATGTGTATTTATGAATGCCATATATACAATATGATGCAAGATCACTTCTTTACCTTTCATAGATTGTCTAATAAAAAATAAATTCATTTTAAAAAATGTCTAATAAAAATAAATTCATTAAAAAATGGTCAAATATCAGTATTTTCTTCTACACAAAATAAAAAAGATATTATTTATTGAGGAATGTAGTTGAAAGAGCATGATATTGTAAACATAAGTTTCAGAAATAAAATAAAAGAGAGAGAATATGAAAAAGTTAACAAGTTTATGAGTTGTGAAGGAAACGCTTCATGACTACACAGTAAATTGCCACCATTTTGAATTTTGAAAAAAAAAATCTTTTAAATTGTAAGAATATATTTTTTTTTCATACAGCAGAGGGACAGTGTTTTACACATACCAATTTTCATTATTGTACAAGATACAATAATGGAGGAAAAAAAAATGTTGAATATATCCCAACATTTTACTGCTGTAAGTTGTACCTAATCCCTTAAGGTCTCTACAAACAAGGAAATAGTATTAGCATCAAACTCAAGTTTCAAGCCGCTTCTGCTCTTTCCTCTCTCAGTAAAACCTGCAACGTTAGGCTTGAGTTTACTTTAGAATTAACAAAATATCTGCATATTCAAAAATTCTGCTCAACTGATCGATTTTTTAAGCTTGTAAATTGAATTAATCGATTAATTATGAAATATATATTTTTTATAGTATTGTACTTGTTCCACATTTCTAAGCTACAATGCTGACATAAGATCTATTAATACAATAAAAGAAACGAAATTACTTCTTTTTACTGTCTCACATATAACATTTATACCTCTGATTGAGGTTATGGCTGATATGTATATCTATTATCAGTCAGTACATCTCACTTGATTTGTGTCAGAGGAAGAATAATTGTTTGCATACATCTGTAGTCTAATTAATGTAATATGTAGATAGTCGGCAATATATGCAATGGAGAGGGAAGAGAACTGGCCACCCCCATCCCTTTATCTCCTGAATTATAGCATATCTCATAAGTGACGCCTTCTTCGTATCACTTGTGAAATTCAGACCTGTCTTCGTGCAGTTCACTAAAAAAAGGAAAAACATTCGTAACATTAAACTTGCTTATTTTCTTATTAAATTTACGAGTATACACACTATTTAAATATTGTAATTGATGTTTTGTTATTTGAAGTGTTGTATCAGTGAAGAAGTGTGTTGTGTCAGTGAAGTGTGAAGTGTGTTGTGTCAGTGAAATGTGTTGTGTAAGTGAAGTGTGTTTGTGTCAGTGAAGTTTTATAGTTTATAGTGGCAGTGCAAAGTATTTTAACACTGAAATGTGTTTGAAGTGTTAGTGAAATCAGGATAGTATCAGTGAAATCTGTCGTAGTTCCAGTGCAGTGAGTGAGCTGACAGCGAAATGAGTGTAGCGCTGAAAGGTATTTGTGCATGTATGCACATATCATACTCGTGCGTGGGCTTTAGTACGAACGTAGGTTTATGATACAGATTAGATTTAGGTACTTTAAATGTTATTTTAAATGATCGTGCTTCATTTAACTTCGGATATTCCCTGTTATTACTCTTATTATTATTATTATTATTATTATTATTATTATTATTATTATAATTATTATTATTATTATTATTATTATTATTAGTAGTAGTAGTAGTAGTATTATCGCATTGTATTCTTCATCTGACATAATTATGAACATTAAATCCAGACGTTTGAGATGGGCAGAGCATGTAGCACGTATGGGCGAATCCAGAAATGCATATAGAGTGTTAGATGGGGGGGGGCCGGAGGGAAAAAGACCTTTGAGGAGGCCGAGACATAGATGGGAAGATAATATTAAAATGGATTTGAGGGAGGTGGGATAAGATGGTAGAGACTCGATTAATCTTGCTCAGGATAGGGACCAATGGCGGGCTGATGTGAGGGCTGCAATGAACCTCTGGGTTCCTTAAAAGCCAGTAAGTAAGTAAGTAAGTAAGTAAGTAAGTAAGTAAGTAAGTAAGTAAGTAAGTAAGTAAGTAAGTAAGTAAGCAAGTAAGTAAGTAGTATTATCAATTTATTATTAAGTGTATTTTTTATTAATTGTGCTTATTATTGTCATTATTGAGTGTAATTAGTTACCCATTTGCAGTATGAATAAATGCATACATTCATACATACACATACACATACATATATACACATACATACATACATGCATACATACACGCATACATACACGCATGCATACATACATACATACATACATACTGTACATACATGCATACCATACTGTACATACATACATACATATATACCATACAGTACATACTGTACATACATACATATATACATACATACATACATACATACATACAGGCTGTCTCCAATCTTTATGGTCAAAATTATACAGATAATAGAGGACTCTAAACTGAGCATTTGACATAAGGAACCAGTGGTCGGAAATTGATATTTCGGACGCCACGAGATCTTGAAAGTGAATGTGAGGGACGTTTCTGTAAGCTACTTTAATTTTCATAACAAACAACTGCCTGGCGCTTCCATGGTGGTATTTCGATGGTCCAGAACCAGACTGTTCCAAGTCCATTTTACTATTTTTTTTTCAGGAGAGCTATCTTAAGCTCCTGACATTCAAAACTTCAAGAAACAATTTGGAATAGCTTCATAGCAACCTTATGGAGAGGAATATCTACAATTTTGTTCGATTCATATATGCAGACAAGAACTGGAACACAATGAAACACAGATTTCTTTCTTATAAACAGTTGGACTTAGAACAGTCTGGTTCTCAGTCATCGATTTGTTATTGCTTACAAAAGTTCATTCGTCATTGTAATGCATGCATTGAGACAGGTAGTCGTCAATTTCAGCAACTGCTCTGAACTCTAAGTTGTTGCTACGAGGTGTTATGTTGTTTTGGAAATAAAACATTAAATATCTTGTTGTTTGCAAGAGAGTGTGGTTGTAACACTGCCCACTTCATATCCATGATCACCTGGGCAACAGATTCTTATCTGGCTGCCTCACTGTACAACAGACACCAGGGATCTTTAAGAGTGTGAAGCAAAATGTTACGCATTGTTCTGGATGTATCAAAGCTAGTGATCGCCACTTTGAACAGTTGCTATGAGATGTAAGTTGTTTACGTGTGCAAAAAATTGAAACAGGTTGCAAAATTGTTTTTCAAACTTATTACTTGTTCAAGACTTCATAGCTCTGGAAATATGCATTTCTGACTTATAGTTCATTATGTCAAAATGATCAATGTAGAGACTTCAACCATCTGTATAATTTTGACCCTAAAGCAGCGATGATCAAAACTCGAACGGCAGTGATTACATGCGAGAAACAGTCTATGAAGTAAGGAGACGGGGGAGAGGTACATGGCATGAAAACTACAACCAGTGGTGGTTCGTGCACTAGCATTGAATTCTTCATCAACCCTCTAATAAAAATGGCAAGCTTTGCTGTATCAGTAATGTCACTACTTCATCAAGAGCCAATAATATATATATATATATATATATATATATATATATATATATATATATATATATAAATTTTCTTGCTTTTTTTTAAATATTCCTATGAACACATTTAGAAATCTCCTGAATTCTCTTCTGGATATTTAGTCGAGAAAGCGCAGTTTTTTCAAAATTAATTAACAACTTTCCTTGAAGAAATTATTTCAGTCATCTTGATCATTACGCTTTTAAAAAACTCTTCTCCGTTGTAATGTATAAGAGAATGAGCTATTTCGTTCGCCACTAGATAGCTGGCTTCCTTACGTTTTATTTATGTCATCTTTCTCTTCATGACGATTTATAGCTCGTTTCATTACTACACTAGAACGTAATATTCAATCAGTTTCTCTATATTATTATTATTATTATTATTATTATTATTATTATTATTATTATTATTACTGCTGCTACTAGTAATGCTATCAGTATTATTACCATTATTATTATTATTATTATTATTATTATTATTATTAATCAATAACTAGTAAATAACTGATAACAATCAAAAGATTAAAAAAAAACAAAGTGGAGATATAGCGTAGTCTAACAATTATTTTATCCTTCAAGGGAAGATGTAGGTCTATATATTCAGACACGTAGGCTATTTAAGAATTATGGTAAAACTTGCTGATAAATAATAATAATAATAATAATAATAATAATAATAATAATAATAATACCTGTTATGAGTGTGTATTCAACGTAATGCTCTGTAATGTCGCTTCTATATACTACTACTAATTGAACCGTTGAGCAAAGCAACATATTACATTTTCTCCGACAGAACAGCGAATAAATTCCTCTTCCCATTCTGTACGAAACCTTCTGTTCCTGCTAGAGACAGAGGGTTTGTAGAGCGAAATGGTACCGACACTGCTTACCTTCAGTACGTGAGCGAGACAGAGAGCAATGTACAGGAAACTCTCCTTACCAGTATGAATGTCTTTGATTACACGATGTAATCACGATAGGTACCCAGTTTGGTCACTACTGCCCTAAAAGTTGGAGACATCCTGTGTAATTCTTCTGACAGCAGCACAGGCTGAATTCAAAACAATGGGAATTATGGTATTTAACTTTTCTCAGATTTATTGTTAACCGTTATTTTACATGTTATGTGGTCTGTCCACACAAGATACATTACTACCGTTTTTGTGATTTCAGAAGATTCTCTTTAACTAAATTATACCTTAAAGTATTTTTCACTTACTGTTCGTTTTGTGTGCATTTATATCTCTTGTAAAGATATATTGACTAACAAATAAGCTGAAATAGTAAATTAACGAGTTGGTATTGTAACCAGAGAGCAGTTTGAGGTTAGAGGACGCGGATTTTAATAACTGGAATATTAGAAGCACTTGCTAATCCTTCGCGTCTGAGTATTGGTCACATAAAGCTCTGGTTTTTATACTTTTGTGGGTAAGGGGATATAACAAGCGGAAGAAATGGGAAGGGTAACTTGGCGGTGCAAACTTCGCTATTCGTATAAAGCGTAATGTAGAACACAGGCTGTAGTGTTGTGATTAGACCAGGCAATGTGCTCTACAATATTCATGTTTCTGTTGAAGTGTCCACAAGATCAACTTTTGGACGCAGCCACTTACGCCGTAGTCAGAATAATGTGGCATTATCATTATCATCCATTCCTGAAATTTTGCCATCCAGTTTTGTTACACTCTGTAATTTTTTAATGTAATGTTCAATTTGTTTTGTACGGAAGAACTATGATTATGGTTAATGTGGTACAGTAACAATTTTATTTTTAATACATTTCGTTAGTCCCTGTGTTATGAAAAGTTTTATTGATGAAATTAACATAAAACAAGATTTATATTAGAGGAGAAAAATTTGCTCCGGTACCGGGAATCGAACCCGGGTCCTTGGTCCTACGTATCAAGCGCTCTAACCACTGAACTACGCCGAAGTTCAATCTACAACACCGGCTCGAATCCCTCTCCTCTAGTGTTTTTCCCTTTGTGGCTTTACTCCATGTTCGACATACATGTTGACATTATATTAAGTCAACTGCCATTATACAAGGAGCACACTCAATTGAGTGACTTGGCGGCCGGGATTCCACAGTATATGCACTGTTGGGCGAAGAATCTACGTAAAGATTAATTTTTGATCCTACAGTATCTATGTGTTATGGTAACAATTGTCTTTACGTAGTGCATATACTATGGAATCCCGACCACAAAGTCACTCAATTGAGTGTGCTCCTTGTATAATGGCAGTTGACTTAATATAATATGTCAACATATACCTATGTCGAACATGGAGTAAGACCACAAAGGAAAAAACACTAGAGGAGAGGGATTCGATCCGATGCTATGGATTGAACTTCGGCGTAGCTCAGTAGTTAGAGCGCTTGGTACGTAGAACCAAGGACTCGGGTTCTGTCCCCGGCGCCGGAGTGAATTTTTCGCCTCTAATATCAATTGTTACCGTAATAGATAGATGCTGTAGGACCAAAAATTAATCTTTCCGTAAATAAAACAAGATGTTCTTAACAGAAAATGAAAGAATTGAGATTCTAATGATAGGAATCGGCGATAGAAGACGTACAAAGAAGAGTTATGCCTTTTTTTAACGATCCAAATCTGCCACTGTCAGTCAACTGTGAGTAGGATAGAAGCGAAATTCAGACGACATGGATATGTCAGACACAAAAAGTTTATTTTCTGTTAAGAACATCTTGTTCTATGTTGGTTTCATCAATAAAACTGTTTTCGTAACACAGGAACGAACGAAATGTGTCAACAATAAAATTGCTACCTGTTAACCGTAACCATAGTGCGTCTATATAAGACGAATGAAATATTAAGGACATAAAATACGTTCTTTGGGATGATATTAAAAAATAAAGGGTGTCATTTAAAAATGTTGTCGATGACGTCATAACTCGCACAACAATAGTCGCAAAACTATTTTGTTTTGAAAGAATATTCCTTTCTAAACACAAAGTTTGACGTACCTCATTGTTTTGTCCAGAATAATCTCATTCAGTGAAATTGTAATTACTCCAATATATTTCAATTTTTCCAACTTTTCAAAGAATAAATTTTCAGTTTTTATATTTGCATTTCGTACTTTGTCCTGGTCACGAGACATAATCATATACTTTGTTTTTTTTCGGGATTTGCTTCCAAACCTATCTCCTTACTTGCTTCAAGTAAAATTCCCGTGTTTTCCCTAACCGTAACCAGCTGATACAAGCCGTTCAATTCGAAATTCTTTCTGTTTTTCTGGTTTAATCTTATATGTAAAACGATATAGGCCTACACCTATTGTGTGTATTACAGTATACATGAAGTTAAATATATATATATATATATATATATATATATATATATATATATATATATATATTAAGAAGTATTTGTTCATCAAATAGGCCTATATACTACATGGTATATCCAAAATAATAAACGTTCGTATTATTAATTTTTTTGCATTATCAGGATTATTATTAATTAGCCCGAATAATCGCTACGTTACTTAGTAGAGATGAACAAAACTAACTGCCGCTCTCGCTCGCTGTGTTCGTTGCATTTGTCTTTCGAGTTTCATCTCGTCATTCTCGTGCGTTTCGAGTTTCGCTCATCATTCTCGAAATAGCATTTGGTCAGCGTAACTTTGAATAACATACATCATTGAAATAAATAACATTATAAATGATTAAATGAGACAAAAAGACAAAACAGAATAGTATCGTAGTTCTCAAAATGTTCTGGTTCTATTATATGTTATTACCTACGGTTATATAAATAGAAAAAAAAAAACAATTCTCAAATAAATTTGCATAAGAAATATAAAACATAACTTTTTACTTGAGATTGCACACTTGATCTCAAACATATGAAACGAAAATTCCTAGTCTTTTAATAAGGGCCTACTAATTAAATAAAGACTGGGGAACGGATTATTATACACTGTAAGGTACGGATGATGTTTCAAATAGGCTACTTGATTGTTTATACATATATAACAGTTGCCAAAGTAGATAAAAGTTCAGTCAGGTATAAAGAACTGTGGCGATTCAAGGGCTACTTGACGTTCGGGACTTCGGGAGTGATCAATCTCGGCGTCTCGAAACACTCACAAGCAGTCTTTACGTCAACGACGCGACGTATAGAACCTTGTCGTGCGGGTTTTCGGCTTTGCGGGCGCTGTTAGTGTCGCTTTCTCGATCGTTGTTCATCTTTATTACTTAGTGTCTGTCGAGTTGTTGATAGTGGGACGATATTTGGACGAGCTAAGTCCTTTTAAAATCCATCACTCTCGCCAGGTTTGAATCCACGAACCTCACACCGGTAGTCTTATAGGGATGATTTAAGATTTTGAGCGGGTAAGGGCTCCCTCGATCTCCTTAGTACTATTGGTTGTAGGACAGTCTAAGTACTAAAAATTCTCGTGTCACAGCCATTTTGTACATCAGAAATCTGACAAGGTCTACAAGGAATAGAACCTCGGACATTCCGGCGGGAATTCGTCAGATAACCCAAAGCGAAATTCATATTTATTCATTTGTTCATAGTTGACAAGTAACTTCTAGCTTATGCCCATTATTGGCGTTAAAACCAGTACATGCACGTAAAATAATAATAAATATTAATAATTTACAGAGTATCGCTTAATTGGTGTAGGTAAATTTGTTTTATAAAACAATAAATAGAAAGAAAACACAAATATGTTAAAGGGATGAAAAATAAAAACGCGCGATGAACTCTGCAAATAAAAACATGTACAACATAAATAAATACACATTTGCATAAGCAGTGCTTGTCACATTTTAGTGTGATTGTGTGCGTGGCTTCACTGTTACCTCCGTGACTGGTTACTGCCAACGATAACTTCGTGTATCAAGTCAAAGCTCTGTGACGATCAAACATTTCTTCACACTAAACGAAGAGATTCCTATCATTTATTTATTTTTAAGTATTGGTGAAGAAATAAAGAAACAAGTTATGATGTCATATAATAAGCCGAGATAATTTTGAACGAACGTCCAATCCATAGTATAGTAGGTAAGATTTATTTGGGTAGATGGCCACTCGTAAATTAGGAACATAAGCGTTGAATAGTACATTATGCAACGAGCCTATAATGGTAGTAATTAAGACGCGAGTATGTTTGTTTATGAAACGAGCGAGTTTCATAATTTTCATACGAGCGTCTTAATTACCATTATAGGCAAGTTTCATACGACTTTTTATGCTCGACCATATTTCTAACTTGAAATTATTCATAAGTATTCATGTTATGGTTATGTAAGTGAGGAGCGAAACTGACCTAAATTTGAGATGTGCGCAGACGCGAAAGTATTGATTTTTTCCGAAGAACGAATGTCATTGACCTTGATATAATCTAGAGAATAACATGAACATAAGTCTTGATATAACCTGGAAATTGATTTAGAATTGAAAAACGAGATGACAAATTGAATTTATTTGAATATTATTTACAATTAACGCTAATTATTATAGTAACAGAACATAATCTTCTGTGATAGTATTAGATTTCCAGCCTCCGTGACTTTTCGCTAGTTGTCTTTAGATTGCATATCCGAGAATAATCGATACTTGCGCTTTTATAATGGTACAATGGTGATTTCTCATTGGCTGAACAACTGAACTATAATGAATAGGTGTACTTTAATGAGGTGCATTAAAGGGCTACTACCAGTTGTATAATTACTACATTTCGGCATGGTCGAGCATAAAAGTTTTTAATATATCACAGGTGGAAACAGCTTTCATAACCAATAATATTTTATATTACCTTTTCACCAAACCGCCATGTTAAGATAAATAAATAAATAAATAAATAAATAAATAAATAAATAAATAAATAAATAAATAAATAAATAAATAAATAAGTAAATAAATAAATAAATACATAAATAAATAAATACATAAATATATAAACAAATAAATAAATAAATAAACAAACAAATAAACACACAAACAAACAAAAACAAGCAAGAAAGCAAACAAACAAACCATATAAATAAATAAATAAATAAATAAATAAATAAATAAATAAATAAATAAATAAATAAATAAATAAAGAAATAAAGAAATAAATAAATACATAGTTCCCATGAACCAACGTGAATATCCTACGAATTTTACCGTTTCACCATTTTGTCTTTGTTTGTTTGTGAATTGTAGACCATACATTGAATTTGATTCTATAAGAATCACTATGTACAGTAGTGACAAAAAAAACCGGACCGATGGAATAATCAAAGTCCCCGAAATGAGCCACTGCGCATGCCACGCCCGCATTCACAAGATAGCGAGAAATCTATTGAAACTGCTGTAGTTTCGACTGCTGACGTAGCCCATTTCGAAAGCCATTAGGAAATAAGCTGGTAAAATTCAAGTTCTGGTAATAACAAGTTAATTATTAAGTAGTAAAATGTCACTGCAATCGAAACGTATTGGGAATAAATTTGAATAAGGAACAAAAAAAAAGTTTCCATCCCAGGCAGGATTCGAACCACGAAAGTCTTAGGGTGCTATTCATAGCCATTTCTCTAGCCCGAGCTACGAGCGTGCTAAACAGGATTCATATCATATCATATCATATCATATCATATCATATCATATCATATCATATCATATCATATCATATCATATCATATCATATCATATCATATCATATCATATCATATCATATCATATCATATCATATCATATCATATCATATCATATCATATATCATATCATATCATATCATATCATATCATATCATATCGCCGACACTGGTTTATGAATACGAAAAACATTAGTTCGCTGATCATCCACCGAAAGCCCGCGCTAAGAATGTCTATGAATACGGCCCTTAGTTACCAGTCTATCGTGGCTGTGGAGTGAACAAGGCTCTGAAATCAGCTACAAGGGTCGGTCCGGTTTTTTTTTTGCCACTAATGTACACTTAGCAAAGCAAACAAACTTTCCCTAAAATAGGGGTTGCCCTGAAGGACAAAGTATACCAAATATACAAGTATTATTGTTCTATTTTCGAAAAATGATGTTTAAAATAATGTATATGTCAAAAGACTTTAGTGATTCATAATGAGATTATAAGCATATTCCTTTCTTTTCAAATAACGAATATCACTGTCGGTTAGGCCATTGATGGAGTTGTAAAACTAATTTCCTCGGTGGCCATTCACCCACGTAAAGCAAGATGAAGTGTTTACACCAGTAATGAGGGACAATGCTACCTGTGTGTTCATCTGTGGTGCAGGCAGTAAAAACTTGGACTAAAATTGCAATCGGTTCACAAATAATTTTGTGTATAGTTATTAATTTTCCAAAGAAATAATTTTTCCTCTGATACGCATTACACAGTTTCAGCTTTCAGTTCTTTTCGTCATATAAAAATTACGAAGAAAATCGTCCATTTGGAGGAAATTCACCATTAATCTCTCTGAAGAAATAATTTCCCTTTATATCCACCCATACATTCATAGTTTTCTACTCAACGCTAGATCTTTCACTGCGAACCCAGGATTCTCCAATCTTTCCTCTTAGTCTCCGCTTACGATCTTTGTATCTTAATGCTGTCTATCAACTGATATCTTCTTCTGCCCGGAACTTTTCCCCGTTCATCATTCCTTCCAATGCATCTTTCAGTAAGCAGTTTCTTCTCAGTAATGATCCAGCTAATTTCTTTTTCTCTCCCTGATCAGTTTCAAAATTTAGTTCATCCACTCTTTTTAGAACAGCTTAATTTTGTATTTTTTTTCTGTCCATTTCAGTAATGCTAGAAAATTTCTGTATGTTCACACAGTTTTTTCGTGTGCAAGAAAATAGATTGAGAAAATTATGATACAGTTTATATTGCTAAAATAAATTAAAATACCATTTTAAAGAATGAGAAATGTATTTTCCAAAGTTGTCTTAAATTTTAATATTAAGAAGAATGACTTTTAAGCTGAAATTGTTACGTAAATAAGTAAAAATAAGTCTACATGTGTCATTTTTTTTAACTTATACTGTATTGTAGATTCCAACTTGTCAATTCAATCATCCCTCAAGAGTTGCTGTTTAGTCAACTGTCCGAAGACAGGTCTGAACCTCACAAGCAACACCAAGAAGGCACCACTTATGAGGCAACGAGGCCAGGAGATAATAGGGTAGGGTGGCCAGTTCCTTTCCCCCTCCATTGTATACATCGCCAGCTAGTTACATATTACACTAGTCAGACTTCAGATGCATAAAAAACAATTATTCTTCCTCTGACACATAGGCTATCGTCAAATGAGATGTACTGCCTGATAACACTGGTCAACAGTCATTTTGCGCCAGACATAAAACTAACAAATTCTTACTAATTTCGGCCTCTTGAATTAAAAATAACAAGCAAAATGTTCCATCAGTTCCAGTTTTCGAGATGCACAATAAAATTAATTTCCTATGCATTTTATTTAAAAAATCACCGTATTTCGTGCGTAACTACATATTTTTTTACAAACAATATTAGTGTAAGTAGGCCACCATGTCAGAAGCACTTGTAGAAAAGGAAATTATTTTATTGCCCTTTTATGAGTCTATTTGGAAGGAATGAAACAGGTTCACCGTATGAATTCGCTTGAATTTACCTGATTTTACTTGAGATGTGTAGGATTTCTTTCACTGTGAGCTTTAATTACGTTACTGTAGTTCATATTTTGCAATAGACCACGCCATCAAAACCACGTCTAGAAGCGGAAATTGTTTTATTGCCTTTTTCGGTTCCATCAGCCCTACTTAAACCTACAGACGTGGACAAATTATTAGATTAAATATCTGCAACGAAGCTGTATTTATCGGTAGAAATAATGAACAAAAATGTTTTTTGCACAGATATAATGAACAGAAAATTGAGTCTTAAGGTTACTAATATTTTGTGAACATTCCCTTATTCTTTATTAACACGTTGATTTTGTCAGGGATGCTGGAAACCAAAGTTTGACACTTTCTTTGAATATCAACATCATTTAGCCAGATATCAGACAGTGCTTAAATGAGTCCATGTTTTGTTCACTTTCTTCTCCAGTATAGATCACAAATTTTCAATTTCGTTCATATTCGGTCTTCTTGCAGGCCATGGGAGAATATCTTCTGCAGTATATAATTAAAACACCAGTAGTACCAACATAGCCAGAAAAAATATACTTAACCATTGGAAAAATATATCAGAAGATGTAAACAATCATATTTACAACAATAGAGACTCTGTAAATTATACTGATAGTTGATATGACGAATTATATTATGTTTCCAAGAAGTAGTTTTAGTCTAATAATTTGTCCACGTCTGTATGTAGACTCGAGTGCTATGCATAGACATTTCGCTCGCCCGCGCTACGAGCGTGCTAAACTAGCCCCGGCTATCGACTGGTTACTTGTACAGGATTCATATCATATCATATCATATCATATCATATCATATCATATCATATCATATCATATCATATCATATCATATCATATCATATCATACCATACCATACCAATCATATCATATCATATCATATCATATCATATCATATCATATCATATCATATCATATCATATCATATCATATCATATCATATCATATCATATCGCTAACACTGCTTTGTGAATACGAAAAACCTTAGTTCGCTGATCATCCACCGGAAGCCAGCGCTAAGACTGTCTATGAATACGGCCCGTAGATATGGAATACGAACAAAATCCGTACAACACTATAGGATAATATTATTAGCTGTAACTACTCATACAAGCAGATAGACTGAATGCCGAAAAACCACTTTCTCAGTGTTAGTAATGTCAAAAACAAGCATTTCCGTGAATATGTCGACGTATTATATTTTCTTTCAGCTTCACAGCATTTCCTCTTTATACCGTCCTGTACTGAGAAAGTAAATATTATGGCATAAATGAGATTCGAACAAAAGACTCTGAGTTGTAGTGCTAATAGACTATGTACGACACGTCGGGCTATATGTAAGGTAAATAATGTGGTGGCGGTGGAGGCTGAATTATTAAAGAAGCGGTCGAAACTGTTCCGTGATAAGTTGGCAGTGTGTGCACTGCGGGCTGCATACAGCGCACGTGAATCACTCATTCTCGCAGCGCGGGCCTCGGATCAATCAGTCTAGACTCTGGAAAGAGACAACCGATACTGAGTATGCGCTCGCCGCTCAACAAGGTCATAGTTTACGACAGCACACGCACAGTATGGTTAGGCGATCACTTTTATACAACTGCAGTTTCGAATTATTGGCTACCAGTTGAACATTCCTTTCTTTTCCCACCCACCCGTCCTCGCCTGCTCTTTTATAATCTACGTGGAGCGAAATAGACGCTGTCTGCAGTACGTGAAGTGTGTGGGCGCTCTAGCAAATGAACTGCGGGATAAAACAGCAATCAATCCGTACGTGGTCGTTAACTTAACGATGATGAAAGACAATATCAATTCCCTTTGACCTGACAAAAAGGGACGCTAGCTCTCTGGTGCCGGATCAAAACAGAGGCATTTCAGTAATTGAATGGCTGTAATTGATGTGTGCAGTCACTAGGACGGTTTGACAACTGCATAAAGTGTACTTACCTCTCCAGACTGATGAATTGATTTTATGGGTCCGTGAAAGCACCACAAGATAACGAAATAAAGACGAAAATAAAGGAGGGAACTTGTGGGAGACATAAGATTCAGACAAAAAAGTACTACGCACAATTGTGAAAAAAACAGAAAAATTCACCAAAGAAAAGCCTCCAAAATTTTTGATAATAATAATAATAATAATATAATTCTCCTCTAGGCCAAGAGATGCGGGTTCAAACCCAGCAGGTGTCGATGGATTTTTCAGGACACAAAAATTCGGAGCGCAAGTCCCAGAGAGGGACTTTAATCGTGTATCTCGTGACGGAGTTTTCCGGCACGTTAAAGACCTCCAAGCCTAAATTAGATCCTCGGGACTAAATTTCTCCTCTCTTGCGTCCTAGTATGACCCTTAGTTGCATACTAAGTGCAGTTTGAGACGAGTTTATCACTTGTCCCTCTGCTCCTATCTGCAAATAAGTATAATTAAATTCCTTGTAGATACTGAAACCTCCATCAGGGGGTGTCTATGTTGCGACATCGAGTTGATGGGTTAAATACAAATACATAATAATTATAGTAGTGATGTAATAATAATAATAATAATAATAATAATAATAATAATAATAATAATAATAATAAAATTAGAAAGTGAAATATGGAGAGGAGTACGACAAGGATGCCCTTTATTATCTACCCTGTTCAACATCTACTTGGAGGATTTAGTGAAGAATTGTTTTCAGAACATGGGAGGAGTGATAGTAGGAGGAAGAAGAATAAAGTGTGTGAGATTTACTGATGATATGGCGTTGTTAGTAGATGAGGAGATGATACTAAGGAATATGCTACAGGAGCTAAATGACAGCTGTGAGCAGTATGGGATGAAGATAAATGCCAACAAGAAGAATACCATTGTCATAGGAAGAAAAGTAAAGAAGGTAAACTTGCGCATTCTAAATGAGGCGGTAGAGCAAGTGGACAGCATCAAATACAGAGGGCTCTCCTAAGTTCGACTGAACAGAATTGAAAGCTCAGTCCAATAAGGGTAGTGGGTGTGGCAGGTGAAATGAATACAAATTGTTATTGGTTATCCATCAACGAATACAATACTGTACTTGCATTTCCTGCCCGCCCCGAGACTTGTGTATGTGCTTCTAGTACCACAGTGGGTTTCGACAGTTCCGTCTCACAAACGGCACAATTCTCAAATAGAAAAAGAAGAGGTCATTAATTTAAAATCAGTGATTAAATATGGATGTCCTCATCAATAAAATATTCTGTTTTCCTTTAACAAAAGTATCAGTACAAGACGCAGAACCAATTCTCATTCAAATGGCAAACTCATTTCTTAGTGCCCATATAGGGGCGTGTCTAATTCTCTTATGTAAGCAGTCGAACTAAAGGATGTCGAACTTGTTTTCTGTCGAACTAAAGAGCTTCCACTGTACTTGGGGTGTACTATAAGCAGTAACATGAGCTGCTGCCAGGAAGTCAAAAGGAGGATAGCAATGGCCAAGAAAGCTTTTAATAGAAAAAGGAGGATCTTCTGCGGACCTTTTGAGAAAGAACTAAGGAAGAGACTAGTGAAATGCTTTGTGTTTAGTGTAGCATTCTATGGGGGCAGAAATATGGACATTACGACGAGAAGCGAATAGAATCATTTGAAACAAGGATATTGAGAAGAATGAAGCGTGTGAAATGGACAGACAGAATAAGAAATAAAGCTGTGTTGGAAAGAGTGGATGATGAAAGAATGATGCTGAAACTGACCAGAAAGAAGAAAAGGAATTGGTGGGTCACTGGTTGAAAAGAAACTGCCTACTGAAGGATGCACTTGAAGGAATGGTGAACGGGAGAAGAGTTCATGGCAGAGAAAGATATCAGTAAGATATGTGGATCACAGTGGCGTATACTGGTTTAAGGGTCTGGGCTACCACTGAGCCTATTATTACACAAAATATATTTTTAAAACCCTATAATAAAATTCCTTACCTATTTATATGTGAATTCCAGATGTCTTGATTGGGACGAAAATACTTTGATGACTTCGTCATTGAAATTACAGTTGGGCCGCTTGCGAAGTTTCTGTAGAAATGTCTTTTCAATTAACATCAGTGCCAAGCCGGATAAACGTTCTTGTGTAGGAGTTGATCTACAGTAAGATTTTATTCTCTTCAACGCAGAAAATGTTCTTTCTACCGATGGTGACGTAGCTGGTATTGTCACAATTAATGTTGCCAATTTAAGGACTTCAGGAATAACTTGGTTCAGCTGGTTTTCATATATGGCAGATAATATTTCATGGATAGGTTTGTTCGAAAAATCAAAGACTTCTGCTGAATATATTACACTTAATTCATTTTTCAAACGTACTTGATCAAAGTGACTGTTATAGGACTGAAATAATTTGTTTAGTGCCTCATTCGGGAAGTTTTCTCTATAAGCAGAAAATTTTTGAGAATCTAGAAGATGTGTGAACTGAAGCTTTCCATAATCAGAAAATCTGTCAGTAATTTCCATGTGCATACGATCTAGTATGCTGTAGTACAGCTGCCTGTATTTCAATTCATCATCTCCTTTTCTTCGCTTTAATGGTGGTTCCATTGTATTGTCTGAAGAATTTTCATTTTCCATATTACTCCATATGGACGGAAACCCACTACGTCTGAACTCGGATATAGTATGTTTTAACTTTGACACCTCTTGCAAGCAGTATGCTATGTCTAGACTTTTTGTCTGAAGAATATTGTAGAGCACATCTGTATGTGCGAACATTCTAGCATAGACTTCAAGAAGAAATATATTCTGAAATTGTGTGAAAAAATACAAATATCCTTGAGCCTGCACAATTACATCATCATCCCAGTTTTCTTCAGAGTCATTACAAATTATATTTTCAAAGAAAGCAGTCAGTTGTTCTCTGTATTCCTTTACTGTATTTACAAGCCGAGATGTAAAATTCCATCTAGTTGGTGCTACTTTTGGGAGTTTCTTTTTCATAAATTCCTTGAGTTTTTCTGATCTTTTAGGAGATGATGAGAAAAATGCAGCTAAACCCGACAGTGTTTTGAAAAAAAAATGCGGCATTCTGGAATGGATAAAGTAGTTTGTTGCAAAACTAAATTGAGAACATGGCTGTAACAATGGACAAATAGTGCTTGAGGATACTTTTCTTGAACTTCTGTTTTTAAGCCATTAATATTTCCCGCCATAACTGAAGCACCATCGTATGTCTGTGCAATTAACTTATTGCCGACATTGTATTCTGCTATAACACCTTCCACATGCTCAAAACAAAGCAGCAGCAGTTTTGCCCGAACTGACATTTGTGAATCCTATAAACCGTTCTTGAACATTGGCAGTACTGTCGACGTATCTTAAAACAGTGGACAATTGACTCTGATTAGAGCAGTCACTTGTTTCATCAGCAACAATGGCCACAAAAGGTGCTTCTTCTATTTCAGATTTTATGTTCTTTATCATAACCCCACTTATAGCAAATATTAAGGCATTCTGAATTGCGGGAGAAGTACCACGGAATACTGTTGAACTCTCAAGATGATTGGCCAGTAAATGGTCGAATTCACTTAAGGAACTTAAATATTCAATATAATTTCCGCTATTGTCTGATTCCACACTCTCATTATGACCCCGAAAAGCCAATTCTTGTTTTCCTAGAAAGCAGACTGCGTTAATAAGACGCAGTAAAATCTCCCGATTTTTTTTTTTCACAAGAGCATTGTGTTGGTTGATGTGTAGAACGTTTTGCTTATCTAGCTGTAAATCAATTCTTGTCTTCCCAAAGTTTGCAAAGTTCATGCTACTATAAATATGAGCTTTTGATTTGTCGTGTTTTAGGACTGCCGTTCGAAGGGAGTTCATATTAGAAAACCCCTCTTTTGACCACACATTATTTTCGCGGCTAAATAACAAACATGGCCAGCAAAATAGTTTAGACAGTTTAGAACTACCACACAACCAATTCCACTTACCATATGATGTTGAAGTGAAATGGCGTGTGTACTCACGCTGTTTTTCTTTTACGTCCATGGACAAATTTAACTCAGGTGTTGGTCTTTCCATTTTCACAATTTCAACTTTCTCGTTGTATGTACGACGGTTAAAAGGCACTTTTAATAAACCTTCTATTACACAGTCATTTTCAACACAAACCTCTCCAGAAACTTGTTCTGCCATATTTTTCACAATATCACTTAATTGGGAAATTAAAAACTTAATAATTCACAATTAATATAACTCTTAGACACTCGAACAAATCACATATTTAAAATACTGCACTGCAAGAACACAATCACATTAATGAGCTAGCGTACTAAGCATATTGTTGCTTCGCGCCTTCCAAGAAACCGATCACGAGAGCGGTAACTCACCCTCCTACAGTGCACGATGGAAACAGGAGGGAGTGGGGGACGGGCAGTTGTGCGAAGTGAGCGGAACGGTCACAGGCTACCCTTCGCGGCAGCGGTTTCTCCAGTGATGCCGCCTTTACAACTTGTTTCTTTTCGAGAGCAGAGAGCGCATATAAATCTAACAATTACTTTAATTTTAATTACTGTGGTAAAACTAATACGGTAATACAAAATTATTACATTATGTCATATTATAAACTTTTTCTTTTGTAATTTCCTTGGGCTACCGCCGGTAACCCCGGTAGTCCGCAAAATACGCCCCTGGTGGATCATATGCGGAGACAAGGAGGAAGGCAGAAAATAGGAAAGACTGGATAATGCTGGGTTTGCAGTGATAGACTTGCACTTGGGCAGAAGACTATGAACAAATGAATAAATACAATTCTCCTCTCTAGATCCAAGGGATGCGGGTTCAAACTTGGCTGGGATCGATGGATTTTTCAGGGCGCAGAAATTCGGAACACAAGTCCTCCGAAAGGGACTTTAAACCATGTGTTTGGTGTCGAAGTTTTCCGGCATGTCAAAGACCTCCAAGCCTAAATTAGAGCCTCTGGACTAAATTTCTCCTCTCTCGCGTCCTAGTATAATACCTTAGTTGCATACTAAGCGACGTTTGAGGTGATACCTTATCACTTGTCCTTCTGTCTCTGTCAGCAAATAAGTATAACTAAATCCCTTGCAGATACTGAAACCTTCGTCAGGCTGGGTCTATGTTGCGACGTCGGAACGATTGGTTAAATACAAATAAATAAATAATAATTATTATAGTAATAATGATAATGATAATGATGATGGCAATAATAATAATAATAATAATAATAATAATAATAATAATAATAATAATAATAATAATAATAATATCAAGAGGAAAAATATCAATAAGATCAAAAATTGTAGTTGAAAATAAAATTTTAGAACAGATCTCCTCCTTCATTTATTTGGGTTGTGAAATTAGTAGTGAAATAGATAAAGACATATGTGCTTGGGAGTTGCCTACAGGGAGAAGTACTCAGAATAAAACGCCACAACACCATACGTTCTATGATCGAAGATTTTCACGAGGAGCTTCACTGTGGGAAAAATCGTAGGATCGATATCATAGCTATAAATAGGAATAAACAGACAGCCGAAATAATTGATCCTACGATCAGACTTGAAATCTCAGCCGCTCAACCATCTGAAGTGAAGGAAGAGAAAAAGAAAATCTACGAGCCCACGATTCAGTACTTATCAGCGAAATACAACATTGAAAAAATCACAGTTACCGATCTCTTCTTCGGAGCGAGAGGCACCATTCCGAAAACCTTCGTAAAGTGGAGGGAAAAAAAGAGAGATCTTCAAGATGCCATCGTCACCACCACAATAAAATTTTCTGTAGGGATATTTCGCCAGCATCTTTATGATGCACATTCAATTTAAATAAAATTGTACTAGATTTGTTTTTTTTTCTTATGTCTTAATCTCTTTTGTTTGAAACCTGCTTATATGATTTTTCTGGAAGCGAAGAGAGTGGATTTATCTGGGAAATCTCAGACCTCGAGTCACATTTATTAGGACTATTTCGTGAATAAAATAAAAATGTAAATAATATCTCCCTAAAATTCGATCGCAAAATGTTAATAATTGTATATTTACGAATACTTAACCTATTCAGACATTGTGAAGTTGAAATAAATGAATATCGATTACTGCAATAAAGAAATTCGATGTTATTATTCAGTAATGCCAATTGCGAAAAGCGAAATACAGGTTTAACAATGTTAATTACATGTACTGCACTTTTCTCTTATTATTATAACATAAATACATTTTCATTATCTGCTGAAATCATGATTTAATTAAACATTTTATAATATAATTATAGTAATCTAATTAATACATTAATTAAATGAAGAATTGTTGAAAACGCATTTATCTAATCTGAATGAAGGAATGTATTTTTTTTTCAAATAGCCTACAATGGACATGAAATTAGAAGATGAAGATGTATTCGATCGGTTTGGAAGTAAATCCCGAAAAGACAAAGTATATGATTATGTCTCGTGACCAGAATATTGTACGAAATGGAAATATAAAAATTGGAGATTTATCCTTCGAAGAGGTGGAAAAATTCAAATATCTTGGAGCAACAGTAACAAATATAAATGACATTCGGGAGGAAATTAAACGCAGAATAAATATAGGAAATGCCTGTTATTATTCGGTTGAGAAGCTCTTATTATCCAGTCTGCTGTCCAAAAATCTGAAAGTTAGAATTTATAAAACAGTTATATTACCGGTTGTTCTGTATGGTTGTGAAACTTGGACTCTCACTCTGAGAGAGGAACATAGGTTAAGAGTGTTTGAGAATAAGGTGCTTAGGAAAATATTTGGGGCTAAGCGGGATGAAGTTACAGGAGAATGGAGAAAGTTACACAACACAGAACTGCACGCATTGTATTTTTCACCTGACATAATTAGGAACATTAAATCCAGACGTTTGAGGTGGGCAGGGCATGTAGCACGTATGGGCGAATCCAGAAATGCATATAGAGTGTTAGTTGGGAGACCGGAGGGAAAAAGACCTTTAGGGAGGCCGAGACGTAGATGGGAGGATAATATTAAAATGGATTTGAGGGAGGTGGGGTATGATGATAGAGACTGGATTAATCTTGCACAGGATAGGGACCGCTGGCGGGCTTATGTGAGGGCGGCAATGAACCTTCGGGTTCCTTAAAAGCCATGTGTAAGTAATGTAAGATGTAATTTATAGGCTACAATAGGTAAGGTTACCTGTGTGAGCAGGACCAGTGTCAGCTGTGCCTTATTTCGACCGTTACAATCAGTGCTACAGGAAAGCATTTTTTATAGCTCGACAAACGCATTCGCGCTGTAGTGTGTAACGGAACTAAAGCTGCATCTACCCAGTTCAATATTCCAATCGCGTATGCGTGCAATCTGGGAAGAATATTGAAAGAATCAAGTTTAAAACGTACATTAAATTAAGATGCATGAAGATTTTGTGTCTATATTGTGCGCCGTTTAGAACGTCGTCTTCACTACGTAAATATATTAATTAATATTAAATATTAATATTGCATTCATTGTTTTAAAGTTGAAAGAAAAGTTTAACCGCGTAGTTGCATCTTAATGTATTCATGATCATCGATTTACGGGGGAACAGTTGGCGACAATGACTAAACAAAAGAACGACCATGCGATAAATTGATAGCGATAAATCTAGCTGCAAAAATTATCGCAATGTGTGACTGTGATTGGTTGGAATTCAAAATTTCATTACACTTCATTGGTCGAAAATGGAATGACGTCATATAAACGAAATAGTCATTTTAAATTTTATTGTAAGCTAGTCTATGTCGCAAATATTGGGTCAGACTAATAAATTAAAAAAATATGAGGAACTATACATAAAACTTTAAGGAATAAAACAAGAAACGAAACAACAATCAAATTCTACAACCGTATGGCAGTCCCTACGCTACTCTATGGATGTGAAAGCTGGGTATCTACGCAGAAAACAATGACCAATGACCTAACCACAGAGCTGCGAAATGAAGTTTCTGAGGAAAACTAAAGGATGTAGGCTACGGGAGAGGACAAGCTTAGAAATGATGATATCAGAAAATACAGTAACTACAAGTTGAAGCAATTAACTCAAGAATGCAGAGATGTAGATGCAACTGTATAAATATGTCGACAGGATGGAAGATACCAGACTTCCGAAAGTAGCTTTCCATTATGTCCCTAGAGGAGGAAGAAGTGTGGGAAGACCAAGAGGAAGATGGAGAGACACTGTGAAGAAGGAATAGGTAAGAGCCTAAACCGTGAAGAGTAAAAGACGAAGAAGAAGTAATAATATTAATAATAACAACAGAATCTAAAATTTACCTCATAGACAACTGATAGAGCGCTATTGATTACGGATGAAAGATGCATCAGTCAAGCCCATGCGTATTATGGGTCCATGTGTTATCTGTAGGTTTTAACGTGACGAGAAAGTCGGAAAATGTCTAAACGAGGTTTCTTTTAAGGAAAAGGTTCTTTTTCGTTCCGTAGTTTTATGACATGGGACTCACTGTTTTACCGTTACTTCCATCTAGGCATAAGCCACCATCCTTGACCCGGTTCGAACCCGTAAAACTCAGTTAAAAGTAGAGGACGACTTGAGACATAACATATATCATACAGGAATGCAACGAAACATATCAAAAAATATCTCACTGATTAACGGACATAAAGCAAGTTCTGAGACAGAAAGAAGCTACAACAAAGCCAATTATCATTTCGGTTATATGAAAGATACTCAATAAAGATAAAAAAGCAATTCTCGGTTTGATCGTCCAACACAAAACCCATGAAGTGGTTTTAATAAATACGTGTCACATACAAACTTTTAAAACGTATAAAATAATCCTCAAACCAGTTGGATACTACAAGAATATTACATTTTCGAATACTTTCTACGATCTTTGTGTTATATTCCATAAGTAACCTTTAAAAAAATTAATGATAATAAATAAATTTAATATAATAAATATTGTAAACGCTTATGCTGTGAGGCCGAGCAATTACTAACCACCCTATAAAAGAGCAAATATAGTTAATTATTTATGCATTTCATATATTGACGTACCAACCAACAGCATGTAGCCATGACAGGTTAGCGTCAAGAGTGTACATTTTCACACGAAACACTGTATGTAGTCATCTAGACTAACATTGAAATATTTCCCACTTTTAGGATATCCTTAAAAATACTCACTAATATCAATTTTCTTATGTTATTATTTTATATTATTATTATTATTATTATTATTATTATTATTATTATTATTATTATTATTATTATTATTATTATATTACCATTATTATTTATTATTATGAAAATACACCAAATTGGATACTAAATCACATATGAAGAAGTAAAGGAACTCGGTAAAAAAAATTATGAAATTTAACAGAGCAGGGAACCATTACTAGGATAGTTAAACCAACCTTGGAACAGAAACACACGGGCACTATAATTTACAAAATATTGGCAAGATTTACATTATGTTACTAGCCGTACCCGAGCGCTCCGTACATTGGACATTGATCCAGGGAACATTCGTGTTTGATAGAAGAATAAATCGTTTAATATGTTACTTAATTTAAATTGTATTTAAAAGATTAAAATGTGATCATTTTGGTCCAGAGATCACTCATTTGGTGCAGTGGCAATTCCTTTAACATGTTTTCTGAATTGTTATTACATGCAACCATAGTTTAATGAAGATTGACATATCTTTTAGTATTAATGTGCATACTTTATATTACTTGCTATATGTTTCCATTGAATTATGGTAATAACTTAATTTTAACCCTTGTTTTCTACGTCTTCAGTAAATGGCGCTTGGCCCACTATGGTTATGAACCCTTCAAATAACTTAAATAGTGATACAGCATATATATATATATATATTTAGTAAGTTATTTTACGACGCTTTATCAACATCTTTGGTTATTTAGCGTCTGAATGAGATGAAGGTGATAATGCCGGTGAAATGAGTCCGGGGTCCAGCACCGAAAGTTACCCAGCATTTGCTCATATTGGGTTGAGGGAAAACCCCTGAAAAAAACTCAACCAGGTAACTTGCCCTGACCAGAAATCGGACCCGGACCACCTGGTTTCGCTGCCAGACGCGCTGACCGTTACTCCATATACAGCATATATAGTGATATGTAATTATATTTCTTTCTTTCGAAAGTGTAAGAATTTACGATCTCCTATGTACCATTGCCATGGAATGAATAAATGTGTTTTTTCTTCCTACTCAAAAATTTATATTTTGCACATAGGAGTTACTGCAGGAATCTGAGGTGACGGTGAAAATATATTGTACTGTTATTTTAAAAGTCTTGTATATCCTTAAATATCAGTCCTATCAAAATTTTGCATGGAATAAAACGTATCGGAAATAATTTTTATGGACAATTTTGTTATGTAACATTTTTCACAAAAAGCAGTAATAAGCAAGATATTTCGATTTATTTAATTCAGGCCCCTTTAAATAAAGTATTTTGAATGCCATATAGTCTAAAATCTAAGTTACAACGAACTTAATTTATATTTCAATTTTCATCGAAATCCGTTCAGCCATTATCGCGTGAAAAGGTAACAAACATCCAGACAGACATACAAACAAAAATTTCAGAAAGGTGTTTTACGTTCTCGTGATGAATAATTATACATGTTAACACCAATTATTTTTAGAAAAGCGAATTTACCAGACAAATTTTGGCTACAGATTTGTTATTATATATTATATTATATTATATTATATTATATTATATTATATTATATTATATTATATTATATTATATTATATTATATTATATTATATTATATAAAAAGTGTGTTGATTGGAGTACTCCAATAAGTAAGTTTTTAATTTGTTGTGAGGGCTCTTGAATCTCAGGAGGAACAACTTTTACAATAGAGCAACATAATCTGCTTGGCTCATTACCCAATTTTTTTGCATTTCATTTATTGCATATATATTTTATGTATTTTTACACGATTCAATTGAGCATAGTTAAAATTTGAATGATAAAATAATGGATTGCTAAGCTAACGTACTATTACTGCATACTAAATCGATACACTCTCGTTGTTCGCTAATTCTCTGAGATGAAAATGAATGTGTACATAAAACTTATTTTAGGAAATACAGGAAACGAATATACAGAATAGCCTATCAAGTTTTCTGTGCATAAGAAGCTATTTTAATCTTATCTGTCCTCGATGCACTCAGAATTACTGTAATAACATTATAGATTATGTCCATCTAGAGAAACTACACTTTCCAGTGGTGAAATAATAATTAATTATACAAATCGGTTAATTTAGCTTCCGATATTACTTCATACAAACACAGAAACATTCTTTGTAGGCTATGTTTCATAGCTTTCGATTGTTGTTGTCCAAGGTTCCATATAGACGAAGTCATTTGTTTTTTATTTCATTACACCGCCTTAGATGGCAGTTATTTTAATTTTAAAACTCCTTTATCTCATGAAATATCAGTTCTATCAAAATTTTTCAAAGAGTGAAACTTATCGGGAATCATTTTTAAAGAAACTTTTGTTAGTAACATTTTTCACAGAAATCAATAATAAGCGAGATATTTCGATTTATTTAATTCAGGCCGCCTTATAACTCCCCTTTTAAATACCATATTTTGAATGCCATATAGCCTAAAATTTAAATTACAACGTACTTAATTTATATTCAAATTTTCTTATAAATCGGTTCAGCCATTATCGCGTGAAAAGATAAAAAAACATCCAGACAGACAGACAGACATGCAAACAAAAATGTCAAAAAAGCAATTTTCGGTTTCAGGATGGTTAATTATACATGTTAACACCAATTATTTTTGGAAAATAGAAAAGTACCAGAAACATTTTGGCTACAGATTTATTATTAGTATAGATGACAGTGAGACCTGGACGGTTTGTATTATTGATAAAGAGATTAACTTCTATCGTTTCCTCTATTTCCTTCCTTCTTTATATTTCATGTATCATGGTACAGGCCTATTTCTATATTCTTGTTTTCTTCTCGCCAGGTTTTTTCCGAGGGTTTCCTCAATCATAAGACAAATGCCAGGTAATCTACTGGTGAATCCTCGGCCTCACTTCATCTCACTACATCTCGCCAAAAAATTGAAATTGTAAAAAAATTGTAAAAATTGTAATTGTAATTTTGTGAAATTTTGACTTGTCCCACATCTTAAAGCTTCATTCCTAATGTAAGATCTATGGGGGGGGGGGCGAAAAAAAAGAAAAAAAAATTGCTTCGTTTTCCTATCTTCCTAACTTCATTTTATTTATTCCTATCTCTTCTACGTTATTTATATTTAGCCTATTACTTATATTTCTATACATTTTCTATTCTGTTAATATCAATCTATATAGCAATAATTTTTCTCTCTTCAACGCATCTCTCTACATTTTTTCTTCTTATTTCTCCTGTTTCTATTGCTGTTTATTTCTACGCTATTTTCTTCTTTACAATTCTCTTTTTCTTCTCTCGATCGTCCTGTTCTTTTATTTATAACTATTTTCTTGTCATACAATTTTCTTTCCTTCTTTGGTTGCTTTCTTCCTCCCTTTCTATTTATTTTATCGGTTAACTTATCATTAGTGAAGTCGGGGATCTAGATCTGAGACCAATTAATGTAATAAATTATTTGTGGGCTTTCCTGTATCTAAAATAAAACGAAAGGGTAGTATTAGGAATCATCCTATGTGAGAACGGAGAACATCAGTCAGAAGTATCATTGAAGCTGTCATCAATAAAGAACGAAGCCGCCCATAACTCTATCTCACCCCCACTCTCACGGTCTGAAGACGCGACCAAGTTTGCGGCCCTCTCTGGGATATCCTGTCATTTCTTGACAAGTTCAAGGACTTGTGAAAACCAGGAAATCGATGTTAGAAGTCTGCCGGAGACCAGGACGAACGTTCTAATTTCTCACTGACATTAATCGGGCAGGTCTAAAGTTAATACTCCTGGCTTCATTTCCTGCAGGTAGTTGTCTCCATTAAGTGCCACAATGCGTGATATTGAGAATTATTGTTCTCAATGTCCAGATGTCGATTCTTGGAACAGTTTGTCATGTTTTATTGCTTTTATGTCCTACAGGAACAACTCCAGCCCAATTACCCCATCACATGCCATTCCATCCCATTTTCATTTTATTATCTTTTAATTTATAATGTTTATTTATTTATTTATTTATTTTAGTGCTAGTAAATTTCAAATGAATACAAATTAATGTAATATAACATAAACTAGTGTTTGGAATTAAACGGGTTACATCAGCTTCTTGTCTATGCGGATGACGTGAATATGTTAGGAGAAAATCCACAAACGATTAGGGAAAACACGGAAATTTTACTTGAAGCAAGTAAAGCGATAGGTTTGGAAGTAAATATCGAAAAGACAAAGTATATGATTGTGTCTCGTGACCAGAATATTGTACGAAATGAAAATATAAGGATTGAAAATTTATCCTTGAAGAGGTGGAAAAATTCAGATATCTTGGAACAACAGTAACAAATATAAATGACACTCGAGGGGAAATTAAACGCAGAATAAATATGGAAAATGCGTGTTATTATTCGGTTGAGAAGCTTTTGTGATCTAGTCTGCTGTAAAAAAATCTGAAGTTAGAATTTATAAAACAGTTATATTACTGGTTGTCCTGTATGGTTGTGAGACTTGGACTCTCTCTTTGAGAGAGAAACAGAGATTAAGGATGTTTGAGAATAAGGTTTTTAGGAAAATATTTGAGGCTAAGAGGAATGAAGTTACAGGAGAATTGAGAAAGTTACACAACGCAGAACTGCACGCATTGTATTCTTCACCTGACATAATTAGGAACATTAAATCCAGACGTTTGAGATGGGCAGGGCATGTAGTACGTATGGACGAATCCAGAAATGCATATAAAGTGTCAGTTGGGAGACCGGAGAGAAAAAGATCTTTGGGGAGGCCGAGACGTAGATGGGAGGATAATATTAAAATGGATTTGAGAGAGGTGGGATATTATGATAGAGACTGGATTAATCTTGCACAGGAAAGGGACCGATGGGGGGCTTATGTTAGGGCGGCAATGAACCCGCGTGTTCCTTAAAAGTCATTTGTAAGTATGTGTAAGTAAGCCCACTCCTGAATGAGTAAGACTCGTGCTCAGGAGAGGATTCCAATACAAGCAAAAATAAAATTGAGAGTGAATAAATTACAGATTAAAAAGTGTTAAATATCTTTAAACCCAAACTATAAATCCAATACAATTTTTTTTATTTTTTTTTTGTTATTAATTTGGAGAGGATTAGTGATTAAAATAATATTAGAATAAAATTTGTTTAATAATCCAGGACCTTGACTCATACTATGATAAAAAGCTACATTGGTTTTACATTTAGGTTCATAATGGTATTAATTTTCTAGAATGAACATCCACCTCAATTGTTGGCCTCGGTAGTGCAGCTGGTATAGCGTTGGCCTTCTGTGCTCGAGATTGCGGGTTCGATCCCGGTCCAGGTCGATGGCATTTAAGTGTGCTTAAAAGCGACAGGCTCATGTCAATAGATTTATCGGCATGTAAAAGAACTTCTGCGGGACAAAATTCCGGCACAATGGCGACGCTGATATAATCTCAGCAGTTGCGAGCGTCGTTAAATAAACCATAATTTAAATTTTTTCCAACCAAATTTAAAAGTAGAACAAAAGCAAATCATCTGAACGTATTTTCAGTAAGTACACCTTTTTTCTAGTTAACTCGAAGTGTATCGAGCGTGTCTCTTGTTACTTTAATATTGTATAACCTGCGATTACAAATTAAACGAATGTAGAACAGGCATGTACTGTACTCCAACCACGAGAAAGTCTTTGGGGACTGAGACGAAGTGGGGTAATGCTGTGAATGAATGTCGATGTCATAAGATGTCATAAGGTCACACACGTGGGTACTCGTATCAGTATTGGCTAGCTCTCACAGCACAAACAATAACATGATACACACTCATATTGATACTACCCTAGTTACAAAATTAGATCACTGTTAATCTCCTGGTCTTTTAATCTCTCCCTACAGGAAGTAACATATGCAGGAGAGCGCATGGTTTTTAAATTTACGTCATTTTATTAATTTTTTTATTGGGTTATTTTACGACGCTGTATCAACATCTAGGTTATTTAGCGTCTGAATGATATGAAGGCGATAATGCCGGTGAAATGAATCCAGAGTCCAGCACCGAAAGTTACCCAGCATTTGCTCGTATTGGGAAAAAACCTCAACCAAGTAACTTGCCCCGACCGGGATTCGAACCCGGCCCACCTGGTTTCGCAGCCAGAGGCGTTGACCGTTACTCCACAGGTGTGGACGAAACTGACGTTATAACAGTAATATTATCTATCTACTTCGCTCCAATAGATGATGCAACAGTAAGAACATTCCTTTCACGGTTGATCTCCTGGTTGCAGAACAGTAGGTACTCTCGATACCGAGATATCACTGAGGGAGGCAGCGCTGCACGGCTAATTTTATACGCAAATTCGGCGCTCTCGTGTCCGTAGCGAGAGGAAGTGACGTCATTGGCCGTGATCACACAAGTTACATTGGACGTAACGACTATGGCTCTCAGTATTGTAACAGTAAGCATTTGAAATTCTGTTATTTCACCACGGATCCCAGAACGGTTCCCATACTTGGTACGGAGAAAGATGTATTTTACTTCAAAACTTAATAGGCCTATATCTGAAATGAAAGCACAGTATGGCGATGAAGTCGAAATCGACTATGACGCATTTTATAATTTTTTTTCTTGCATAAGATAGAGAAGATAGAGAAAAGGCTAGCTGCCTTTGAAAAAGGGGTACCGAACGGTAACAGCACCTAAATTAATTGTAGATCAACAATATTTTATTTTTATTTTATTTTATTTTATTTTTGGGCAGCTATCATTGACAGGAATACATTTATTTTTCAGGTGAATCTTTCTTATGTCCCAGCCACTAATAAATAAATAAAAAATACCTTGAAAATGCCTTGGATTTAAAGTAATGAGTAGTAGAAATTGATGTGATCACTAGGAGAACTGTAAGCCCACCCAGCCAGCCCTAAACTCGTACCTTACTTATATACGAAAATCGTCGTGCGTGAACGAAGAATACTGCCATATTTCTTTAATGTAACAGTGGGTTTCAGTGTTGTCAACATAGTATTAATATACACACCTAACCTAACCTTTCTCATAATACTACATACCTAATCAAACCTAACCTAACCTGTAACATAATACACACCTAATCAAATCTAACATAACCTGTCACTACACACCTGTAGTAACATTCCTCACATTTAGTATCATTTCGTTTACATGTATTGCCGGCTCTGCCAATCGTGTCGGTTTCCATCTAGTGAAAGTAGATCATACTAATACTACAAATTCGAAGAAAAAGCAATGGCGACTTTCATAATAATTACATTTTACATGTTTCGTGATATACTAAGTGTGTTAATGTAGTAATAATTCTCTATATTATATGGTACAATACGATTTGGAATGTGTTGTGGTTGTGATAAAAGTATTGACAATTGGTTTATAGCGCCATTGGCAGTGATAAAAGTGTGCAATATTCGTTCAGTGGCCGGTGGATGCTCTAGATTGACCATTTTTCATGTAATAGTACAGATGGTTATTTACAATTAACAAGAAATGTCTTAAAATATTAATGGATATCTATATCTTTAAGTTCCGAAAGATCAATATGGAAGCGATGAAAGAAATTGAAGTGAGGTATCCAATATGTTCCCAAGCCCATGTTTCATGAAAATAATTATTAGGGGCCGTATTTTGCTCAGGACGTACGGATAGAAGGTTAGCTGTTCATAGACTATATTGACGTGACGTCACATTTGACACGTGCCACAGCATCTTGTTTGTGCTGCAGTTGACATTCTATACATGATTCAAAACTAGACCTCATAGACTGTTTACAATGCACTGTAATGATAAAGACTGATATTACGATGATGTTTCCTACAATTTAAATTATTTCTTCATTTATTTAATTCATTTATTTTCACTAGCAGAGTTAAAATTATAAGGCCTTCTCTTCCACTCAAGCAGTATAAAAATACACAACAAATATAAATAACAGCAACACAGAAATCAATGGAATAATAATGATGATGATGATGATGATGATGATGATAATAATAATAATAATAATAATAATAATAATAATAATAACAGCAAAATATATCATATGTGTTTACTTACATGTAATTCGGAGAGTTAAACAATTACAATTTGGTGTTAAATAAGACAATTTGTACTTATCAAAGAAATTATATTTCATAATGGACAATAATTGATATATGAAAAATAAAAATCATATTCCACAAAAGTTATATTTGAAGAAAGATCATATTCTAGAGACGAAAATCAGTGTTTTCGAAAATCGGCTTTTGAAAGTAGTCCATGTCTGAAGCCCCTTTATACACTATTTACAAAATAAGTACGCTATAGTACTATGAAATAAAATACCTTTCATTACAATACACAATACTGTACATAATAGTGTAAAAAATGTTTCATTAATGTAGGCCTACATTCTTTATCATAGTTTAAATAGTAAAAATAGTGTATTTTAGTGTACATATTTTAAATAATATAAATGTGCAGGATTCAGTTTTTGTCAGATGCGTTTCCAATTCACTGTGGGCTAAAGCAAGGAGATGCACTATCACCTTTACTTTTTAATTTTGGTCTAGAGTATGCCATTAGGAAAGTCCAGGATAACAGAGAGGGTTTGGAATTGAACGAGTTACATCAGCTGCTTGTCTATGCGGATGACGTGAAAATGTTAGGAGAAAATCCACAAACGATTAGGGAAAATACGGGAATTTTACTTGAAGCAAGTAAAGAGATAGGTTTGGAAGTAAATCCCGAAAAGACAAAGTATATGATTATGTCTCGTGACCAGAATATTGTAAGAAATGGAAATATAAAAATTGGAAATTTTACTTTGAAGAGGTGGAAAAATTCAAATACCTGGGAGCAACAGTAACAAATATAAATTATATTCGGGAGGAAATTAAACACAGAATAAATATGGGAAATGCGTGTTATTATTCGGTTGAGAAGCTTTTATCATCAAGTCTGCTCTCAAAAAATCTGAAAGTTAGAATTTATAAAAGTTATACACACGTGGACAAATTATTAGCAAAATTGATGATTTTTACGGTATAATTTTACAAAATTTGACTTTTCAATTTAGACTGTAGTTGGCATTTTTACATATTTCTGAGTACTATAATCATAAAAATGTCAACAGTAGTCGAAATTGAAAAGTCAAATTTTGTAAAAAATATGTGACAAAAATCGTACATTTTGCTAATAATTTGTCCACGTCTGTATTACCGGTTGTTCTTTATGGTTGTGAAACTTGGACTCTCACTTTGAGAGAGGAGCATAGGTTAAGGATGTTTGAGAATAAGATGCTTAGAAAAATATTTGGGGCTAAGAGGGATGAAGTTACAGGAGAATGGAGAAAGTTACACAATACAGAACTGCATGAATTGTATTCTCCATCTGACATAATTAGGAACATTAAATCTAGACGTTTGAAATGGGCAGGGTATGTTGCACGTATGGGCGAATCCAGAAATGCATATAGAGTGTTAGTTGGGAGGCCGGAGGGAAGAAGACCTTTGGGAAGGCCGAGACGTAGATGGGAAGATAATATTAAAATGGATTTGAGGGAAGTGGGATATGATGATAGAGACTGGATTAATCTTGCTCAGGATAGGGACAAATGGCGGGCTTATGTGAGGGCGGCAATGAACCTGTGGGTTCCTTAAAAGCCAGTAAGTAAGTAAGTAAGTAAGTAAGTAAGTAAGTAAGTAAGTAAGTAAGTAAGTAAGTAAGTAAGTAAGTAGTCTAAGTATATAGGTAGGTAAATAAGTAGGTAAGTATGTAATTATGCAGTATGTAAATGTGCAGGTTTTGACAGCTTCTTCCTTGGATAGATTATAAAAAAATACAATATCATGTTAGTCGCAAAAGAATACTTCTCTCACAAAAACAATTTTTCCTTAATTGTTAACACTGTTTTATTCGATAAGTATTATCTGTACGATTCCGATTTTTACTATTACCATTAGAGAAACCGAAAATGAATGAGTGCAGTTTTTCAATAAAATCTCATTAGGGAAACTGACAAGAAATAATTTATTCGTTTGCAATTTTTTAATCAAATAATGATTTTCTTGCAAATAAAAGGATTAACACGTATCGCTATTTTCTGCCATCAATCTGGCGTCTCTACTACTAGAGTTGAACAAAACTAACTGCCACTCTCGCTCGCGTGTTCGCTGCATTTGTCTTTCGAATCTCGTCTCGTCATTCTCGTGCGCTTCGAGTCTGGCTCATCATTCTCGAAATAGCATTTAGTCGGCGTGGAGAGATTTCGTAACTTTGAATAATATACATCATTAAAATAAGTAACATTATAAATACTTAAATGAGACAAAAAGACAAAACAGAACACTATCTTAGTTATCAAAATGTTCTGGTTCTATTATATATTTCCTATGGTTATAAAAAAAAAAAAAAAAAAAAAAAAAAAAAAAAAAAAAAAAAAAAAAAAAAAATCTGAAATAAATTTGCATTTCTAAGAAACATAAAACATAACGTTAATGTCTTTTTACTTGAAATTATACATTTGATCTCAAACATATGAAAAGAAAATTCCTAGTCTTTTAATAAGGGCCTAGTAATTAAATAAAGACTGGGGAACGGATTATTATACACTGGACGGTAGAGATGACGTTTCAAATAGGCTACTCGATTGTTTATACATATATAACAGTTGCCAAAGTAGATAAAAGTTCAGTCAGGTATAAACAACTGTGGCGATTCAAGGCTACTTGACGTTCGGGACTTCGGGAGTGATCAATCTCGACGCCTTGAAATACTCACAAGCAGTATTTACGTCAACGACGCGACATATACAACCTTGTCGTGCGGGTTTTCGGCTTTGCGGGCGCTGTTAGGCTTGCTTTTTCGATCGTTGTTCATCTCTACCTACTACAGTGATAAAGGGACGGAACTCCGCTATTCAGAACGTTGCGTGTGTGCTTCCTTACGCTAGCCGGCGAAACGCTGTTGCTAAACTAGGCAAACTTTGAGCCTAATTTTCTAATTAACCATGCATAATCACAAAACGCATAATAGGTTTCTTTATTTATTTTAATGCGCTCTATTACCCACATGAATCGACACACAAATATCATTTCCACTCTGTATTTAATTTTAAAACTTTCTGATTAATAATTGAAGTGAGATTATTTAATTTTTGGATTCTAGAAAATAATGACTTATTGTGTAATATAAAGAAGGAAATTTTATAGATTTATTTGGGTGTGGTAATATTATTCCATTTATGTATCACTTTCACATAATAGTTAAAAAAAAGTACTATAAACGATAATATCGCATGTAGAAGTGAATTGTTGTGAAGTGTGTAAAACGACATTATATGAAAGTATGCGTTATC
Source organism: Periplaneta americana (assembly GCF_040183065.1). Lineage (NCBI taxonomy): Eukaryota > Metazoa > Arthropoda > Insecta > Blattodea > Blattidae > Periplaneta > Periplaneta americana. Next base: position 62,761,176 of record NC_091130.1, read on the forward strand.
TTTATAAAACTGGTTTCCTTTAACTGGTAATAATTTATGAATGAGGTTGTTATGGTAATTCCATTTTAGTCTGTCGTTTATGCAGTTATTATTGGGTCCAATTTGGCATTCAGCCCTAATAGCAGAACTCCGAGTTTTATTACTTTAAGTTTTTTTAATGTTTTTGCGTAATACCCTCATTTCCGTAGTTTCTTCGAATAGTTTGATGTTTTGTATTTTCATTCTGCACTCAGATCAATAAATTAACACAGATCTCTCTTTTATGTCATAAAAGGATTAAGACTCTAAGACGTCGTGAGTTTTTTAATTAACACTCACAATTAGTATAATTAGTACACTTTTCTGAGGTGAGAGTTAGCAGTGGGTTTCTACGGTGATTAAATACCGTCATGCAGAGCAGTGGGTTAGTTCCAGAAACGTCGGCACAGATATATCAAATGAATATTATTTACACACATATTATGTCCATAGAAAAGTGAAGTAATGCTGGATTAGTGAGAAGCTGTTAGGAATGGAGAGGTAGCACGGAAAGTGTTAATTCCAATCGTGTTGCCTGTCACGAATTACAACAAAACCAAATACGAATAACACTTGAAAGCTTATTCCTTTGTACCACACTACAAAAATCTGTTTCCTACTTTTTCGTAATATATTTCCTCATTTCTTTGTGAAATCCTTTCTATAGGCGTGCAAGTATTAGTTTACTCAATTCCCTCAATAAAATATACTCTAAAATTCTTTGTAGAGAACTGCAACACATATGTGAAAAACAGAATAGATTCAGAAAAGAACGCTCTTATACTGATGCAACCTTCCATCTTAAACTATCACTAGAAAAAAATATGTGAGTTTAATTTAGACATTCATATTTTATTTTTAGATTTTGAAAACGCTTACGTCAGCGGACACAGTAACAAACTTCTTATGTCTTTAAACTAAGATATACACCGATTAAACTTCTAAATGCCATCATATAGGGGAGAAGTGGGTACAGTAAGACAGGGAGAACAGTGAGACATTTTTTATTAGATGGTAAATTTTGATGTTGAGATGTTGGTAACAGTGGAGTTGTATGTTGCATGAGTAAAGTAACAGTATTTTCATACTCGATTTGATTCTAGTTATAAAGGCGAGTGATGAAAAAATAATTCGTAATTTTTCACTCTAGAAGTAAAATGTTGGCTTGTGTTTAATGAAGGTTATATTGGCTGTACAAATGAGTTATAAATATGAATTTTTTGTTACCTAATACTATGGTATTTGAGATTATGTTTGGCAAAGTTTCGTCTTTGTTTTAATTTTGAAGTGATGGCGTCATTTTTAAATGAACTATGCGTAAAGGGAACAGTGAGACATGCCATTGAAGGATACACTGAGACGTCTCACTGTTCCCATGTACCAATGATTTGCAAAATCAAACTTTAATTATATTACATTTACCAGTAACTAACATTAAAAATGAACATACTAGTAACCAATTTAGAAACTGTAGCTTAAAATAATGGATACATTACGTTTTAATGGTTTCATAAATAAAAAATTATTCACAAAATTTAAGAAAATGTTAAAAAATAATAAAGAATTACATTAAATTCTTATAATTATAATTAGCTTTGTTGTCACCAAAATTTCATTTAATTTTTTTGCAATAGTTTTAAATGTCATGGAAAATTCACTTTTCCAAATGTTCCAGATGTTTCAATGGTTTCGAAGTCAGACATCAAAATGATTCTAAATAAGCCTACAGAACATGTCAAGATAAAGAGCCAGCAAGCTTTCCTTTCTTTTGAAAAAATGTAAATCATTTCAATGTCCGTTAATAGACACTGTGGTGTCTCACTATACCCTCCTGAATGGGAACAGTGAGACATTTGCATTTTTTTTGACAAACACGTATTGTATATTATTCCCTTTATCTATTAACATTTTTGTTTATGTATTATTATACTCCATGTTTTAATGTCTATTTCTATTGCACTTGATTTTAAAAATACTTGAATTATCACTTGCATACATATGTCTTAATATTTTGTGTCTCACTGTACCCACTACTCCCCTATACAGCGCGAACCGTAAGTAATGTCATTAATTTCAGGGGGTTATTCTTTGAGATATTTAATAAAATTTTGGTCGTTTTTGTTTTCTTTTCGAGATGAGTTGTTTAGGCTTATAAATTGAATTAATCTACTTGATATGAATTGTACAATTTTATATAGGTTATAAAAAGTATGCTTATAAATTGAATTAATCTACTTGATATGAATTGTACAATTTTATATAGATTATAAAAAGTATGCTTGTAAATTGAATTAACCTGTTTACTACTCGTATGTATTGTATATTTTTGTATAGCTTGGCTGATGAATTGTATAAGCTTTAAATTGAATAGTAATCTGATGATTGTGTGTACCTACATGACTCTCAAAAGTTGCACCCAAAATGGCAGCTTTTGAGATAGCTGAGGGCTAGAATCGAATGTTTCACTGGTAGAGCATTTGGTCTTACAAATACTGGTAACACCTATAGTAATCGAAAATCAAGCATATGGAAGATATTTATAAGATTCCAGATTTTTATTTTAATTCATCCTATATTATGAACCTAGACTGAGTATTGCACAAACATATCTTAAACCTTGTTTCTTTGCTATCATCTGTAGGCTAATTCAGGACTCGTTTTGAACAAGTTTTATGGACAATGAATGCATGATTTCCACACTTACATGGAATTCTAATGATTCGTATTGAATAGAGATTCGTTTTTCTTACCGAACGATCTCAGAAATATTCTTTTCAAACATTGGTAATTTAAGTTATTTATGGCCATTATTCATTCACAACACTTCTTTTATCATTTTTCAACTTACAAGAAATCCACTTACATAAATTAGCACTGTTCCTAGAATGAAGCTACATTATCTGCACATTCTCTTATACATTTCTACAGATTTTACATCTTTTTCTACAAGAAACAGTAATAACTGATAATTGTTCAATCAGTGTGCATGCTTTCAGTGAACATATATTTTACAATTATTCATTTAGAATATTTTACGTCTATTATTGCCTAGATAGATATTGTGCAATAATGGCGAAAGTTGTCAATGTATGTCTGCAAAATGTGATACATAGCCAACCATATTATTTTATGTTATAATTATTTGTTTCTTTATTTATTGAATGGTCCATGCGTATTGAAATTAAAAAACAATACTGTGTATTTTTAGAGACGGTAACTTTTCACAGATACACTGCAAGCAAGCTCATAATGTAGTTCAATTTTAATGTATTTCTTTAATTGAACAGTTCAAAATCAAAATAATATAAAGAGAATATTCAGAGCTTGCGATGGGAACTCGGTGACAAGAGGAATATTTCATATGTTTCCCTTCTTATTGAATCGCTAGATTTTTTTTCTGTTACAGAATTTCCTTGTAAATATCCTTATGTTACGTGGTATCTATGCATAGAACTTGCTGAGTGGTACAAATTAGTTATTAATTTCAAATCGAAATAAAGATTTCTACTTTTGTTCATATGTTTGTGTGTATAAAGGGTATAAGTGCCATTATTTCAACTGATGATTGTTCATGTCATAAGAAAGAAAAAAATGTCCTCACAGTTTTTCTAATTGCAATATTTAACTAATTATTAAAGTTTACAATATTAGGTGTTTGACAACGTTGCTGGATGGGGCAGGAGGGAGTTTACAAGTATACGGTACAGCTGAAGCGGGTACAGACATACCGGTACAAAACAGATGCTCTGTTCTAATGCAGGGGCGGACCGCTGTTTACATAAAACGAACAGGAAATAGAAAGTTTCGATCTCGTTAACAGAATTGTATGGTAAATTTCCATTTTATTTAACAATATTAGTAATATTGGTCCATTTTTATTATATGTCTAAAAATAAACAATAATGGTTTTCTGCACAAAATCACACGAACTTTTTTTAAATGCAACATTTTAATCTCTCCCACTTCCATAAAGCAGTACCATTGTTAAGGAAATTTCTGTTTGTGTGATTTTAGAAAGAGGTAAGAGACTCCTAGTTTCTAATAATCGTTGAGAAACCGCTACAAAAGTAACCTTCATAGCGGAAAACATTGAGGGTACATCTTCCAGCCTCACTTGAATTATGACGACTTTCTCCATAAATTAATAACATATGATATTCCTAAACTGTGAATGACATTGTAAGTTGTTTATCGAATACCTGGTACGGAACCGTCATCCGCTCGGCAGTAGATCCATGGACAGGGAGCTTGAACTCAGCTGACACGTACTTACGTCTGTGCAGAGTTCTGCCTGCTGAACACGTTGCCACGTCTCTCACGCCAGAATATTAACAAATTTAAGTATGCAATTTCATTTAATTTTACGAAAACGTAATATAACACACAAATATGTATTTAAACTAATATTAACTCTTTGCTAGATATACCTATTGATGTAATTGTTTTCGTAATTTTACTAACGATGTAAGCAGTGCAACGAGAATAAAATAAGAGAAGAAATATTTTCAAATTTACCTACATAAATAGATTTAAACTATTCAATTTTCATAAACAAAAAATTTGAATTTATTTATTTAGTTATTTAACGACGCAGTATCAACTACTAGATTATTTAGCGTCGATGGAATTGGTGATAGCGAAATGGTATTTGGTGATGAAAGGCCGAGGATTCGTTATGTGATTACATGACATTTGTCTTACAGCTAGAGTAAACCTCGGAAAGAAACCAAACCATGCAATCAGCCCAAGCGGGAACGGAACCCACGCTCTAGCGCAGCCCCGGTCCAGCAGGAAAACGAACCAACCTCCTTGCCACGTTGAAATTAATTAATACGTATAGTATGTTTACTTAGAGTATTACAAATACATTTTCATACACAATTGGTTTATACTGTGATATTTCGCCGAGACAGATATTGGAAAACAAATTAAAATACAGCTTCATTTCTTATTCTGTCTGTCACTTCACACGTACCATTCTCCTCCATATCCATAGGCTAATTTCAATTGCTTCTATTCTCTTCTCTTCACGTCGTCGTAATGTCCATGTTTCTGACCCATGCAATGCTACACTCCACACAAAGCACTTCACTAGTCTCTTCCATAGTTCTTTTTTTCAGAGGTCTGCAGAAGATGCCCTTTTTTAAATTAAACGCTTCCTTGGCCATTGCTAGCCTGCTTTTGACTTCCTGACTGCAGCTCATGTTACTGCTTATAGTACACCCCAAGTATTTGAAGCTATCCACCTGGTCTACTGCCTCATTTGATATTCGCAGGTTTACCTTCTTTATTTTTCTTCCTATAACCATGATCTTCGTCTTGTTTGCATTTATCTTCATCCCATACTGCTCAAAGCTGTTATTTAGCTCCAGTAGTATACCACTTAGTATCATCTCTTCTTTTGCTAACAACGCCATATCATCAGCAAATATTATGCACTTTATTCACCTTTCTCCTACTATCACTCCTCCCATGATCTGAAAACAGTTCTTCGCTAAATCCTTCAAGTAGATGTGGAACAAAGTAGGTGACGTACTCCTCTCCCAATTTTACTTCCTTCTGACATTTCTTCTCCTATTCTGACTTTGACTTGTTGTTTCATATAAAGATAACCGAACAACCTTCTCTCTTTCCAATCCACACCAATTTTATTTATAATCCCTATCAGTTTATTCCAATCCACTCTGCCAAAAGCCTTTTTTATGTCCACAAATACTACACACATTTCTTCATTCTTCTCTAGTTATCTTTTGTCGATTGTTCGTAGTAGTCCAATTGCATCTCTCGTACCTTTTCCCTTCTTGAAGCCAATCTGATTTTCTTCCAACTGTTCGTCTATCTTAGAATATAAACGTCGATTCAGTTATCAGCAAGAGAATCGACTCCGAATCAGGCTGATAGTCCTGATAGTCCTGAACTCGTTACATTTCTTGCCATTTTTCTCCGATATTGAAAGCAACACTGTTTTCGTAAAATCTTCAGGTCATTCGCCTTTCTCACATCTTTCGTTGCAAAATGATAGAATTTCCTTCTTGCGTTCACTCCAGCATTTCACTAATTCAGTGGGGATTCCAACAATTCCTGTTGCTTTCCCATTCACCATTTTCTTCAGCGCTAGTTCAACCTCTTCCCCTAAAATAGAAAACCCTTTTTCATCTTTTGATACGGTTTCTTCGTCTTCTATAGCAGAGTCATCTGAACGATTCCTTGTCTCATGTAACTTTTCTACATATCTCGTCCATCTGTTTAGTATTCCTTGTTTGTCTGTTATTTCATTTCCAATTTCGTCCTCTAGCAAATACTTAGATTTCCTGCTCCTATTTTCGAAGTCCAAACATTTTATTTTGCGGTACATTAAATCATATCTTCCTTTTCTGTCTAGATCCTCCATTTCTTCACATTTTTCTTTCATCTAGTCTTCCTTCGCTTTATCAGTTTCTCTTCTTAGTTCGTTGTTTAGTTTCCTGTAGTTTCTTTTAACTTTTCTGTGTTGATTTTTTTTCCATTTTTTCCTTTCCTACATATTCTACAAAATTTCCCCTGTGACCCAAGGTTTCTCAATTCTCACACTTTCGCTGTATCCTATTGTTTCTTGTGCTGTTGTCTATATATAGCACCTTAGATGAGTCCAGTACTCATTACTATTCACAGGTGTGGATTCTAATGCAACGGCTTTCTCTTGAAAATTTGCTTCAAATTTTCTTCTTTCCTCTTCGTTCTTCAGTTTTTCCAGGTTCAATTTCTTCGTCACCTGTCTTGCTCTTATCTTCTTCAAATGAATATCTACTTCGCCTATCAGGAGGACATGATCTGAGTTAATATCCGCTGCTGGTAGAGTCTTTGCATTTTTAAGCAATTTCGGAATCTTTCCTTACCAGTATATAGTCTATCTGACATCTGCTTTCATCCCTTGGTCATGTTCATGTGTATCTTCTTCGTTTATGTAGTTGAAATAATCCATTTCCAACAATTATTGCATTTCTTTTACAGAAATTCACCAAAGATACTCCTCTATCATTTCTTTTTGCCAATCCATATTTTCCAACTGTTCTTTCATCTTGTCCATCTCCTACAGCAGCGTTCCAGTCGCCTGTTAGGATTACGTATGCTCCCTTTTTCTTCTTCTTCTTCTTCTCCTTCTCAACTATCTCTTCCATTTTGTCATAGCTATCTTCGGGATTTCCCGGTCTCTGATCGGGTAAAAAAGTAAACATTATTTAACCCTTGCAGTGAATTTCGGTAAGTCCGGAGGACCTAATTAGTCAAATCCACCCTCGTCACCTCCACGATGATAGGACGAAAGAGAGAGTGGTGTGCGAAAAGCAACGGGAAGCTACCGCATGTATCTTTTCCAAGAGAAACTACAATCATGGCATAATGAGAAGTGGAATGTAGCCTTTTAAAGATAGAGGGCTTCAAATACGATAACAGCTACCGTACATTTCTGATTTTCCAGTAAAACGAAACGAATTCATATTTCGTTATTATTGCCATTATGCGAAATAGAACTTTTCGAAGGGTGAGGTATACTTTTCTTACGAGATGCTTACACAACACTACTACTAATCACTAAACACTAGAATTGGAGGGCACAGACGTGTGCCTTGCACTCTGAAATCCGTTACGGCATAATGCTCCGTATTCTGGTTGTGCGTGTGAATGTGTACTTAAGACGAGATCATAAAAAAAGTTGAATCTTAACGTAAATATTTTAAGTGATGCCGGAAGCACGTTAGCAGGGGCAGAGCGAGCACTTCTGAAGTGCGTCCTTTGAAAGAGGCTCAAGTGCATCCGCGCGCCGGGGGCAGTGCTCTGCAATTAGTGCAGCGATTCTCCAGTTTCTAATAGGCCCATGCAAGACGGGAGGCAAGCAGCTGCTATGGTTACTGCCGATTAAGAATTCTCAACGCAATTTGCATGTCCTCTGTCTCGTCAGTAAACAACCAATGTTTAGGAAAAATATACCTAGTCAATACGAAGAAACATTTTGAAGAACTTAGCAATCTAATACAGCTTTATACTGTACATTGAATATCTTTGCCTCGTTAAGCATACGTATTATTTTAATTTTCGGTATACTTTTGTCTAAAACGTAATTTTACAAGGCAATTTTAAGCTGAAATTTTATCTTGGTGCAGTGGTTAACATGTCTGCCTTGTAATCGCAAGGTCAGGGTTTCGATCTCAAGGGCCGGTTATCATGTTAAGATTAAAAGAGTGAAGTCCATCATCATCATCATCATCATCATCATCATCATCATCATCCTCATCATCATCATCGTCAAGATTCGGTGCCACATCCTATCCCGACTTCAATAAAGAGTATAGACCGGCGGTCATCAGCACAGTACACCCTCAGACTAGCTGCATATTGCGATACACTTCTTACCCCTTACCATTTCAGCGAGTGATGACGACCACTGGCATAAACCCTACTTCGTTTTAGTCCTCCGAAAGGTATCCACCTGTCGGTAGTACGTCCAGTAGAATTAAGGAAGTTGAGTTTTATTCATTCTCTGTAAATGTTCCTACAAGAATATTTTATTTTAGTATAACTATTATGTTCATACCTATCGTGGATATGTATAATTTCACATGTTTCAGCGTATCTACTTCTGTCCAATAATGTATAATCAGTCAAAGGCTTTTATAATGACATCTGTGATGATTATATTATTTTTTGTCTCCTGTTGTAAATGTGTGAAAGTAGATTAATAACTGGACGGATTAATAAGATAAACGATTTAGAGAAATATTAGACACAAATACATAGATACATTAGGCAGGATCGATGGACGGACGGACGGACGGACGGACGGACAGACAGACAGACAGGCAAGCAGGCAGGCAGGCAGAGATAGATAGATAGATAGATAGATAGATAGATAGATAGATAGATAGATAGATAGATAGATAGATAGATAGATAGATAGATAGATAGATAGATAGATAGGTAGGTAGGTAGGTAGGTAGGTAGGTAGGTAGGTAGGTAGGTAGGTAGGTAGGTAGGTAGGTAGGTAGGTAGGTAGGTAGGTAGGTAGGTAGGTAGATAGATAGATAGATAGATAGATAGATAGATAGATAGATAGATAGATAGATAGATAGATAGATAGATAGATAGATAGATAGATAGATAGATAGATAGATAGATAGATAGATAGATAGATAGATAGATAGATAGATAGATAGATAGATAGATAGATAATCTTTCTGTTCATTTTGGAAAGCAATGGGGTGATTTGGGAGGGGGCGGTGAACTTGACCGTCATGGAAGCTCAAGTATTTCATTTCAGCAAGTCTGCTTCTTTCATAAGCCCGACTCGAGACCAAGACTGTAAAAGGAGATATTTGCTACAAGTATACTGTAAGATGGAGGTGGAGAAGCTGCAATAAGCGCTCCCTCTTGGGTCTTTATCACGTTAATAAGAGAGGAATAGCAACTCAGATAGCACAGAACTACAGCGTGTTACTTCTTTTCAAGTGGCGCGTGTTCAGTTCCTGATCTGACGAACGGAATTTTAGGCAGGCCAAATCGTCCAGCTTATAACTACACTTATATATTTCCTAACAAAAATCACTGCATATTTGTTCAAAAAACCTTTCCATAAGGTAGTTACTTATGATACACCTATTTGACAAGAAGTACTATTCATGCACATAAATTTTAAAGTAATTTAACATTGTTTTTTGATTAAATATGCATAGTTAGAAATGTTGGTTTAGTTGGAACGCTTAAGTGTTTCACTATTTTAACATTTTGAACTTTGATATTCATTAACTACACTTTGACATGCATCATCGTCTTCACAGTTTTATTGCAATATTTTGTTTTCATTGATTAATTAATTAAAATGTGTCCCAGTGAAACGTACAGCAGAGTTCGTATAGGTCAGTTTCTGTCAGATGCGTTTCCAATTCACTGTGGGCTAAAGCAAGGAGATGCACTATCACCTTTACTTTTTAACTTTGCTCTAGAATATGCCATTAGGAAAGTCCAGGATAACAGAGAGGGTTTGGAATTGAACGGGTTATATCAGCTGCTTGTCTATGCGGATGACGTGAATATGTTAGGAGAAAATCCACAAACGATTAGGGAAAACACGGGAATTTTACTTCAAGCAAGTAAAGACATAGGTTTGGAAGTAAATCCCGAAAATACAAAGTGTATGATTATGTCTCGTGACCAGAATATTGTACGAAATGGAAATATAAAAATTGGAAATTTATCTTTTGAAGAGGTGGAGAAGTTCAAATATCTGGGAGCAAAGGTAACAAATATAAATGATACTCGGGAGGAAATTAAACACAGAATAAATATGGGAAATGCCTGTTATTATTCGGTTGAGAAACTTTTATCATCCAGACTGCTGTCGAAAAATCTGAAAGTTAGAATTCATAAAAAAAATTATTGTACCGGTTGTTCTGCATGGTTATGAAACTTGGACTTTCACTTTGAGAGAGGAACATAGGTTAAGGGTGTTTGAGAATAAGGTGCTTAGGAAAATATTTGGGGCTAAGAGAAAGGAGAAAGTTACACAACACAGAACTGCACGCATTGTATTCTTCACCTGACATAATTAGGAACATTAAATCCAGACGTTTGAGATAGGCAGGGCATGTAGCACGTATGGGCGAATCCAGAAATTCATATAGAGTGTTAGTTGGGAGGCCGGAGGGAAAAAGACCTTTAGGGAGGCCGAGCTGTAGATGGGAAGATAATATTAAAATGGATTTGAGAGAGGTGGGATATGATGATAACGAATAGATTAATCTTGCTCAGGATAGGGACCAATGGTGGGCTTATGTGAGGGCGGCATTGAACCTCCGTGTTCCTTAAACGCCAGTAAGTAAGTAAGTATTTTGTTTTCATAAGATATCCGTAATCAATGTTTGAAGATGTCATATTGCAAGGCGAAAACGTTAACAGTTTTAATAAATAAAATGTAAATTTATAACTGTATAATTTACATTAAAATAAGTCATATCATTGAATAACATTTTGCTTTTTGATTTAGTACTCGACGTATTGGAATTTTGAAAAAATGGACTCAAAATTTACATATGCAATGATTGTCCAAGTGCGATTGCTGGCCTGGGTTGCATTTGTGAATCCAATGCTGAGGCAGGGGTTACTCCGTAAGACAAAAATAAATACTCTTTTCTCTCTCAGTAAAAAGTGGAAATAAACAAAAGCACGTGATAGCTAATGTATTCCTTCGCAAGGTGCGAAGCTATCGGCGTAAGCTGAGCTCAGAAACCACTGCTAAGGTCTACGTACAGTAATACAATCTATTCAAGCTAACATACTAAAAATACAGCTCTTAATTGGTTCCCACGTAACGCCAATTTCGCCGTTAGGGGCAGTGTTTCGTACGACAGAATTGTACCAGAACACTTGAATGATATTGACATTTGGGTAAATTAAAGAACTTACTATTGCTTATTAAACATTTCTGCAATATATAGCAGTGATCGCCAAAAGCTGTGTCGCGACACATGCCCCTGTCTCCACTCATGCGTAACCATGACATCATATCCCCACCCTCTGTTTACAGCCATCACTTCGATGTAAGTAAAGACATTTATCAGCAGCGGACGTACGCATGTAATGTTACAAGTGTGTAGGATAATATGTTTCGATGTCTTTTCCAAAACAGATAGTAAATAAAAACTTAATTTTAAGGAGCGTGGAAGAAAAAGTATTTATTTTGTGCAGATGGCAAAAATATGACATACTTAATTTGTTGTAAAATGTTTAATGAAGTATAAAAGAACAATGTACGTTGTCATTATTTTTCTTGTTATGAAGACTACCACGCTCTTACCTGTAACTTGAATAATAAACGAACAATAAAAAGTAACGGCTTCTATGTCTTAATCGGGGTAAAATACTTCGACGTTTTTTTCGACGTATGTAGTGTAATTTGTATATTTCATTAATAAATAAACAATAAAAAGTATTGGCTTCTATGTTTTAACCGGTGTAAAATACTCCACTTTTTTTCTACGTATGAGTGTATTTTGAATATTTCTTTAATAAATAAACAATAAAAAAATCGGCTTTTCTGTCTTAATCGGAGTAAGATACTTCAACGTTTTTTTGAAGTATGTAGTGTAATTTACAACTTCGTGACCAGCCTGGAACGTTTTTATAATTTCAAATTACTGCTGATGTAAAGTACACGTTCTTTCTATGTTAAATAAGAAAATAAATTTATGTTATTTTATTAATAATACAAAATTAATTAATAGGAGGATAAAAAATTAACATGGAAAAAAGTGTGTATAGTTAATAAGTAGAAGAATGTTATATTGCTTTTCTTTTTTGGTCACAGTCCGTCTCTGCACTGTTATTCACTGCATTACCTGAGGAGATACCCATTCCACCCCTCTCCCTGCGATAGTGTTGTGCGGGTTGCATTTCTATGACGTCACAATTTCGTGGTGTTTGGCAACCACTGATATATACAGCGTATTCCGAATCTCACCGGTCCGGTGGCATCAATGACGTCACTTTGCAGCGAAATAAGGAACAAAACTGCTGGAAGGATCGATGGCTGTCATGGCGACTGTACAAGTTGTTGTCTGTGCTACGCTAGCAAAATTTTGCGAAATTTTCGTACTCCCATCTCGTTCAAAGAAAAGATAGCATAAACAATTTATTTCTTGAACCGGTAGTAATAACGGGTCTGTTGACATGTTCGCTCATAAGCCATTAACATATTGTTTTTACGTTGTGCTCATTACAAACAATACAGCAGAACTTAAGCAGAACACACTGCCATGACACAACAGTGCACGATGTTATTCGTCTGCTAATTCCCGCCCTATACAAGAACCAATCAGATTCGCTGATGGCGGCTGATGGAGACTGCCACCACGTCTGCAAGTTGATGGCACCGGTGCGACACCGGTGGAGCATCAATGACGTCATCGGTGGAATTCGGAACACCGTGATGCCATCGGATTGCTCACCGGTGAGATTCGGAATACGCTCATAGGTATTGTACTCGCCAAACTGAAACGACCCCAGCTCAGAGGAAAGGAGTCAAAGAAGTCACGTTAACATACTCTCGATGTTTATGTTATGCAGTTGGCCACGTCCGATAACTGAATTGCTTTATAACAGCCTTGCCAAACATAGACGGCCTCAGCGCGAGTAGAGAGGTCAGCTTATCTTACCGCAAGAGACAACTACTAACTTCTGTGTTAAAAAAAAAAAAACATCGTACTTGCCTCAGCCCAGCGGCTGGGCTAATTCAGAGTCATAATGTGACAACGCTGCATAACTAACAGGCATGCACCGTATGGTTTTGTTATGTTTTGGGTAAGGCACGAGTCAACAGAGTGGTGTGAGTGAGGTCGTCTAAGCTTTGCGAGAACTATATATGCATAATTGTACAAGTAGAACAAAATGGAAACACCTGTAAATTCACTTGCAATTCTTGTAATGTCATCAATTGTGACTTCAGGGAATTTCTCAGCTAGCTTATAAAACAATTTAGTATAATATTCTTCTCATCACATGTCAAAATCTTTCCGGCGATGTTTCTCATAGAAAGTCATAATTTGTGACACGCCAGTTTCCACATACCTGAGTATATTCTTATATGAAATTTATGTTTCAGGTAAAAAGCAAATGCATACTCACTACGAGATAATATTGGCGAGTTCGGATTACTTTTTTAATATTAAATTGTTTACTAAACTTATCTATTTTCTGTAAAGTGTTCAATATTAGACTATTAAAATTCGTGTAATAAGTTTTACAATATCGTAGCAAATCTGATTTTTCTCGACAACTGAAAACAAATCAGAAGTTATATACAAAATATTAACTGGAGGGCATTCACTGTTTGGAAATAATGAAATCCGATTTCAATCATGAATCCAAAAGCATTAAATTCCTAAAAATAAATAAGGGAATTACATTACGCTTCCGTTAGTTAAATTAATTCTCCGGTAGACAGTGGGAGCATTTCGTACCTGTTACTTTTGTTTATCTCTGTTTTAGTAAGAGCGGCAAAATTGGTGTGAAAATGTCTCTTGTGTAGAGCTGAAGTTTCAATTCCGTGCCGTAACATGGGTTGAATAGGGACGAATTTTTTGCTATTTTTTATGTCTTTATGTTTAAGACTAAATATAATAATATGAGTGTTTATGTTTTTATTCGTAAGGAGTGAACAAATAAACACTCATTATTTTATTCTTTGGCACAAAATAAATAAGAAATAGTAAAAATTCGTCCCTATTCACCCCTATGTCCTTATTCACCCCATATTACGGTACTTTTTACACGCTCATATTTTCTAAAAAAATATGTATTTTTTATGCAGTCTTGAACCTCATTATATTCTTAAAGAATATTTTATAGATAAGCATTCATTCCATGCATTTTTTTTCTTTCTATGAGGTCGGGAGGGGAACATCCCTATGCACCGCGACCTGAGGTCTATTGTGCGCCTCTGGGATGAGTTGTAGTCCAACGACCGCACCCACACCGAACCAACCTAACCCCCAATACCCTAATGACCAGTCCCGCCATCTCTCTAAGTCCGTGTACCATTCCATCCCAACAGCACCTCCACATTCCCCACTCAAACGGTCTGAGGTGTTCGCCACCCTTCCCGTCTGGAGGGGAGTGGGTTCCGCTGCTGGGTCACCAACTACCATGCTTTGGCGTATCCATGGAGACCGGCCGAGAGCGTCAGGAGTTTCGGAGGGTCGCCGCAGGCTTAATATATAAAATTGTGTAAGAAAAGGAAGGTGGATATTCTACAAAGAATTGGGAGCAGAGCTAAAAACCTCTCATATCGGTAAATACTGATAGAATAACATTTGAAAGAATTTATCATATAGATATACAGAATATGTACACTCAATAGCTTCTGAATTACGAATAGAGTTGTAGAATATCTTTGAAGAGACTTTTTACAACTCAACAAGTCTCACAATGCAAAGAAAATAGTTATGATTACTGTTATTATTGCTATTTTGTATTTCCTCTCATCTTTGAACGAAATGATACAGCACAATTTATCAGCACTAATATTGCAATGAAGTACTGCACAGTCTATAATTAATTCAGAATCGTCGTATAATTTGGCTCGTGTCAAAGGTGACAGATTGTTGTATTGCAGATGTGAAGTGCTTTATATTTAAAAAGCTCAATTTCCTAACGAGGATGTCTAGAACCATTCATATTGAAATTACTACAGACGTCATTGTGTCACAGGTTTCCACATTTGTCTGATTGATAGTCTCTACTAGTGCAATCTACTGCTTTATTGATTCCTGTTCCATATGTGGATTATAGATTTATTGTTTAATGGCACTGTCATTTCTAATTTTGTACTTCTTGTTGTACAGTAATACGTCTGGTCTATTTTTCTGAAATTCTCTGCCAGTTTCAATCTTTCTTCCCAATAGAACTTAAACAACTCATCACAAAGTGACTTGCAACCCAAACAGTGACTAGTGAGGAGTGGACCCTTTAGTGTTAACCCAGGCAGCATTCCAAACTATTACATTACAAAAGTGGCCATCATTCCCCGGAGTGGCTAACCGGAACTGCTTGACAAGCCACCCTGCATAGTCAGGAGGCCCTTGCCCTTCACGGGATTTCGTGGCTAATTCTTAATTTTTAAAATAACTTAAGCTGTTCATAAGTAAGGGGCTGGATGACCAGGAATTAAACGAAAAAAAAAGAAAATAAAAGGAAATAGAGTGAACGTCTGAAAATAATGCCAAAATGTAGTCTACTAGCTCTGAACAAGAGCTAATATCCAACAGGTAAAAAAAGATGTCGGAAGACTAAGATAGAACTGGGCACAGTAACTAGTTTAAGAAACCCTAATCCGTATAGTGAAGACGAGGAAAATAGAAATAATGTTTTAAAGAAAACCGAAGATCGACCTCTCCGCTGGCAGTAGTTCAGACTACTAGCCGGTCATTCAAGCGGTCAAGGTTCAAGTCTTGATCAGACTTGAAATTTTTCATTAAAGAGTCCATAGTGACACTTGTGACAGACAAGGTCACAGTTGGGGTTTTTCTCACGGTTTTCGTATTTGACTAGTTCGTTCGTCTACCAGTGGTCGCTTCATAGATTCGTCTTGGATACAGCAGCGCTTGCTTGAAGATTTTATATAGCGGCTGTTATTAAATGAGTATATTGTCTATGATTATTTCTCCATAGTGATAAATCGATAAACTGAAGCATTTCTCTTTATTATGTAGAATTACATCGTGATCAAAAACTTGAGACAAGTAGTACAAAATAATAGTTTACAAACGAGCGAGATGGCTCAGAATGTAACGTTTGAAACTTATATTTGGGAGTTCTCGTGTTCAAAGCCCACGGTCAGTAAATCTGACGGGTTTTTCATGGTTTCGCTTAGTCAGAAAGGCAAATGCCAGATTGGAAATTTACATGTTCATGATTCATCACCGCTTAATCACCAATATCATAAACATTAAAACAAAATCTAAAAATCAGTTACATGAACACAATCCATCTATAACAAACGACAAAAGAATCAGAAACCCAGTAACGATCAATGGCGTACTGGTATACTCAATGATGCTACAAACGCGATACTGTATGACCGCAGATGTTAAAGCGTGCATAAATAATAGTTTTAAATAGTAAACATATGATTTTGTACGTTTTGTGACCTGAAGAATCAAAAAACGAAGAACAACTACACGGTGTCATAAAAAAGACTGACATTGAAACCACGTCCAAATAAGACTTTTGTATATATAATTTCTTCATAGAATTAATAATAGGAACGTTGTAGGCAGTGTTACATATTTTTTACACACCCTGTAAGTTATATTTATATCAAATAAAATAGTCAATAAAAACACCCTTGTCTAACGTCTCTTGATACGTCCATTTCCGATTTTGGCCTAGTTGTATTAGGCCCTACTCACTCACTCACTCATAGCTTTCTATCCAATGGCAGGTCTTTCATTACATACCCAGTATTTTCCAGTCTTCTCTATTTTCTGCCTTTCTCTTAATCTCCGCATAGATTCATATATCTTAAAGTTATTTATAATCTGATAGCTCCTTCTGTCCCGAACTTTCCTCCCGTTCACCATTTCTTCCAGTGCATTCTTCAGCAGTAGGAAATTTCTTCTTAGCCAGTGATCCAGTCGATTTCTTTTCCTGTTTCTGATTAGTTTCAGCATCATTCTTTCTTCACCCAGGTCGATGACATTTAAGTGTGCTTTAATGTGAGAGGCTCATGTCAGTACTTTTACTGGCATGTAAAAGAACTCCTGCGGAACAGAATTCCGGCACACCGGCGACGCTGATATAACTTCGGCAGTTGCGAGCGTCGTTAAATAAAACATAACATTTAACATTTCTTCACCCACTCTTTCCAACACAGCTTCACGTCTTATTTTGTCTATCCATTTCACACGCTCCATTCTTCTCCATATCCATATTTTCTAGTGGCTTCTCTTTACCTCGTCGTAATGTACATGTTTGTGTCACATACAATGCCACACTCCACATAAAGAACTTAACTACTTTCTTTCCAGCTAAAGATTGAAGTAAATGTAAATAAATGCAAGTGGCATAATGGTCCCTGATTGGCTATTGAACGCACAATGCCTCCAAGCTCATGCTTGTCATCTTCTTCCTCACATTAAAATAGTTCCTTCTAAAATAATAAAATATATAATATACATGGAATAGGGTAAATTAAACTCGTTTAAAAGAACACTTTCTAACGATTTAAACAATATATTTATATTAGTAGTTTCAGACTTGGCATGATAAATCATTGTAACGTGTATTATGGCAATGCGCATGCATAATAGGCATTAAGTTCCTTCCAACGTGGTCTGCAGCTTCACAGAGCACATCAGCACAGCTGTTAACATAGTGCGAGATTCAGTGTTGCCAACCTCAAAGAAATTTCTGTGAAATTAAAGAAATTCTCCGCTCTTCAAAGAATAACATTTCATCACGAATCTACAGAAAAAGAAAATCCACTATTCCCAGTAGAGAAATAATGAACTCTTCAATATCACCCCGCATATCTCTAATGTTAAAATGTTATTCTTCGATATCCCTGTGTTATTGCATCACCGTGTCTGTCAGCACAAAATCTGCCTTTTCCGCGTGTGAGAGATGAATGCCTTGATCATGTGAAAGATGTCTTTGTGAATCCCCGACTTCGTCTTTCTCGCACCATCCGAGGTCGAGGTCAATGTCTCAGTGGCAACAATTGTTCGTGGCAGACGACAGTGATTATTGTATTGTATTGTAGTAGCCTATTGTTAAAGCAGTCAGTACACGAAGCGTGTGTTATAGTGTTGTGGTTGTGTCGGATATGGAGGGGATAGAGCCGCTATCAAGTTCCGATTAATGGTATAAGCACAGTCTAGTATATACAGTGACGAAGCTCAATACGTAGTAAATATGCGTCCACAGATAGTTGCTCACCACTAGGATCGCTAATATCGCCTCATTACAGTCAATGCGAAATAGTACCGGCACATTCTATTGTTTCCAGCACCCTCACAACTCGTTTCGTGACTGTATATAGTAGATTGTGGTATAAGAGTTCACACACTGACGCAAGTAGAATCTAATTATTATATCAATAACATTTTAACTTTATTAAAATCATGTAATCTTGTTATTAACCCTCTGTGAGCATTTTACGGATTAGTTTAATGAATGTGTTGAAATGTTGTCTGCAATATATCATATGATGGCTGCCCTGCGTTCTCACTTGCTGAAAATTATGCGCCCTGCTGGCTGCTTTAGTAGCTAGCTTGCGATTGCGGAGTAATACATTTCGGTTTTGTTTATGTCTACTTCAATCCTTAGTTGGAAATAGTATAGACTCTTTCTTACTGTTAGGTTTCGTAACAAGCTGTTTTTTTACGGTGATGGGTTGTTAGCCTTTCGTCCAACCCCCAAGCTGGAGGACCACCCCTTATCAGCTGTCCACGACTGCTCTAGAATATGCCATTAGGAAAGTTCAGGATAACACAGAGGGTTTGGAATTGAACGGATTACATCAGCTTCTTGTCTATGCGGATGACGTGAATATGTTAGGAGAAAATCCACAAACGATTAGGGAAAACACGGGAATTTTACTGGAAGCAAGTAAAGAGATAGGTTGGAAGTAAATCCCGAAAAGACTAAGTATATGATTATGTCTCGTGACCAGAATATTGTACGAAATGGAACTATAAAAATAGGAGATTTATCCTTCGAAGAGGTGGAAAAATTCAAATATCTTGGAGCAACAGTAACAAATATAAATGACACTCGGGAGGAAATTAAACGCAGAATAAATATGGGAAATGCGTGTTATTATTCGGTTGAGAAGCTTTTGTCATCTAGTCTTCTGTCAGAAAATCTGAAAGTTAGAATTTATAAAACAGTTATATTACCGGTTGTTGTGTATGGTTGTGAAACTTGGACTCTCACTTTGAGAGAGGAACATAGATTAAGGGTGTTTGGGAATAAAGTTCTTAGGAAAATATTTGGGGCTAAGAGGGATGAAGTTACAGGAGAATGGAGAAAGTTACACAACGCAGAACTGCACGCATTGTATACTTCACCTGACATAATTATGAACATAAAATCCAGACGTTTGAGATGGGCAGGACATGTAGCACGTATGGGCGAATCCAGAAATGCATATAGAGTGTTAGTTGGGAGACCGGAGGGAAAAAGACCTTTGGGGAGGCCGAGATGTAAATGGGAAGATAATATTAAAATGGATTTGAGGGAGGTAGGATATGATGGTAGAGACTGGATTAATCTTGCTCAGGATAGGGACCAATGGCGGGCTTATGTGAGGGCGGCAATGAACCTCCGGGTTCCTTAAAAGCCAGTAAGTAAGTAAGTAAGTAAGTAAGTAAGTAAGTAAGTAAGTAAGTAAGTAAGTAAGTAAGTAAGTAAGTTAGTAAGTAAGTAAGCATAGTCTCTTTCTTAGTTCTTTCTCCAGAGGTCCGCAGAAGATGCTCCTTTTTCTATTAAAAGCTTCCTTTGCCATTGCTATCCGCCTTTGGACTTCCTGACAGCAATTCATGTTACTGCTTATAGCACACTACAAGTATTTGAAGCTGTTCACTTGTTCCATTGACTCATTTCGAATTCGTACGTTTATCTTATTTACTTGTCTCCTGATAATCATGGTCTTCGTCTTGTTCGCTTGGTCATTTATTTTAATTCGAAATCTTGTATTGAAGTACACGTTCTGTGTTATTCGTATCAAACTAACCGATTTAATTCTAATAATTTTATTCAGCGCGTCATTAGCTGCTTCATGTGTTGGGAGACGAGCAGCCGTGACCTCTGCGACGTGAAGTGGTTCAGGAAGGAGAGATCAGCTCGTGTTAAGCAGAGAGATGCGAATCGTCTAGCTCAAGTCAACTTCTGCCTGCAATTATGGCGCTCTGTCACTTAAGTGTTTTTCACCGGCTCAACAAAGACGCGAAAGTCATTTCTATGTTAATGTTTGTAAATAGCTTCGGAAGAAGTTTTCAACACCAATATTTCCAGTTTCAAGTTAAACATTTGTGCTAGCAGCTCTCAGGAATATTCCAGAATCATGGAAAGGAGCTGCAGCATCATGTTTTTATGTGCCGAGTATCATAGGATGTTTTTGGATACATGTCCACACGTCGAGTTTTACGAAACAACAATCAAAGTATAAAATAATCATTATTTATTATGCCATAAAGTTAATCGAGATAGTACTGAGTTGGCTACAAATGAGAACTTAACATTAATATTATGAGAGGTGGTAATATTCATGAAAACAAGAAAAAGGTATAATAAATAAGGTTCCTAAAATTAATGTCTTCCAAAATATGAGTACGTACTCGTTCATCAACATCATAGCAAATGCTCCTCGTTATGATTTCAACTCATTGTAACTCATCCTTATGCTCTATGTCTTATGTACGTTGTTATCCTTTTAATTATCTCAGTTCCGACATGATACTGTATACCCAATAAAAAAAAACAAGCAAAGAGCTCACATTAGAAGATATGGAGTTCTTACAAAATCAATTCTGAACCCCTTTGTTAGGTACAAAATTTAATTTTATGACCCATGTTTATTAGGATTTGTTCTCTTGTTTTGATTAATACTATCATCTACTGACGACGAAGGATTATGGGAGCAGCTGGAAGTGTCTGAAATCAGGAGCATAGACAAGACTAACTGTGGAAGTGCAAGAGAAGACATGATAAGAACGAGCGAAGGAACGAAGCGACTACAAGATATTAATTATTGTGAGGACAGAATAGATAGGGCTTTGGAGAGGTTATTAAATGGCGAAATGGAGGGCAATATTGGAATTAGCGAGGAAGAAAAGTGTTAAAAAGTGAGTGCAAGAAGTGAGGGATGGCAAAAGTGATAGAATAGAAATAGAGAAGAAAGTTTTAAATGAAGAAGATAGTGTAAGAGTGTAGTAAGATAGACATACAAACAATGAATAAAAGAAAATTAAAGTGAAAGAACATCTGAACAAATATGAAGTGGAAGAGAGAGAAATTGTAAGTGTAATTAAGTGAATTAGATATTTCATGTTTTTCAGTGTTGTGGGTTGGGAGTAGTATCAAGGGTACTATAACTGTACGAGTATTATAGAAATAAATTTATGAAAAGAAGTAATAAAAGAGGAAATTTAGGAGTAAAGTGAAGAGAGAAAGTTAAATACGTAAATAAATAGAGGACAGAATAGTAGGGAAATAGTAAGTGATGTGAATAATTTCAAGGAAAAATTGTCCCGGGGCCGGGTATCGATCCCGGGACCCTTCGCTTAGCGCGCGAATGCTCTTCCGACTGAGCTACCTCAGAAACTATACACGACACCGTCCTACCCCAGAAACTATACACGACACCGTCCTATGGGGTAGCTCAGTCTGAAGAGCGTTCGCGCTCTAAGCGAAGGGTCCCGGGATCGATACCCGGCCCCGGAACAATTTTTTCCTTGAAATTATTCAAACCTGCTTTACAGGCAGCTACTACCTGAAAGCCAGATTTGTATAGTAAGTGATGTGTTGTAAAATAGAGAAAAGGGAAATGTAAACGAATAATTTCGGAGAAAATAGGTGGAAAATAATGATTAAGAGCAGGTAGATTTGAGAATAGAGAATAAAATAGTAAATAATATAAATTATTAAGGAAGTAAATATGTAATATTTAATAGGATAGCGAGAAATGGAAGGGAGGCAGTCTAGGTATGAGAGAGAGAATAGAATAGGATAGATAGGGAAGAATAGATAGCAATTCATTAAATCATAAGAATAGGAAGTAATCATAAAATACTTTGCAAATGAATATATTAATAGAAAAGGATGATATGTATTAAAGGGATGGTGGATCGAAAAGCAGAAATGTGATGGCCCACCATAACTATGAATTGTAAAATTGGCTGACAAATATCATATCAATACTATCATCTATCAAAATATTGAATGCTTTTTAGCACTCTGTATTTGCTGTCTACTTTCTTACAGTGGAGAAAATGGACTAGAAGTAAAGTAATAAGATAAAAAGGTAGAATAAACAGCATAATTAAGATGGTTAAGGTGACACACTTTCTCATTACATTGTATATTATTATTATTATTATTATTATTATTATTATGCTAGAGTATTCCATTAGGAAAGTCCAGGATAACAGAGAGGGTTTGGAATTGAACGGGTTACATCAGCTGATTGTCTAAGCGGGTGACGTGAATATCTTAGAAGAAAATCCACAAAATATTAGAGAAAACACGGGAATTTTACTTGAAGCAAGTAAAGCGATTATTTGAAGCAAGTAAAGCGATAGGTTTGGAAGTAAACCCCAAAAAGACAAAGTATATGATTATGTTTCGTGACCAGAATATTGTAGGCCTACAAAATGGAAATATAAGAATTTAAAATTTATCCTTGAAGAGATGGAAAAATTTAAATATCTTGGAGCAACAGTGACAAATATAATTGACACTCGGGAAGAAATTAAACACTAATAAATATGGGAAATGCCTGTTATTTTTCAGTTGAGAAGCTTTTGTCTTCCAGTATGTTCTCAAAAAAGCTGAAAGTTAGAATTTTTAAAATAGTTATATTACCGGTTGTTCTGCATGGCTGTAAAACTTGAACTCTCACTTTGAGAGAGGTTAAGGGTGTTTGAGAATAAGGTGCTTAGGAGAATATTTGGGGCTAAGAGGGATGAAATTACAGGAGAATGAAGAAAGTTACACAACTCAGAACTGTACTCATTGTATTCTTCACCTGACATAATTAGGAACATTAAATCCAAACGTTTGAGATGAGCAGGGCATGTGGCAAGTATGGGCGAATCCAGAAATGCATATAGAGTGTTAGTTGGGAGGCCGGAGGGAAAAAGACCTTTGGGGAAGCCGAGAGGTAGATGGGAGGATAATATAAAATGGATTTGAGGGAGGTGGGATATGATTGTAGTCTGGATTAATCTTGCTTGGGGTAGGGACCGATGACGGGCTTATGTGAGGGCGGCAATGAACCTGCGGGTTTCTTAAAAGTCGTAAGTAAGTAAGTAAGAAAAGGACATGATTTTTAAAAGTCTGTAAAGTTATAACAGTTTGTATGATTATGAAATAATTCTGAAATTTGGGTTGTAAGTAGTGAAAACAAAAGATTAGTAAAGTTACCTTAAATGAAGTTTTTCATAATTATATGCTGCTGGATAGACCTATATCCTGAGCTATCACATTCCTAGTCGTATTATATGAGAGCAGCTTAATATTTTACCGGATTCAAACAGTAAAATAACAAACAGAAAGTGACAGGAGATTTCTGTTCTCATTTACAGTAATGGCTCTTTTCAGATATTTTAACTTTTTTTTTTAGCCTCTTTGTGTTACAGAACTCACACACCACACAGTATGAGGGGACGATTCTATGGATCATACACCAAGACACCGAGACTCATGTGGGCCTCCCGTATTCTAGGGTCAGCAGAACGTAGGGACCTCCACAGAGCCACACACAGGACAGAACATTATCGAAGGACATTCATCCATGCTCGAGGCGTGATTCGAATCCTCGAATCTTGGGACTGCACAGCCCAAAATGGGAGCCCCCCTTAGACCGAGCATCCATTCGGTTGGGCCTGAAATTATAATAAATATTATAAATGTATTATATTAAATATTATTAATATACTTTGCGGAAGAAGAAGAAGAAGAAGAAGAAGAAGCAGCAGAAGCAGATGATGACGATAAACACAGAAATTCAAGTAGCAACAGGTTTCATTTTACTTAGTTTTTATTTTGTCTATTCCAAAAATGAACATCCTGTACTATCAGTGTGTAGCCAGATCGGCTTTAAACATTTGAATTTTCAAAGGCTTATTTTACACCGCAGTAAAACAAGTGGGCTATATCTGAGTTGTGCTTGATATCCAACCTTCATTATGCTATCAGGACCCATCCAATCGCCGTATCGTATTTATAATTCTCGTCTAATCGAGAGTGAGAACGTTATGGTCATCGAACACAAGCGGCAGAGAAAACAAAGAAGTGGAAATAACACAATGGGGGGCTTATAGAACGAGTTCAATTGATAAATCAAATGGCTATCTACTCAAAATTGCATAAAATTACGTATTATGTTTTTATAAGAACACATTAAAGCAGACTGGTTTTATGAACAATACAAAATATAATTGTTTTCCACTTAATTTCTTACAAATGAAGGTTGTGAATGAATTGATGAGTGGCGATATTTTATTGAAGTGCCACTTTCAATCGATATTAAAGGTCACCCTAGGTCATGAATCAATAAACATTTATTATTGGTCACTACACACGATTGTTCTTTCAGAGAGAAGGTTCTGACCGTTGCATTTAAGTCGCGGAAATCGCATCATAAGTGCTAGAACTGTTCTCTTAGAACTAAACATCTATATTCCCACTTATTAATCATTAGAGATGTAGATTTCAAATAAAAAATTCAGCACTTCAAAAATCAAATTTAGCACTTTATAGCACTTTCAATGTTAGGATTTAGTATTTTATAGCACTTTTGAATGGACAGGGTTACCATCCGTCCGGAAAAAGGAGGACATGTCCTCTTTTTTAACCATTTTATCCTGTCCGGTAAACATTAAAAAAAATTTTGAAATGTCCGGCATTTCGCATTTCGGCTAGAATTAATATGAATATTGAGTAATGTGGCGAATACTATTGTTAGAGTTTGTCGGAGGAGCGAGAAATAGAGCAGTGACACCCTGCCAGTGAGACAAATGACGGGGAATAACTTCTATCTTGTCGTAGCTGAGTCACGAGGTCTTTTTTTGAAAATGAGTTCTCAGAAGAGTATCTTTGATTTCTTCATTCAATAATGTACGTCTTCCACACTGAAATCTCAAGTGTTGAAAGGGAACATAATTCTGTAGTAGAAGTCTATGACTTGCTCATGTCAGTTGTAGTTTCTTTGTAGAATAGGCTGAGAAATGAATTCTTTCCACTAAAAGTAAAACAGTCATTAAAATCATTTTCTGAAAATGGGTTTCATACAGAATGAAAATGTAATCCGTTTCTATGAAATTTGCATACAATATCTAAACAAATGGTGAAAACCTATGAAAGAATTTAATTGCTTTCAATGGCTGAAGCTGGAGCACACACAAAACATAAAATATGATGACCTAATCACATGGATTGAGTTCTTACACTCTAAAAATATCACTATTCATGATTGTAAGCTATTTGATCAATTATGCAATGTACAAATATATGTCATTGAAGTTAATTTTGACAAAGATATAAGTTTAGATAAAAAAATTATGCAAATTCTTCAATTTCAGTAGTTCTTCGTGCACTGAAACTTTGTCAGAACATTTAAAAATATGTCAATTCTATTTCTCTATCTCATGTCAAAATGGAAGTATTGAGAGAGCATTTTCTCTAATATTTATTTCATTTATTTAATTTCTTTAACCTGGTAGAGATAAAACCATCAGGCCTTCTCTTCCCCATCTACCGGGGATTACAACTACAATATTAAGAATACAATTACAATTAATATTAAATTTACAAATACAATAAAAATCTAAGTACTAAAAGATTGATTAATAAAGGCTAGACAGTTTATTGTAGAATATCTGCTCAATGGACGAAAGAACGAAATTGCATGCTAACGGAGACAGTCAGAGGTATCATCATTGTAAGATATAATTTCAAGTGCATGTCCTGTGAACAGTTTCATAGTTATTTGTTACAAGATAGAAGTTTGTCTCTTCAGGCTCTTCTGCACAAAGTGGTTCCAACGGTAAGTAGGGTAATAATGATCCAGCAACTAATGAGAAAACTAAAGTGAGCCGTTATTTTTATCTTTAATTTTATTCATACCAGTTTTTAAAAAGTCCTCCTTTTTTCAGCAATGTCCTCTTATTTTAGATTCCATGCCCTCCTATAGATTTTCTTCTCATGGTAACCCTAGGAATGGAACACTTTTTATGACAAGTTTCGTTGTATTGTATTGTATTGTATTGTATTGTAATGTATTGTATTTATTAATATTCCATGGCATTCATACATTGCTTTATAGCTAGAATATGGAACAAGTCAAAAACTTAATACTATTATAAAGTCTTAATTTATAGTGACAGTCTAGATGAAATATATACAGACGAGATTTACAATATAGTCTACTAGTACACACATAGTTTTAGTATCAATTTCATGAAGCGTTCATGAATGTCATGAATTCACCTACAGAATAGAAGGCGTTAGAAATTAGGTACTTCTTTAATTTGGCCCTAAAAAATCTTATGTTTTAAGTTTCATTTTTTATATCGATAGGGAGACTATTAAAAATTTTTACTGCCATATAACGCACTCCTTTTTGATAGCACGATAGACTTGCCGATGGAGTATGAAAGTCATTTTTTGACGTGTATTTATGCTATGAACTGTTGAATTAGTTACAAAGTTTTCACGATTACATACGAGGAAGATTATTAATGAAAAGATATACTGACAAGCCATGGGCATTATTTGTAGCTTTTTGAAAATAGTCCTACACGATTCCCTAGATTTTGCACCTACTATTATTCTAATTACTCTTTTTTGTAATAGAAATATATTGTTACTATCCGTGGAATTTTCCCAGAATATTATTCCAAAATTCATTACCGAATGGAAGTATGGAAGTATGAAAAGTATATTGTTTTTAAGGTGTTGATATTTATATCTTTTGCACAGATCTAATAGCAAAACAATTCTTGTAGAAATTCAATGTCATTCACTGTGTTAACAGGTACATTTTCTAGATTTTCCAGTTAAAATTATTAAAAATAATAAATAAACAAACAAACAAACATATAATGTGAAATTGTGAACATTAAGAAACATGCCAAAAGATATGGCGTGATTTTATCCTGCCCATCTTATTACTCAATCACAATCACAGGAACACAGGACCTAAAGAGATCGCATAGGCAGCCATGGGGGTATTTGAGCTTATCTAGCAGCAATTGCAATCGTAGCGAGGGAGGGAAGCTTCTCAATCCACTTTCTTCTTCCCCTCACGCGAGATAAAGAATGGCCTATACCCGCTGTAATTTGGTGTGATAAAACATAAGCAGTCACTTTTCTCTCAGATAGATATCTCACGTTTTCCTGAGTTAGCTCTGTAGGTGACTCCGTTGCTTTGTTAAGTGTGGCGGTCGCGAACAAAACCGGTCATTTCCACCTTACTTACTTACTTACTTACTTACTTACTTACTTACTTACTTACTTACTTACTTACTTACTTACTTACTGGCTTTTAAGGAACCCGGAGGTTCATTGCTGCCCTCACATAAGCCCGCCATTGGTCCCTATCCTGAGCAAAATTAATCCATTCTCTATCATCATATCCCACCTCTCTTAAATCCATTTTAATATTATCTTCCCATCTATGTCTCGGCCTTCCCAAAGGTCTTTTTCCCTCCGGCCTCCCAACTAACACTCTATATGAATTTCTGGATTCGCCCATACGTGCTACATGCCCTGCCCATCTTAAAGTCTGGATTTAATGTTCCTAATTATGTCTGGTGAAGAATACAATGCGTGCAGTTCTGTGTTGTGTCACTTTCTTCAGTCTCCTGTAACTTCATCCCTCTTAGCCCCAAATATTTTCCTAAGCACCTTATTCTCAAACACCCTTAACCTATGTTCCTCTCTCAAAGTGAGAGTCCAAGTTTCACAACCATACAGAACTACCGGTAATATAACTGTTTTATAAATTCTAACTTTCAGATTTTTCGACAGCAGACTGGATGATAAAAGTTTCTCAACCGAATAATAACAGGCATTTCCCATATTTATTCTGTGTTTAATTTCCTCCCGAGTATCATTTATATTTGTTACTGTTGCTCTCAGATATTTGAACTTCTCCACCTCTTCAAAAGATAAATCTCCAATTTTTATATTTCCATTTCGTACAATATTCTGGTCACGAGACATAATCATATACTTAGTCTTTTCGGGATTTACTTCCAACCTATCTCTTTACTTGCTTCCAGTAAAATTCCCGTGTTTTCCCTAATCGTTTGTGGATTTTCTCCTAACATATTCACGTCATCCGCATAGACAAGAAGCTGATGTAACCCGTTCAATTCCAAACCCTATCTGTTGTCCTGAACTTTCCTAATGGCATACTCTAGAGCAAAGTTAAAAAGTAAAGGTGATAGTGCACCTCCTTGCTTTAGCCCACAGTGAATTGGAAACGCATCAGACAGAAACTGACCTATACGAACTCTGCTGTACGTTTCACTGAGACACATTTTAATTAATGGAACTAGTTTCTTGGGAATACCAAATTCAATAAGAATATCATATAAAACTTCTCTCTTAACCTAGTCATATACCTTTTTGAAATCTATGAATAACTGATGCACTGTACCCTTATACTCCCATTTTTTCTCCATTATCTGTCGAATACAAAATATCTGGTCAATAGTTGATCTATTACGCCTAAAACCACACTGATGATCCCCAATAATTTCATCTACATATGGAGTTAATCTTGTCAAAAGAATATTGGATAAAATTTTGTACGACGTCAACAAAAGTGATATTCCTCGATTCCACTGAAAACAAAAAAATGAGTTTTTTACGGTTTAGTATGTTTAGAGAGACACCTTTTTTAATATGTTACTATTTTTATTCTAACGCGGTCATTTCCATGAGAAACAGTATGATAAAATCAGTATTTTCAATGAAAAGCGGATAATTCCATATCATACTAATCGACAAGGTTCTAGCTGACAGTTTTAGCAAAATTGAGATTTTTGTTGCATTGAATTCTGCTACTTCACAGCTATCTACCATATAAATTATATGTTGATATCCCAATTATTGTTCGTGATAAAGTTAGTTTGAAAAGGATCTTATCTGCATTGAGTTTATTAACAACCAAACTTTTAAAATGATCTCCTGTAAAATTTACTAAACACTAGATAGAACATTGTCATTCTGAACCCTCGTAATGCCAATATTTTCCTTGTCTTTTTTCTAACAAAAACGGACATTTCCAACATTCTGTATGTGTTGCAAGTACCAATCCATTCAAAATCGGTCATTTACACTTTTATGTGCAAGATGACAATATCTTATTGCTAATTGAAATTATTGTAAAAGTGTTATAATCTATTTATTTTTCTTTAATACAGTAGAATGAAAGTGAAGGATATTTGCAATGTGCATTCACATAGTTGAGCTAAATGTATTTTAATTAAAATTACTGTAAAAGTATTAAGGTACGGTTGATTATGTAGTAAGCACCGGCGAGGTCGCCATCTTCTCACAATAGAGGTCCTGAGCACATTTTTTTCCGTTAGAGTGTAAAGGGGCTCACAATATGCTAGTCATAAGAAAATGTTCAAAATTTAATAAAATTATATATATATATATATTTGATAATGTAAACCTATGTGCTCGGGACCCCTATTGCTGGAAGATTGTCTGGCCGACACATCCTACATAATTACCATGTAATGTTATATACGTTACTCCATGATAGAGTTGATGTAAGTGACGTATATATTTTACTGTTATAAATGTCAAATATCTTTTTTTCGAACCAAAGTGGACATTTTCGTCACATTTCTAAACAAAACCGAACATTTACAAAATATTTTTGTCTATAAAATGCACAGAAAATAACTAAAATCATGATTATTAACACCATTAGAACAACGGACGTAACATACACTTTGTTAAATCACATTTGAAATAGCTGAAACTCTGTTCAATCACATTTGAAGTTACTGACATATTGTTGATTCACTTATGTAATAGCTAAAAGTTCATTGAATTAAAATTTAATTTAAAATAATTTTTATTATTTTTAATTAGTGTTGGTTTTATAATAACTATCATTTTAAATTTGTTAAAATTTTATTTTGTTTGGTTTTTGATTTATTTAATATTTAATTATTTTATTGATTTTTTTATTAAATTGTTATTTATTTGTAATTATGATGATATGAGTAATTTGTACCTTTATTTTATAGAATTTTTGTTAAAATTTTTAAAGGAACTACGCAAGTAATACTTGTTCTCGTATGTATTATCGGAACTTGCTAATATCAACAAAAGAGTATGTTAAGTTTGCAATCTCTCATAAACAATTTGCAATTTATATTGGAATAAAATAATTGAAAAACGGGAACAATAAATCAGTAGAATAGAAATAAATCGAAATAATACAAAAAAACAATATAATCTGCACAAGATCAAGTAGTCACGAATGTATCGAACAGCGAAAAGAATTTACAAAATTAGCAATAAAAAACTGAAAAAAAAACTAACAGAAGAACATTGAATGGAAATTTCAACCGAGAAATAAAAAACAATAGCTTTTAAGGAACAAAATCTAATAAGGGGTAAACCAGTAATAAAATTATTCAACCTCATTTAGTTACCTAAGTTGATTGTTATCCTATGAAAACGAAAGTGATATACACAACAAAATTTCAATGTTAAAGAACAACAGGAATTATAAAAATTTGGCCCTTCCAGTATTTATGTATAACAGCGAAATATGAACACTGAAATGCAAGGATAAATAAAATAATTATAACATCTGATGTGAACTTTGTGAGCAAATCTTCACAATTTACTGAGTAAGATAACAGGAATTAATAAATTCTAAATGAATTAAGAGTCAACCCAATTTCAGATAAAATTAGGAAAACATACAAACATATATATATTTTAACCCATGCCGGGTGCTTGACTTACGTCATTCACTCATATGAAGCCAGTTATGTAGAGCAATTTACCTAGTCGTTGCCCAGGGTGCGCCATAGGGAGCTTTTGCTCAAGAAAACGTATCCTAAGAATAACGAAATATTATCAAATTTCTTAAGAGAACTGAATTTGAATACGCTGTTCCTACGAAGGTAAAACTTGGGCGATGTTTTAGATATTCCAAACAATTCTGCCAACACTAGGACGAGTCTACAGCGGGAATTGTACGTAATTATTAAAATATATGCCCTTGAACACATGTTTATAATGCGTTGGTTTACGATGAGAACAAGGAAGTTCGAAAATCAATTACGTAAGACACTCTTATGTAAGTTACGAAGAATTATTCGTGACAAATTGTTACGTTATTAAGTGCTTAAACAGAGTTATCAAAAATTGCTTCATAGTATTATTGATTTTATGAAACTTATATAATAAAATAAATCCCAAATAATTTCAATAATATGCAGATATATAACAAATTAAACAGCCTTCTACGTAATAATCTCTGCATTTTATGAAAATTAGTAAAGCATTAGAGGGGGCAATGCATTATTGTCAACAAGTTTTTGTTTCATGAACATCTCAAATCCACATACTAATAAGCAAAAGCAGATATCTGCTGTAATAATGTTCTTACAGTTTTGTAGTACTGTAATACATACTGATTCCATTGAAGTTTGTTGCTAATGTTGATAATAACTATACACATTCAAGAAGAACCATTTACAAGCCATATGTTATCTCGTGAAATCTACCTGCGCATGAGGGGAAGAAGAAAGTGGACTGGGCATGAGGGGCAGAAGAAAGTGGACTGGGAAGCTCCCTCTCTCACTACGCTTCGACTTGTACAGACCGATTATTTAGTCCTGACAGTTCAGCGACGCGAAAGAGGGGAAGTAATAGGAGTAGTGGGGAGAGTTCCGGAGTAGAGATGAGGGCGAGCGGTCGGTAAAGGATTGCAGTACAGCTTAACTGTACTGGAAACACAACGCTATACAGCATGCGTGACATCCGATCGCTCTGACTGCAAGCGACAGACTAACCTGAACACCCCTTGGCGTAACTTAATGGACTCGCCTGACCCAGGCGCACATTGCCGGCGACTGTCAGGACTAAATAATCGTACTGTACCTACTTATCCCCACCATAAGGTTCTTACTATAAGCTACGGTGCATGGATGCATTTGGTTTCACGAGATAACGAATGGACTATAAACAGCGATTCTCAACCTATGATACGAGCACCATTGGTGGTACGTGAACCACTGCTGAATAAAACAGAGGGCGAAGTGAAAGGGAGGGCAAAATGAAAAATTTGAAATAACTCTATATTTAGTACTGACATATGTAAGCCCTCCTGGGTATTAGATGAGGAGTTTAGACAGCCTTCAATTTGTGTAGTTGTGTCGTTGGCAAAAGGTGTTTGGATTGTGCTAGAGCAAGAAATAATTTTTCTACATTGCTGAAGTAGGTTTCTAGCTGTTTTCTTTTTGTATTAATGATGTACTAGTAACTCAAATCTTGTGTTTGTTATGTATGTTACTTTAACTTACGTATTTTACTACACTATGAAAGCTTAAACTACATTTTATATCAAATCAAGATGGTAATATAAACTTTCATTTCTTAATGGTGGCTGTGTGGCAAAGTGGAAGGGGCAAAGTGAAATGGAAATGAAATAATTTTTTGAAAGCCACCGTTTTCTATAAAATGACTACAATTGTAATTTAACTTCATAAGTGACCGTATATTTCATAACCACAATTAATGTTACATATTTATATTTTTTCATTTCTTTATTTAACGATGCTGTATCAACTGCGGGGTTATTTAGCGTCGATGGAATTGGTGATAGCGAGATGGTACAATAATTTCCTACCAATGAGGAATTAAAAAAAAATTAAATCTCGGAATTTAGGCCTATAAGATAGAAAGGGAACTTAACATTCCTGGTCTTAACAATTAATGTTCACACGGAAAGGGATGCTGCCCGTTAAACAAGAAATGAATGAAAAGTTCGCAACTCACGAAGCACTGCGTTGTTGTTTTATTTGCGTCGCCTCCCCGGCCTGGATTAAAGCGTTGTTTTGTGGAGGATGAACTGTACAGGGGGACTCGGGCTGCGACTTATGGATCGCTCGGCTTTAAACAATTACGTTTTTTTAATTGGCGCTTGAACCGCACACACATATTTCTGTCATTTGACCCAGTGCGGGAACCAATAACTCGTATTCCACAAAAGCTATGACTCTAACTGTAATAAAATTGGGTCAGTGAGTCAGAGCATTAACTTGCGCAACTCTGGAAAAGTTCGCGTGCTGACTACCGGGTTCGAGACTTCTGCACCAAGTAGGCAACTCTTTATCTAACATATCTTTTCAACTGTACAGGATAGGTAACAACTAACAAGCAAACATTCTCATGGGGGCGGACAAAAATGTTATTTTTTTCTTCCACCGTGTTAATAGTATCAAAACAAGTGCTTATACAAATTTTGGCCACTCAAGCGCCATTAAGAGGGCCGTCCCGAAAGTAAGTTTGCCTGGGGGCCGTTTACAGAAAGAAAATACAATTTCACGGAAAGAATTATTGAAACAGATACAGAAATTGTTGAGATGTTTTTCAACGTATTCCCCACCCGAATTGAGACATTTATCATACCGTAGGATCAACTTTTGTATCCCTGTGTCGTAGAAGTCTGTCGTCTGGGATCGGAACCAGTGTGTGTCAGCCATCTGTACCTCTCTGCTGGTCCCACGGTATGACAGATGTCTCAAATCCGGTGGGGAATATATTTAAAAATAGCTCAACAATTGCTGCATCTGTTGCAATGAACCTTTCCATGAAGTTTCTTTCTGTAAACGGCCCCAGACAGACTTTCCTTCTGGACTGGTCTCGTAATTGCATTCTAGTGGTCAAAATTTGTATAAGCATTTGTTTTGACATTAAGATGATGGAAGGAAAAAATAACTTTTTTATCTGCTCCTATGAGAATGTTTGCTCATAAGATCAAGGAAAACAAAACTTGACACTGTTCAAAAAGCAGTACACTTCTGAAACAG
Source organism: Periplaneta americana (assembly GCF_040183065.1). Classification (NCBI taxonomy): domain Eukaryota; kingdom Metazoa; phylum Arthropoda; class Insecta; order Blattodea; family Blattidae; genus Periplaneta; species Periplaneta americana. The sequence continues at coordinate 62,795,522 of NC_091130.1, forward strand.
TTTAAACTTAGTTGAATAACTTTTGAAATTTTTTAAACTTCGTTGAATAATTTTCGAAAAGTTGAAACTTTGCCGAATCAGTTTTGAAATAGCTTAAACTCTCTTCTATCACACTTAAAATAGCTGAATCTTTGTTCAATCACATTTAAAATAGCTCAACCTTTGTTCAATCACATTTAAAATAGCTGTAACTTTGTTCAATCACATTCAAACTAGCTGAATCTTTGTTCAATCACATTTAAAATAGCTAAAACTTTGTTCAATCACATTTAAAATAGCTGAAACGCCGTTCAATCACGTTTAAATAGCTGAAACGTTGTTCAATCGCATTTAAAATACCTGTACCTTTGTTCAATCACATTTAAAATAGCTGAAACGTTGTTCAATCATATTTAAAATAGCTGAAACTTTGTTCAATCACATTTTAAATAGCTGAAACTTTGTTCAATTATATTTAAAATAGCTGAAACTGTTTAATCACATTTTAAGTAGCTGAAACTCTGTTCAATCACATTTGTAGGTATGAATCACTTCTGAAATACCTAAAACTTCATTGAATTATTTATGAAATAGTTGAAACTTTATTGAATCATTTTTATATAGCTGAAACTTTGTTAAATCACTTTCGGAATTATTTATTAATAACCACAACAGAGAATTTGGTAGGGACAAAATCATCACATAGACTTTCGAAATTGCTGAAACTTTGTTGGGCCACTTTTGAAATTGTTGAAACGTTGTTCAATCACTTTCCAAGTTATTGAAGCCCTGCTCAATCGCGTTTGAAATTGCAGAAACTTTATATAATGTTATTTAAAATGACAATCTTTGTTTTTTGCAATAGCTGAAAATTCATCGAATTACTTTAAATATTTTAACTTTCGTCCATAATTTTGGAATAACAATGTTTGTTGAATCGCTTTTGAAATAGTTTAAACTTTTGAAGAGTTTGAAAGTTTTCACCATCACATTTAAATTTGTTTGAACTCTGTTCAATCACTTTTCAAATTTCTGAAATGTCATTCGTTCACTTTAGAAATTACTGAAATTTTGTTTAACCACTTTAAAGTAACTGAAACTTTATTCAGTCGCTTCTAAAATTTCTGAAACTTTGTTCAATTACTTTTTAAATTGCTGGTACTAACCACTTTGAAATGTAATTTGAACTATAACTTCTGAAATAATTGAGACAAAAAATCTTGATAGTGAGTTTTGTTGCACATAATATTAAAGAAGTTTCACAAAAGAATTAATCCCGTAGTACAAATTTTGTAGCAGAAGTAGCATTTTTAGCACAGCAAAATGTGCAGTGAACAAAAAAGGAAAAAATTTGAGTTTGAAATTTTAAATGAATAAAAACACATTCATATTATATATTTGACAAACAGCTGCTGAAACATTCAATTGATAAGGGATAGTGCATGGAAATTTCCCCAGAGCTTCCTTAGACTATAAACAATTTTTTAATGTTAAAAACTAAAAACATTATTTTTGACCAAAAATGACAAATTTTCACTTAGGTGTACTCTTAACTGCATACAAAAAGTAAGTTCTTGTCATCACTATTAGAATTCGTTACGTTACCGAACATGACATATTTAACGTAGTACTGTAAGTACACGGACATGGTACTTATTTGTGAAAAGATTAGGTAGAATGATGGTGCATCTCTTCCTTACTTCCTATAGTAAACGTCAAGTTCGAAGACAGTACACATTAAGTGCTTCTGCACTTGCACTATCATATTATGATCTCGTGACGAAATCAGCTTTTCTCGATTAGTGTCCGTTGAGGCAGCATACTAATTGGATATTACTTCATTACTGGTTTAAGTATTATTATTATTATTATTATTATTATTATTTATTATTATTATTATTATTATTATTATTATTATTATTATTATTATTATTATTATTATTATTAACAGAAACTATTATTTACATAATGAATAAATACATTATATAAAAGAGTGACAATGCTAAATAATGTTCACCTACAAGTTACATACCTACACTTTTTAGAAGCAGATTACGGCCAAAGTAGTTGCATTACCACTTATAAATTAAAATGGTTTAGCTTGCGAGATCATGTGAATATAATATGCGCAGAAGTGTTCTGGATCTGGCCGCCTTCGTAACTGACGGTCAGTCAGCACAAGATATATTTATTAGAGCAAATATTAAATTCGCTGAAGGGAGCCCAAGATCATTTAGTAGACAGAAATTTTGAATTTTATATATTACTGAGTAAGCCAATACTGCTTAAAGGTATGGTATGACTATAACAAGTGATGCAATTTCATTATCGTTCTATTATATCGTTTTCAATTCGTGAGCCAATGAAACATACTGTAAGTAGATTTATGAGTGGTAGAAAAGTGTCGGCTAAAGGAGTACCACTGGATGCAGCGCTGACACACAATCAAAGGGACAATCCACCACATTTTTTTTTATCTTGCAAAATGTAGCTTTCTAGCTATAAATTGGCACCGTTATCTGGAGAGAAGTCTGACATGTAACTAGCGAATTGTTTTGTGAAATGATCAATTTCCGCCTTTAAAATTAGTTATGTTTCAGTTAAAATACAAATTAGGCGGCGAAAAAAATCTAATTTCTAACCGTTATGTAATAACTACATATACCGTTAAAATATTATCATTATTAGAGAGTTTCTGCCACACTGGTTTTCGTTTACGGTAAACTGTAGGCGATGTCACAGTGAGGTTGAAACTTTGGCTCATGTCTTGGGTTCATGCCCATTTGGCGAAGCTCTTCGTAACAGTAGGCATCACAAGATCAGGTCTGTAATCGCAACATGCCTTAAGTTCAATGGCTACACTACCTATGAAGAAATCCATCGGATAGCGGATACCGAAAGTCTTCGGCCTATTGGTATTATAACATTTAAACCTGGAGAGACAAAAGGTTATATTCTGGATCCGACCATCAGATTCGAAACGCATCAGAATCAACCCGAGGAGGTTAATCTACAGAAAAGGGCAATTTATGAACCAACTATCCCTTATTACAAAACATCATATAAACTCAGGGATATAGAAGTCATTGGATTAATGGTGGGCGCTAGAGGGACCATAACAAAACAATTTGTCTCATTCTGTCATAAATTTGAAGTCCCAACAACAACAACAACAACTAAGGAAATTTCTGTGATAACTTTGAAGGGTTCTCTGCAGATTTTACGGCGATACTTGTATTTAAATTCAAATAAAATTACAGTTGAATTTTCTCAGTCTATTTTATTTTTTATCTGTTTTTAACTTTACTGTAAATTTTCATTATTGTAAAACATTAGTCTACCTATTGTAAATTTCAGGTTATTGTAAACAAACTTCTTGCAAAACATTTTAATTTCATACCTTAAATGTTACTGTTTAACATTCTTTGTCTTTGGCAACCTCACCAAGTTGAGGAAGATTTAATAAATTAAAAAAATTACATGATCGATATTCTACGCATACGTCACACTATCGTTACGTGAAATCGTCATATGAAGACACTGGCGTATAGGGAATTATAAGTATGGACACTGTGAATTGGTATCTTTGATGTAATAGTGACCTTGAAATGAGCTCTATCTGCATCAGAGGAAGAATATGCCTTTTTCCCTAGAATTAATATAGCACCAGTAGTCGACAGCTGAAATACTTTTCAGCAGACTTGCCAGCCAATCAGGATGCTGTTCTACCGTTCGCTGGTGCTCGATTACACTGACCTCTAGCGTCTGGAAGTGGAATTATACGCCACTCGCCATGTTATAAAATCATGTCGCTAAATTATTACTAAGTTATTATCACGGTTACATTATTCACATACCAAAATGATATTTGACTTTTTGGTTAGTTACAACCTAAAGGTTCTGTTCTTAAAATTAATGCAGCTATACCCATTTCGTCCTTGTATAACTACCGAAATTATCTTCTAGTTACAGCTTCAAAACTCGCGCCACTATGTAACAAGGAAGTCTCACTAACGACAGCAGTTCGCGTCCTGTTTGGGTATTTTAAAGAAAGGAAAAAGGTATAAAATCAATGTGCTGGTACGCGATAATAATTTCCTGTTGAAGACCCCACATTATACTATTTAATCATCGCACTTACACCGTTTATTTATACATTCTATATCCAGTGTTACGGGAACATTATTATTATACCAATTTTTGAATTCATTAAAACTTAACACCTTAAGCGTTTATTCTTTTGATTAATATAAGGAAGAACCCCTCGTAAATTGGAAGTGAATTATTTCCCCTTCTGTGTACTTACGCGTGTCTGCCATTATAAGTTATGGACACTTGAGCTGTTAATGTTTTTATTTTTCTTATTTATCCTATGAGAGATGTGAATCATAACAGCGTTATTCAGTTATTCATTACTTTATTGACGACGTTCATACCTTGCCTGCAGGGTTCAAGGGTCCATCTCTCCGGCAGTGGCGGTTTACTAATGGCGTCTCCAACATCAATCCAGTCGTTGCCGAAGGAGAAAAAACTAAAATGAAACAAAAACAAGAACGTAATTATGTGTGTACAAGCATTAGAAGCCATGTCTAATTTAAGAGGCATGCCGTGAAGGTGCATCCAGAGAGAACAGCGACAAAAACACATCACAAGTAATCATTAGGCTTCTTTTTCTGTCGTCAATCATTGCGTTTTGAGAGATCACTGCCTAAGCCTGTTATTACTGGCTTATTACCAGAAACATGCGAGTGGGGCACGGCTACTTGATTCACTAGTGAATTATTACCTACTTTAAATTGGTTCACTTTTTCTTTGGGGTGTAACATTATGTGCAGTAGAGTTTTCGTATTTTGTTAAGTGACAGTGAATAGGATCAGGTATGATCACCTATCTAGAAAAGAAATTTCACAAAATAAAAGTACATTAATAATTTGTAAATAGGAAATATTCAAGAAAAATTAAAAAAATAACAATGTTTAATAAGGTCGAATAAAAAAAAGGTAATATTCCCAAAAGTCTCATTCCAGATGGCGTTGCAAAGAAATGGTTGAAAGAATACTAGCTGTTAAGGCGATTTGCAAGACAAAAATTACAGCTCCCAAAATAACGTAAAATCTGCACGTTGCTATCTTTTGTCAGCCCATTGGTCAACACTACATTGATACAGGTATCCTTGAAAAGTCGTAGTACTAGCAGCAGAAAGGACAGTAGTACTAGCAACAGTAAGAGTAACAGTCGTAGTACTGGGAGCAGTAACAGTCATAACACTAGCATCAGGAACAACAGTAGTAATAGTAAAAGTAACAGTCGTACAGTCGTAGTTCTGGCAGCAATAACAGTTATAGTACTAGCATCAGGAACAATAGTAGTACTAGCAACAGTAAGAGTAACAGTCGTAGTACTAGCAGTAATAACAGTCATAGTAATAGCATCAGGAACAATAGTAGTACTAGCAACAGTAAGAGTAACAGTCGTAGTACTAGCAGTAATAACAGTCATAGTAATAGCATCAGGAACATCCCGTCTCTTGCACTTAAATAGAGATGCAGAAATCTAAATGAAATAGTGTTAAAGCTGTAACAACTAGACGGGTCTATTTTCTGTTGTACATCTGTTAAGTTGTCACTCAACAAGAGAGATGTTTTTAAAACTTGACACATCGCGGAACAAAACAGAATGATTAAAATTAATCAGTTTCCTGCAATGCTGATCTTATAAATATTGATGAAAATGAATGGCACGCTACAAACCAAAGTTCACCTTGCACAGTTATCATCAGGCGGAGTGACGTGTAATCGAAATGAGCCGTCATCTCTTCTTTTATGAAATGTGTAATGCGAAATATTGCACATGCTGTTTCACTTACCTTTGGTGTAGGCCTACTATATCTATTAAAAAGTGATGAGAATGCGTTGGATTTGTCCTCATCATTGTGTCAGAGAAATTCGCTTACTTTTCAATAAAACAGTTGTCACACGTGCATCCTACCAAGTAGAATCAAAGGATATGTCCGCGAATACGTCGTTGCTAGAAGGACTTCTAAATTGTCCAAGATATTGATTGATGCTTTCCACATCATATGTACAGTGTACATCCACAGTTTCCACATAAAATCATAGTCATCCACATCAGTGATAAAAACACTTACTGCACGGAAATATTCCGATTCTAGTTACAAGAAAAAGGCTTCCTGGGGATGGGAAGCTACAGGATTTAACAGAACTGGCGAGAACATCTTGAAACTGACACAAGCATGAAAAAGGAAAATAGGAATAAAAATGTTATTTCATTTATTTTTGTATAACAGGCAAAGCTCAATAACTACAATAAACAGTACAAAATTACAATTACTTACGCCATAATACGAAAAAAGTAATTAAAAAAAAGATAATCATAGATAAATACAAGATACAGATATTGGCTAAATATAAATGAAAAATCTAATGTAAAATAAACAAGAGATAAATATAGATACAATAAGGAGATGGTGTAGAGGAGAAGACGGGGCATGAATAAAACCAGTTAGGAGAGGGAAGAGGAGGGAAATAGTAAGATAAAGAAAAAGGAAAGACGAGAAGAAAAAAGACGAGGATAGTAATGACATAGAAGTTGAGAGAGAGAGAGAATTACAAAGGAGAGAATTAGGAATAAAAGAAACGAAGAAGAAAATATCAACACAAAAATCAATACAAACTAGTGGCTTGTGAAGCCAATGCTGCAAACTAAGTTCATTAGACGTTCAAATAAAAATTTTTCAGATTTATTTTCAATGAAAAATACCAGACATTTTGATAGTTATTTGCTTCCATAATAATGAAACATACTCCCTCTGAATGGTTTTTATGCCAAATACGTATTCTTGAACCTATGTATCCTAAGTATCTGGAGTTTCAACGCGAAAACGCAAGTAACAATGTCAGGGCGATCAGTGGGTTTTTCATATGGGAGTGAAGCAATAGCTATTTCAAGTCATTGTGGATTGTAAAAGTCAGGTTTGCTATGCTTTCGAACAATAGACATGGCGTTTTGGTGTAGCTGTTGCATGTAGAGCTTGAAATGTAGAGGGTAAAATCATTTTATCCTGTTAAGAGATCTTGCTGAAATGATCGAGAGACTACAAAGTCTTGTAGGCCTCTTATTTTATCAGTAAGTAATACCGTCTTTCCTTAGGAACTGTAATTTTTGCGCTTTCTCGAGCCAATACCGAAGAGAATGACGTATGTAAATATCTACACCACACCGCCATTAAATATATGAAAAAGACCCAACTCCACTTGATTAATAACTATAAAAATATTTGATTTTTAATAAAAATATTATTATCTTACGTAAATTATAGAAATGAAGATCTAATTTAACACGTTCTCTATATCTACTTATATAACCCCAAAACGTTTTCACTTTCATATCATCAGTATAACATTAATATGTATAATTAATGAAGAATAGTCACATCATGGCATTAACTATAATAATATTTCATTTCTAATGGTAATAATGTCATCAAACTACTTTAAGTATTGTAGATTTCAATATCCAATACACAGCTGTACTCAGGAAATTACACACAGCAGAATCAGACCTGTAAATTATTTTTAGTAAGTCTTGAAGTTTTTAATAACCAATTGAATTTTAACTCTAAATATGTCAGCAATCCTGCAGGTCATGGCCTTCGTGTAATAGCTATTGTTTATTGCAGTGTGTGTTTTGTTTTATTCTGAAATCACGGCCGTGCTGAAATGCAATTAGTTCTCAAAACTGAAGAAAGATGGATCTTGGAAAATAGGAAAATAATGTAAGAAAATTGATATTTCAGTAAAAACTGCTATTTTTCTGAAAAACTTTGGGTTCCAAGCTTCAAAATGAGGAGTGATTTATTAAAATTCGTTCAGCCGTTTTCCCGTAATTTCCATTACCAGTTCAAATTATATATATAGACAAGCAAAGCAAAGTAAATAATAAAAAGATGAAAAACAAAACAAAAAAAATAATAAAAGGAAAAAATAGATAAATCAAAGACAAAACCAATAAATAATTGATACAAACTAACGACAATATAAACAAAAACAAAACCAACAATATTAAAAGCAAAAAAAAAAGAAAGGAAAAATACAATAACAAAAACAAAATCAAAAACAAAACCAATACAAATAAAAGCAAAAATAAAACAAACACAAACTCAACAAAAACAAAAGCAAAATTTAACACCAACAAAAATAATCGGAAAACAGAACCAGCAAAAATAAAATAAAAAAACAAAACCAACAAAAATGAAAGCAAAATAAAATCACCGAAATAGAAGCAAAAACAAAACTAACTGAAATAAGAAAAAAAAAATCCAACAAAAAATAAGAAAGAAGCAACAGAAATAAAATAGGAAACAAAGCAATGTATATCAAACGACAAAAAACCAACAAAAATAAAAGTAAAAAAGAAAACAAAAAACTTAAAGTGATAAAGAAACCAAGAAAAATAAAAATAAAAACGAAACCGAGAAAAATCAAAGTAAAAATAAAGCCAATGAAATAAAAATAAAAACAAAACCAACAAAAATAAAACAAAAAACGAAACCAGTAGAAATAAAATCAAAACAAAACCAAGATAAATAGAAATAGAAACAAACTAACAGGCAATAAAAGCAAAGGCAAAGTCAACATCAATAAAATACAAATCCAACAAAAAATCAGAAAAAAACGAGAATGAAAGAAAAAAAATAAAAACTAACGAAGATAAAAGCGAAAACAAAACCAACCAAAATAAAAGCAAAAATAAAAACAAACAAAATAAAAGCAAAAATGAAACCAACAACATTAAAAGCAAAAGTAAAACCAACAAAAATAAATGAAAAAATACAACCATTTTCATTATTGTGCAAGATACTGTACAGTAATGGAAGGAAAAAATGTTGAATATTTCAAAACTTTTACTGCTGTAAGCTGTACCTAACCCCTTAATATGTCATTATGAACGTTCTTCCGGAGTTTTACATTCAAAGTTTGAAAATTACCACTACCTAGCGAATTTTGTGCAGTAACTAACCATACAAATATTAAGAAATAAATGTTTCTAAAAACGTGAAACACTGATATTTTATATAATACAGTATTTATTTTTAATTATATCCTGGAGAAATAATTTCCTTTTAGGAAAAAATCTTTTCCCTAATAGTACCAATCATTGAACCACTGATCCTCTACAGATCCTATTATCCGATAATCTCAAGAGTGTACAAGATATTGCAGGTTGTCATTATCATTATTATTACTATTATTATTATTATTATTATTATTATTATTATTATTATTATTATTATTATTATTATTAGCCTGCGTTTTACAGAAAATTTGTGTAGAGTGAAGATTTACGATATTTTCGTCGCTGAAAATGTTCACGGTATTGTTTCACTTAGTCTCTCGCAAATAGGTCGACCATAACTATTACACACTTCTGCACATCGCTAAATTTGCACTGGGTATCGATCGTCTACAGCGCGCCGTTAGAGAACAGGTGGAGACCCGGGTTCATATTCCAGCAAATCTGAAGTGGAATTTGTGGTCGACATATGTAGTGTCATAACTTACCACGCCATAACATTGTATCATATAATGTCATGGAACCCATACCACGCTGCCATGTCATATACGAGGGAGAGTCAAAAAGTAAACTTAATAATTGTTTTATTAATTGAATATGTTCTAAGACTACAACACTTCATCACTCTTAACGTAGTATAGCAGGAATTTTTGCATTAAACGTAGTTGGGACTATGTTGACGAGCCCTGCATTCTCTTGTTCTCTTATTTCAAATTCTGCGCACCGCTACCCCAATCTATTTGGCTTCTCGTTTTCAAAATTTATCCGCATATCATCAACTAAGTACAAGATCTCATCAGAACAATTTACTCATTATACCCTACCACAAGACATCTTTATATTCTTCATCTTATACAGTTTCAGTTGCTAGAAATTAGTACTCGCTACCGAGTGATGTAAGGGGTTGTTGGACAATAACTTCATTTAGATCAAAATTACATAAATTCTTACTTAACAAATTAATTGCTGATTAATATTTATTACATATTATAATGAAACTAACATCTGTCCATTCCTATTATTATCATTAATTTCTCTAAGTAGATTTACAAAACCTCTAATGGCAATTACATTAATATTCTCATTATAGAAATATATTTTATATATATATATATATATATATATATTTTTTTTTTTTCTCCCTGTAACATAGTTCTAGTAAGCTTACACTATATTAATTTTCATCATTTTACTAGCTATCTCAAACCTCAAATTAATTATAATTGAATTAAATTAGCCCATAAATTAAGTTACTACTTTACCTTATAGGTTTATCTAAATTTAAATAAATATGTAGTCTACTAGTCGTTAACTTAACTGAAGAATATTGCTGGAGAACCTTTTAGGGGAGACTAGGGCAAAGTGGAATGGATTTTGATATCATCTAATCCTGTCTTTGTGTTTAGTTGTATCACAAAGTTTTTATACACAAACTAAACGTTAGACATCTGTCAACATTCAAACACAAAAATAATCTTATAATGAATGAAGACAACAAAGTAATTAGAAAAATAAGAGGACCCTTTAATTTTCCACTTTACCCTCACCAAGAGGGCATAGTGGAAACTCGGAGACGGCAGAATGGAAATTACATAACACACTATATAAATGAAAATATTGTTTAAGATACCTGAAACATAAAATAATTGTTCATATTTAAAACATTTTCAAGCACTGCAGTTGTCACATAGGCTAGCCTACATAGTCTGGAGATTAATATCACCACAAAGTTAATGAGTCCAGTCTTTGCATTTACAACACATGATCTAGTCTTCCGATGGTGAGTCAGAATATTGCTCTCCACAGCCCAAACAGAAAACATCTTGCTAGGCGTGTGGTTTAGTGTACTGGCGGCATTGTCTTACCGGCCTTCGTTTTCACTCCTTTGCCGCCAGGTTTCCCACCTGCTTCTCGCGGACTGCCTTCTTAAATGGAAATGTCAGTATTTCAGTTTTCTGACAACTTCGTTTTCGGCTTGTTTCACCAGTCTGAAGCAGTACGCCTAGGCTTACTTTGGGGAGTGAAACAATATCTTCTGGTGTCACATGAGGCTGCACATTCGATGTTCCACAATTTACTGGGTTGAAAGGCATCTATCTGTGTATTCTCCTGCTTCATTGGGAGACCTATCTTCGCAAAGAATAGCTTATCAATGGAACTACTAGGCTGTACTGGCAATAATGGACAGAAGATGGAGCAAAATCATCTTCTGTGAATATGTTGCGTCCATATGGAAAAATTTCAGTCCTTGAGAATCCGATAATGATTTTCGGAAGCACGAACGATTTCTCAAGGTCTTCACGGATCAGACCTGCCACATCTTATTCACCGATGTGTCTTCCTGGATAGTTCTTCTGGAATTTGTCTACTGCAACTTCAAAATGCGTCTTGAATGGCTTGTGAGCTGCAACATCGACAGACTGCAGCTTGTGTGTTGTGTGTCAAGGAACCGACAAGATTATGATCCCAATTTCTGAAGCGAATTCAAGAGCTTGCAATGACTGGTGAGAAGTATGATCGTCAAGAACCAACAACACTGGCTTTTCTTTGTTAGGTCTGACAATTTCTGCAAAAGTTTCAACCAGTGCAAAAAATTATCTGCATTGATCCAGCCAGACTCGGAGCATTATTGAAGCAGGATCGCGGGATAACTTTCGGCGTTGGACCTCAGACTCATTTCGCCATCATTAATTCACATATCAATGATATCATCATTATTGATACCATATCCCGGGTTCAGTTCATGGTGCAGTGTGCTGTACTTGTATAATACGGCCGTTCGGCTACCCAATCATTCACATAACAGGAGTGGTAAGCACAATAAGCCTCAGGCTACAGTGTAAGCCTTGGGGTCCCTCCTCCAAAGAACAGGAAGAGTGAATTCCAAACTACATAGGCAAAGTGGAAAGTTCACTCTTTCAGTTTCCACTTTGCCCTCCACGTGAGTTGCAGGTTAGATGTGGTTGTATCTTGTCAAATAAATTTTTAGAAAAAAATTTGCCATCACAACTTCTTCCCAACACTTGTGACTGTGCTTTAAACATTAATAATAAAATCAGATGTTATATACATGACGATGCCTACAGATTACTTACCATAAACAAATAACTTCTTGCAGCTCGTTTCATTGTAATCACAATTCCACCATGTACAGCGATATTAGCGCTGTGCGGTTAAGTAGAAACATACATACTATCAATAAGCTTTGAATATTATACTGAATAGTGCTGCTCTCTGCTGTTGTAAGAGCATAACAACAATTTTCCACTTTGCCCTCCCCTTCCACTTTGCCCTCAGCTCCCCTAAGTGTGGTGTAAATATTCGTAATTTAAATATGTTTGTATTGATTCAGGCTGGTCGAGTGGAAGAGAAGGCCTTATGGCCTTAACTCTGTCAGCGAAAACAAAACATTATTATTATTATTATTATTATTATTATTATTATTATTATTATTATGTTGAAAAGTGTTGTACATATTCAATTAATAAAAAAAGTTATTAAGGTTACTTTTTGACTCTCCCTCGTATATAATAGGCCTACCATGAATCAATATTTCATGTTAACGTAATAAGTTGTCACGCTATGCCTGTCATATCATGTAATATTTTCTTGTCGTAATGTTATTTTATATCACATAATATGTATGATATAACGTCTTATCATATCCCGTCATTGTGATACATCATGTGAAGGGTTCAGAACCATAGTGGGCCAAGCGCCATTTACTAAAACCGTAGAAGACAAAAATTAAAATGAAGTTATTACCATAATTCAATGGAAACATATAGTATACACATTAAAACTAAATTATATGTTAATCTTCATTAACTATGGTATTCATTTAACTTTAACCCTTGCTTTCTCCATTTTTAATAAATGGCGCTTGGCCCACTATGGTTCTGAACCCTTTATATATCGTATCATGTCCGATCATATCAGTACCTCAGAGTTAATGTATGTTAAGTCAATTTTTTTCAATTTTGAGATTGTAGCACTAATGAATTGCTTAGGGTGAGATTTGTCTGAAGGTATTCTCTGTTAAGACCTGCGAAATTACTTATGTTTCAACAATTTTCTTTATTAATCAGCAATACATTCAAAATAAACCTTTAAAGCTACGGAGAGAAGAAACAATACAACGAATTCTAAATTATCTCTAGAAAACAGTTTAAATGTTCTAAATTGAAGACTGGATATAAAAAGGACTATGTGCCAAAGAGAAAAACCCTAGAAAACAGATTCTTTGTGCAACTGGTAATGTAATATCATACATTTGCATATATATATATATATATATATATATATATATATATATATATATATATATATATAGGAGAAGCTAGGCTCTAAATAAAATTACAATGGAATTTATGTTCTCTTCTTACTGGACTGAACAAGGGACAGACAATATTTTGGAAAAATTAATTTTCAAAATATATTGAATACAGCCTTTTTTATGTCCAGTCTCCAAATTGTTTTAGGCATACACCTAACTGACAAAAAATAACTCTTCCGTCCGTAGAAAACTTTGATTGGGTATCGATTCATTGCAGCAATAACACAAGTGTGATTTGTTCATTGCAACATCCACACATTTTACTTTAACAAAATGGCGTAACAACATCTAGAATACCACACCATTAAAGAGGCGCGAGAATCAAAACCAAAGATATGGTGCAATAACGAATTTTGTTATAGTATATCGACAGTAACATTCTGTGGCATTCTGAAATTATAACAACTTGTGTTCGGCAAGCACGTGCTCCGGACAACACAGGGGTTTTCAAATTATGTAATGAGTATATTTCCGTCAAATGTCTTATCAATATTAAAACAATAACAAATAATTACATAACATAACATTTGCTAATGTTACATATAATTTATGCTATAGTGCAAATGTTTTCACCAATCAAATTGGCGTCTTCAGACATTAATTAAATATCTCGATATTTACAGACATGTTCAGAATTAAACATTAGTTATAACCACTCTTTATTATTAAATTGTTAATTAAAATATATGTTTCTAATATTGCGTGTTGTAATAATTGAAGAGTCCACTGCAAGAATGATGAATGCCACTTTCTTGTCGAAAATGAACCAAGACTGTCAATGCATAGCTTAAGGCATATAGAATGTACATACAGAGTTATATGGCATTAACACTGATAGTCATTATGCACTAATGATCGGAAAATCTCAGTTAAGCTTTGAGCGCTAAGAATTTCAAACTTTCAATCGCTTCTCCTGCAAAATGTATTCCAAATGACATTCATCATTCTTGCAGTGGACTCTTCAATTACAAAAACTATTATTGTACACGATGGAGAATTACACTCATACCTATATCAATAAATTATCGGGTTTAAATTTCTATCAATAATCAAAATTCAATGTATTTAATGGTTAGAATTGTGAGCATATTAAAAATTTTAATGTGTTACCCTAAAAGTTTATATGTTGGTCGCAACTAAAGGATTTAGTGATATTTATTACAAAATTAGTGTTTCTTATTATAGGAACACTTATGTTGCGGTGCCATATAAATTTACACGGTATGAAACCAGACTTCGTTCACCTGTAACTAGTTTTCATTTCGATTCATCACCGTGGATCAGTCAAATTGGGAACATTCGTAGCATACACTCTCGACATCAACTGACATAATCAGAGACATATCAAAATTTATCTATAGATAAAGGCAAGACACGTCACCACTAAACACAGAATGAAAGATACAACAAATAGTCAATTTTAACCAATGGACATCATTAATCTCAACCCAATTTTAATGAACTCTTCCAAGTAGGTTATATATGCGGAACCTACTTGTACATACGAATGGGCTCGTTCACACTGTTGAATTTATCGGATATCACGTAAACTTTTCCATGGTGACCAACAAAGTCGAATGACGTTAGTATAACAAATCATCCCAACAAATCTTTTCATTTGTTCTATTACTATTTCTATAGAGTGACGTTACACGTCAAAATAGTGGGCTACATTGTAGCAACACACATAGTGAATTCCCTGTATCCGTAGTTGCATATTTATATCACTAGGTCTGAGTTTAACACTGCTTAAAGATAGAGATTGGAAAAAAAAAAAAACCGATCCTATATTAGATCAAGAAGCGATTGTCTTACCCGCATGCTCGTGAAGAAGAAAGCTAGATCATTCCATTCACAAGAAACTTGTCTTATTTACTTGTTCTGTGAGGTCCGGATGAAGGTAATTTGTGAAATTGAGGGAATAATGAGGAATCAATGGAGTTCCACGGCGACTGCCTGGGGAAACAGATTAGAATCACGAGAATGCTGGGCTGGAACAATCTGTGCGTGGAGGACGCTGGCAGAGACTTCTGATGCACCAAGTCAACTGAATGGGCCTACAACTTTACTATCTTAGAAAGGTTTGCTGAACGTATTGCTAACTTTAGCAATACTATTTATTCTATTTACACAATAAAAACATCGTCATTAGGAAACACTGATTCCAGGATTAACGTTAAATATTAGGTTTTGTATTAAAAACTTAATGTAAATGTAATCCTACTTCATCGAAGTTGGTAAACCTGTCTATGTACAGGTTGATTCACGAGGATTTACTGTTACTTACGGAGCTTATTTCTGAAGACATTCGAGCAAAAAATATCATATAAACATTTGTCCAAATCTCAATACTTTCAGAGTTACACTAATTTGAAGTTGTCGGTAAAGTACCTTTTTTTCTTTAGTTTTAAGGGTAAAAGTAGCCTATATTACAAATAGGGAATGGACTATTCAGAAGTATCATTTCTTTAAATGACAAGTGTTCTGAAGCTAAAAATCAGTTGTCACTTGCTTTGTACAGATTTTGTTTTTCGATTTTTAACTAAAAATGACATAATTCTTACGCACTTATCACAAAAATTGTTACAAATCAAACGAGTTTAGGAACTTTATTCTTTACAGTTTAATTATGCGTCCCAATGTACAGTCTGGAAGAATTTACAAGAGTGGCGTGATTTGTAACAATTGTTGTGATAAATGCGTAAGAAAATGTAATTTTGTACTTAAAATAGAAAACAAAAATTCTTTACGAAGCAACTATGGAATTCACAACACATTTTTAGCTTCAGAATATTACCTAATTAAAGAAATGATATTCCTGAATTGTTCTTCCTTTTCTATAATATTATTTCTGCAGTGCCTGGGAAAAGTGACATAAGTCAGTTTCCACAAACCTTTTTTGATAATTTATTGACAACTTACGGAACATCTGCTCGCTTGAAAAAAAAACAGACATAAGTATTTCTCCCATTACAATAATTCATACAGAAAAAAATCAAATCGACATGAACCAGTGTAAGTTGTCAGTAAATTATCAAAAAAAGGTTTGTGGAAACTGACTTATGTCACTTTTCCCAGGCACTGCAGATTTTACCCTTAAAGCTAAAGAATAATGATATTTTACGAACAATTTCAAATTAGTGTAACTCGGAAAATATTGAGATTAGGACACATGTTTACATGACTTTTTTGCTCAGAATGTCTTCGGAAATAAGCTCCGTAAGTGACGGTAAATCCTCGTGAATCACTCTGTATATCGGGATAGGAATGTTTTTCATGTAATATTCTTCCAATTGCGCCTCTTGGCGCGGAATGTTCGTTCAGATTTATTGGTGCAAGTACATAAAATATCCAGGTTGTTATTGATTGCACCTTGGAATAGCCACATGCCACACTTGCACCGCAAACGTTCACTTCGCCCTCGCCCCTCTTATACACTGATTTGTAGCAGGAAATTATGAGAAGCTGGGGGAAGACGCTACAAGTGGTGTAGTTAACCAGATTGCTTTCGATGTCAGGGAGCGAGCTTTCCAACTGCTGTCCTTGTCATTACCAGCCCAGGTAGGCTTGGCTTCCAAGTGAGCTGAACTCGGGACGGGTCCTTACATTTAGGCACGACAGATGGCTTGGGTGACATTCGTGAATCCGAAGCTGACAGGTGGGTCATCTTGCATCAGCCCCTAATTGAGCCAGATTCCGTTTCGCGGACGAGTAGCGTGATAAGCTCCAGAGGCCCGGAGCCCTGAGCCCTTCCTGAACAGCCGACGCCGCAGGTGAGCCATCCTGCCTCAACTACTGACAGAGCCAGATCTCCCTCCATTCCATAGCTATAAACAATAAAATTGTTCTTTCTCTGACACATATCGTCAAGTGGGATGTAGGTACTGCCTGATAATAGATGCACATATCAGCCAGAACCTCAATCAGATGAAAAATGCAAAAGAAAAAGAAAACATGAGATTGAAAAATGGAAAAAGGAAGAAGAAGAAGAAGAAGAAGAAGAAGAAAAGAGGTTGAAGAAGTAAAATGAAAGAAGGAAAAGAGAATTGATGTAATAGTGAAAAAGGAAGATAGAAATGAGAAGAGACTGAAGAATGAAAAATGAAAAAATGAAAACAGAAGCAATTGAAGTGGGAATAATAATAGACAAATGAAAGAAGAAGAGATTGGAAGAAGGAAAAAATGAAAAATAAAATGCTTGATAATAGATGCACATATCAGCCAGAACCTCAATCAGATGAAAAATGCAAAAGAGAAAGAAAACATAAGAGATTGAAAAATGGAAAAAGGAGGAAGAAGAAGAAGAGAAGAGATTGAAGAAGTAAAATGAAAAAAGGGAAAGAGAATTGATGTAATCGTGAAAAAGGAAGATAGAAATGAGAAGAGATTGAATAATAAAAAATGAAAAAAGGAAAACAGAAGAGATTGAAGGGGGAATAACAATAGACAAATGAAAGAAGAAGAGATTGGAAGACGAAAAAAAGGGAAAAAGAAAACAGGAGAGATTGATGCATAAGAAATGGAAAATGGAAAACAGAAGAGATTGAAGGAAGGGAAAAGAAAAGTGGAAACAGAAGAGATTAAAGGAATGGAAAAGAAAAGTGGAAACAAAAGACGTTGAAGAATAAAAAAGAAAGAAGGAAAAGAGAAGCGATTGAAGAATGAGGTAACGAAAAGGATTGAAGGAAGAAAAAGAGAAAAGAAAAAAATATAGGATTGAAGACTGAATAAAGAAGTGAAAGAGAAGAGATTTGAAGAAAGAAAAAAGGAGAAAGGACGTGACTGAAGAAAGAAAAAGGGAAAAGTTAGAAAAACATATAGGATTGAAAAATGAATAAAGAAGGGAAAAATAAGAGATTTGAAGAAAGGAAAAAGGAGAAAGGAAGAAATTGAAGAAAAAAGGAAAAAGAGAGGAGACTGAAGAAAGAATGGGAGAAGTGGTATGAGAAAAAAGGATGAAAGAAAGAAAATGGAAGAACAAAAAAGAATGGGAACAAGAAAGAAGAATGAAAGTAGAGACAAATGAAGTAAGAAAAAGAGGAAAAATAATGACAGGACGAATGAATGACTGGCAGCCATGTCCTATAGGCTTAATTTTTCGAACTGCTGCATTTTATGTAATTATGAATATACAATTAATTTTAGCTTGATTATAAATAATGTAAAACAAACATTTTGGATCTGTCCGTAGGAACCAAATTAATGAAATAAGCTGGAATGACGCCATGGGCCAATGACTTGAAATAATGTTAATTAAATCTGTACTAATTTAAATAAAGTACAGCTATGCATACAAGGCAGACTAATTAATTATAAATAAAATAATAATAATAATACAATACAGTTTGAACACTCCGAGACAAAACACACAAATGCAGTCAATTAGATATCACAGTATAGTAATCAGAAGCAAACCTGCGATTTAAATTTAGCGACACGGATAACAGCAGTTCGTTTGGAAATAAATAAAAATAACCACTTTTCAAATTTTCCAAAAGAAAATACAAATTAAATCAATTAGAAATCACAATATCGGAATCAATTAGAGATGACAGTATAGTAATCGGAAGCAAACCAGAGATTTAAATTTAGCGACAAGGATAACAGCAGTTCATTTGGAATCAAAGATAGCCACTTGTCAAATGATCCAAAACAAAACACAAATTAAGTCAATTAGAAATCACAGTATCGGATTAGAGATCACAGTATAGTAATCGGAAGTAAACTTGCGATTTAAATTTAGCGACAAGGATATAAGGAGTTAATTTGGAAATGAAAAACTAACCATTTTTCAAATGTTCCAAAACAAAACAAAAATTAAGTTAATTAGGAATCACAGTATCGGAATCAATTAAAGATGACAGTATAGTAATCAGAAGCAAACCTGCGATTTAAATTTAGCGACAAGGATATGAGCAGCTCTTTTGGAAATAAACAAAAATAACCACTTTTCAAATGTTCCAAAACAAAACAAAAATTAAGTTAATTAGGAATCACAGTATCGGAATCAATTAAAGATGACAGTATAGTAATCAGAAGCAAACCTGCGATTTAAATTTAGCGACAAGGATATGAGCAGCTCTTTTGGAAATAAACAAAAATAACCACTTTTCAAATGTTCCAAAACAAAACACAAATTAAGTCAATTAGAAATCACAGTATCGGAATAAATTAGAGATCACAGTATCGGAATCAGAAAGGAAACTGCATTTTAAATTCACTAATGAAAGCATCAGCAGTTTACTTGAAAATATAAAATATAAATCATACTTTGAATACTTGAAATAAAAATGAAGACAATTAGAAATCATTCTATTGAAATAAAAACGAAACTGGAATATAAATTCATTGACGAAGATATCAACGATTCACTTCGAAATAAATGAAATAACCACATTTTGAATACTTAAAAAACATATAACAAAAAGGAAATCAATTAGAAAGCATGGTATCGGAAACAGAAACAAAACTGCGGTTTAAATTCAAAGACGAGATTATCAGCAATCCATTTGGATACAGATTAACACTACCGCATTTGGAATACCTACTTAAAACAAAATATGAAAGCAATGAGAAATTACAGTTTCGAAATTACTAGAAGCAAACTTTCGATTAAAACTCAGAAGCGAAGATCTCAGCACTTCATTTGGGAATGTAATAATTAGGTACATTTTGAATATTCCAAGAGAAAACAAAAATAAGTCAATTATAAATAACAACATAGGCCTACATCTTAGAAGTGAAACTTTGACATAAATTCAGTCACGATAATATCAGCAATTCATTTCGAAATAAATGACATAACCGCATTTTTAATACCGGTACTGAAAAGCAATAAAACCTAAGTCAATTAGATATCATATCGTAGTCAGCAGCAAAACTATAGTTTAAAATAAGAGAGGATGATACCAGCAGTTCATTTGTAAATAAGTCATCAAATTTTGAATATTCTAATAGATAACAAAAAGATGTCAATTATAAATAAATCACAATTTAGACATAGAAGAATACCTAGCAGCAGAGTATACTGTTGAACACAGAATCCAGCGAGCCTGGTCGTGTTGCTGTAAATGAGAGGAAACTAGTAAATATATTCACTTCTAATTCAACGAAGTACTGTTGACTCCATCTTTTTGATAAATTTTTTCACTCTGTAAATTGTCCTGTCTTACACACTTAGGTTTAATGATTAGAATATAATGTAACCAAAATGTTAATTTCCATCACATCATAAAATATACTTGTAATGAACTTAATGTTCGTTTTCATTGTATAACTTGCATTGAATTTGAATAAAATTAAGTGGCATATGACAAAATCAAACTCTTCGGAACCAAGAGTTATCTCCGAAAATATGTGAGGTATTTACTCTTTCAGAGGTGATGGAATTTTGGATCAATATTAAGCATTATTTTTAGTAGCAGAAATTGTAACATGACTTTCTTTAGCAATACATTATTGTCCAAGTATTGTCAACTTTTCAAGTGGGTTATCAGCAACCCCTTAGTGCGAGTACCCTCCCCTGGCAAAGTCAGATGTGAAGTATAATATTATAGCCTATCTGCGGGGAAAAATTGTGGCAGGTTTCATATCTAGCAGCTGCTTTTTTGAAAAATCTTCTTGAAGCATAGGCCTATTTCTCCTTGTGATGTCATTTTGATCATCTGAACCAGAAATGACTCCAGTTTTGATGTGTTTAACGTAGGCCTGAATTCTGTCTAACACTTGCTGTAAGAGTCACTACAAACACAACTTTACTTGATGTTGTGTTTTATACTCACTTTCATGTCTGGAATATGTAATATCGAGCCTATTTGCATCTATTTTAAATCCAATTATAATGCATTCAGGAAAAGTGTCGCATTTATGAACTACAAATTCCTCTTCAAATTTCAAGCGACGAATATGAAACATTTTTTCTTTGTGAATTATCTTCAACAATCTTTGATTCTTTATAGGTTTTTGTTTGCATATTCTCTTGTTCGTTATATTATTTGCTGTCGTTCAATTGTTTCGCTTATATTCCTACTTTGTCTTTCTTTAATTTTTCAGTCATACCGTTTTTTTTTCCTGTAACTATCACAGGGTGAAAACCCATTTATAGTTAATAAATATTTATTCATGATTAATAAAGAGGATGGAGAAAGAATAATACTGAAACTGATCAGAAAGAGGAAAAGGAATTGGCTGGGTCACTGGCTGGGAAGAAACTACCTACTGAAAGATGCACTGCAGGGAATGAAAACGGGAGAAGAGTTCGGGGAGAAGAAAATCCCATCAGATGATAGACGAAATTATAAATATATAGATCACATGAGGAGACAAAGAGGAAGGCAGAAAATAGGAAGGACTAGAGAATGCTGGGTTTGCAGTGAAACATCTGCTCTTGGGCAGAACACTATGAATGAATGAACGATTAATAAATTCAGTCTCAATTATAAAGTTCTTCACACATTTCTCTCTCTCTCTCTCTCTCTCTCTCTCTCTCTCTCTCACACACACACATTAAATTTACTTTTTCGTAATAATTTTCCCTCTCGCTGTAATACCGTAATGCTGGGGATAATTTTATTCTCGTTGGAACAAGTTACCTGGTTAAGGTATTTTCCGGGGTTTCCTCTTAACTCATTACGACCAACTCGGCGATGGAACCTGGACTCATTTCGCTGGCGTTATCACCTTCATTTCATTTAAACGTTAGATAAGTATCGCAGTTGAGAAATCACAGTAAAGTAAATGATTAAAAAAAAAGTTTATTATGGAGAATTTGTAATAGTTGGCACCTCTGTTGTTAATTCATTTTTAAGGCCTCAGATCTACTTATTATCCATTTATTCTTTTATTTCACGTACGGTACACTTATTAGCCAATCGTAATACATGGCCATACCACTCACTTTCAGTCCCGGTATTAGTGCCCTTACATATTTTGTGCATGAAATTGTATTCGGACCAAGAGCGGCGCCAAATTAACGAAAGGGGGTACAATTTGGGTGGAACATCCGATCAGATCAGAGCCGTAGAAGTGAGAGGTGGGTGTCCACCACCACACGGTCATCTCAAATGACGTCACAAGATGTCGGTCAGTGAACTGGAGGAGTCTGATGATGGTGCGAGTCGCCTTGGGGGAATGTAGCCACACTGTGCAGCTACTTCTCGACCTGCCGGCCACTGGTCAAACCCCGCTGCAACCTGCTCTGGCTCTCTACCCCTCCAGCGAGTGAGATCGCATTCCTGCTGCGGAGGCATTCAGCACCCTGCAGCCGCAACAAGTGCATCACAAATAAAAAGTGGCTGCCTTCTGATCTACTGCGCTCCAGATTCACCTCTTATTTTAGTTTGGAAAGACACGGTAGTTACGGCACAGTCCTGAAGGCACACTTTTCATATTTTAGTTTAGGAAAGACACACGGTAGTTACGATATAGTATTGAGCTAAGCGAAATATATGGTTTAAACTATGCAAAATATATGGTTTTATTTATGCGAAATATATGGTTTTAACTATGCAAAATACATAGTTTTAACTATGCACAGCCCACGGTTTGATCTTAAGATATTTCATATTTTCATTTGGAGAAAGACACAAGGTAGTTACGATATAGTATTGAGCTTTGTGAAATATATGGTTTTAATTACGCGAAATACATGGTTTTAACTATGTGAAATACATGGTTTTAACTATACACAGCGCACGATTTAATCTTCAGACATTTCATATTTTCATTTGGGGAAAGACACAAGGTAGTTGCGATATAGTATTGAGCTATGCGAAATATATGGTTTTAATTATGCAAAATATATGGTTTTAACTATGCGAAATAAATGGTTTTAACTATGCGAAATATATGGTTTTAACTTGCACAGCCCACAGTTTAATCTTCAGATATTTAATATTTTCATTTGGGGAAAGACACAAGGTAGTTACGACATAGTACTGAGCTATACGAAATATATGGTTTTAACTATACGAAATACATGGTTTTAACTATACGAAATACATGGTTCTAACTATGCACAGTCCACAGTTTAATCTTCAGACATTTTATATTTTCATTTGGGGAAAGGCACAAGGTAGTTACAACATAGTACTGAGCTATACGAAATCTATAGTTTTTAACTACGCGAAAGACATGCTTTTAACTATACGAAATGCATGGTTCTAACTATGCACACCCCAGGTTTGATCTTTAGACATTTCATATTTTTTGGGGGGAAAGTACATGGTAGTTGTGACGTTGTCCTGAAGACACAGCTTTCAACTTGAGAAGCTTAATGTTTTTTTTAATATTTTAATTTGGGATAGGCACACCGTAGCTTCTTATAGAGTAGTCTTGAAGGCGCAGTTTCAACTTCAAAAGTTTTATACTTTAGGACAGGACACGGCAGTTAAGGTTTTTGTGTTGAACTGTACACAACAACAAACCACGGATTTAAACTTCAGAAATTTCAAATTTAATTTGGGAAAAACACATGATAGTTAGGGCATTGTTCTAAAGGCACAGGTTTCAACTGCAGAGGCCTTATATTTTAGTTTTGGAAAGGCATATTGTAGTTTAATTATACTTTTTAACTATGCACATCCCACGAATTTAAGATTCATAGATTTCATATTTTAGTTTTGAAAATCATACGGTAGGTACGGCATTGTCCTAGAGGCACAAGTTTCAACTTGATAAGTTTTATATTTTTGTTTGGATACGTCACAGGGTAGTTAAATTATATAGTCTAGTCTTGAACTATGCACAACTCATGGGTTTAAGATTCAGTTATTTCATATTTTAGTTTGGAAAAGCACATGGATGTTATACTATAGTCCTGAAGACACAGCTTCAACTTAAGAAATTTTATCTTCTAATAAAACTATCTATATTCCATTTTCTTTAACAACGAAAGGTTTACCTCCACCTATGAATAATTATCACTTAGTAATACATAATATTTCATGTAACGAATTAACAAATAATTATTGTAATTGCCCACATCTAACACCTTCCACATAAGTCAAATATTTAGGAATTATTATAGATCAGCATTTACGTTGGGATAAACGATGATTTTATGTGTGCAAGTATAAGAAAGACAATTTATAAATTCATAATACTTCGAAATTTTATCACTAAGAAGGCATTGAGAATAATATTTTTAGCTTTAGTACAATCATTAATACAATATGGTATAATAAATTGGGGTGGAGTAGCATCATCTGTACTTAATCCATTAATTTTATTAAACAGAAGATTAATAAAAAATTGTCTAACCAAAAATACGGATTACCCAACAAATTTAATTTATACAGATTTTAAAGTATTAACTATTGAAGAAATTTATAAATATAGTTTACTAACTTACTACCACAGAAATCAAATAAAACATAAATCTAATCGACATGAATATCGTACTCGAAGCCAAAAGTGTACTTTCCCATTAATTGAGCCTAAATGTCATACAAGTGCAACTCTTAAACATGGTGCTAGTTTCGGCCCAAGACTTTATAATAAAATTACAAACCATTTTCCAAATTTGAAATATTTTGAAATTGAAGCTTTTAAAAAAGGAATTTATAAAATTATTCATGATATATAATATTAACAAATGTGTGTATTTTTTTACCTTTTATTTCTGTCGACTACGTTCATGTTTTTATTGAATATCACTGGCTTCTGTCTGATTGTCAATTTATATTAAATGTGGTTTTTCTCTCTTTTTCTTTTTTTGCTCTTGTGTATTATTTATTGGTTTGAATTAAGTGATTTACTGTATTTCGTAAATTGTCCTTGTAAATTTTATGTTATATTATTGGCTAAGACCACACCGTACACGAGCTCGGCTCTTACTGTAGTGGTTAGAAACATTTTTGTTTTGTAATTTTAATTTGTACTCACTAGCTAGCTAGTTAAATTTAAAAAAAATATTTTGGGATAGTCACATGACAGTTAAAGTATTGTGTTTGTGTTGAACTAGGCACAAACCACGGGCACGGATTTGAGCTTCAGAGATTTCATATTTTATTTTCTAAAAGCAAATTAGAGCGTTGTTCTGAAGGAATAGGTCTCAACTTCAACATTTTATATTTTAGTTTTCGAAAGAAATACAGTAGTTAGAGTAAAGTTTTGAACTCTACACAACCGACGGGTTTAAGATTAAGACAGTTCACATTTTAATTTGGAAAAACACACGGCGTTAGGTTTCTACTTGAAAAGTTTTATATTTCAGTTTCAGACACACACTGTAGTTAAGGTAAAGTCTTGAACTATGTATTACTTACGATTTTAATTTTACAATTCATTTTGAAGATTTTATTTCAGATAAGTCCTAATGAGTTCAATTGAATGAGTTTATTATTTTTCAGTCAATGACATCATATAATGTTGAAGGAGTGATTTCTTTATATTACATATTTTAGTGTTTGTATGAACGTTTTTATCGCACATGCGACATCATCAGATACATTTTACAATTAACCAATATGTTAACCTCAATTTTATCAATGTGTGTGAGCATAGTGAACATCAAATATCAATGAAATAAAACAATAAAACAAGAGTGAGGTGTTAGGTTAAAATATAAGATAAAATATGTGAGAGTAAAATCATTTATAAAATACGTTACGAGCTTTCACTTATATTTTGTAATTATTAAAATATGTCTATAATTAGTCTTGTTTATTAATGCAAGTGCAAGCTCGTTTACAATTTTAATTTAAAAATTATCGCGATCTCCTAAAATGACTCTATAATATATTTAATGAATAACTTCACCACTTGGATGCAGATCAAAGAATGTATTACAGATACTTTTAGGAAGTACCTGGCTAACCATTACATTTTTATTTGATCCAAAATGCGTTTGTATCTACTAATTCCATCTTTCTTGTGGGCAATCTTCCGAAAATTTCTCAACAAACCGGTATCATTATGTATTAATATAGTTGAGTGAATCAATAAGTGACTATTTTGGTTCAATTATTAGACATGGAATTACTGTGCGAGGCGGAAGTAAGAGAATAACGGAAATTTTGTTATTACAGAAACGGAAATTCGAATTTTAAAAAATTGCAATGATCAAGCCCCATATAGACCACTGTTTATAGATCTGGGTATTTTAACAGTGTATAACTTATATTTTTGGATGTTTTAATTTTAATGCATAATTCGTTATATCATTTTAGTTTAAGAAGTGACCAACATAGTTATAAAACAATGTTTAGGAATAAAGTTAATCTTCCACATTTCAGGTTGAGTAAGTTTCAAAATAGTCACTCATATCTTGGCCCAAATTTATATAATAAACTGACTGATAACTAAAAATTATTAAATAATGTTGCTTTTAAATCAATAATTCATAAATGGCTAGTTTAAAATCCTTTATATTTAATTGATGAGTTGTTAGATTTGAAAACATGAATGTAGCCTATAAATGTGTTTTAAATGTAGTATAATATTATGTTTATATGATGTCGAAAACTGGAATTTTAAATGTTTTGAAAGAAGATTGTATTGGTTAGTTATAAATTCATTCTATCTTACTGGCGAATTTTTAAATATGAAGATTAAAAATATGTAGTAACTTAATATTGTTATGTAGTATGTATTTGTATTTGAGTGTCACACTGTCTATTGCCTGTATGAAGCTTAATGACAATAAAGATATTACATTATTAATTATAAATAATAATAATAATAATAATAATAATAATAATAATAATAATAATAATAATAATAATAAAATATATTAATATGTAAATAAATACCGGTACCGGCACACAATAAACATGTAAACCTGATTTTTAAATATTTTAAAACAAGACTGTATTGGTTACTTAAAAATTCCTTCTATCTTACTGACGAATTTTGAAATATAAAGATTAAAAATATGCAGTAATATTATGTAGTATGTCTCGCGCCGTGGCATCGCGGTCTAAGGCATCCTGCCTAGGACTCGCGGTACGGAATGTGCGCTGGTTCGAGTCCTCATGGAGGAAAAAATTTTCTCATGAAATTTCGACCAGTGTATGGGACCGGTGCTCACCCAGTATCGTGATGCACTTGGGGAGCTACGATAGGTAGCAAAATCCGGTTGCGAATACCAGCTATAACGGCTGGGGGGATCATCGTGCTAACCACACGATACCTCCATTCTGGTTGGATGATCGTCCATCTCTGCTTCGGCATGTGGGCGTGAGGCCAGCAGCCGGCTGGTCGGTCTAGGCCCTTCAATGGCTGTAGCGCCACGGATGATGATGATGATGATGATGATTATTATTATTATTATTATTATTATTATTATTATTATTATTATTATTATGTAGTATGTAATTTTGTATGTCTGTATTTCAGTTTGACACTGTCTGTTGCTGTATGGAGCTCTATCACTATAAAGATATAAAAATTTAAATTATGGTTTATTTAACGACACTCGCAACTGTCGACGTTACATCAGCGTCGCCGATGTGCCTGAATTCTGTCCCGCAGTTGTTCTTTTACATGCTACTAAATCTAGTGACATGAGCCTGCCACACTTAAATGCCATCGACCTGAGCCGGGATCGAACTGTAACCTCGGGCACAGAGGGCCAGCGCTATATCAACTGCGCCACTCAGGGCAACTAAAGATATTATATATTACATTACTAATTATAATAAATAAATAATATACAATTAACTGCATTAATAAATACATATAAATAAATATATCAATATGTTAATAAATACCGGTACCGGTATAAATAAATAAATAAATAAATAAATTAATTCACAGCATTAGGAAAAAAGTTCTAGTACAGCCTGTTTAACAAGAGAGGCTTTTAAAGATACGAAAAAGTGACTTTTAGCACTTTAGAATTTCCCTCATAACCATAGGACAACTAGCGGTATAAACATTTTTGGGCTTAGTAATGACCAATCTTTGCTTGGGCGATATACAGCGACTTTTCTAACACGTATATAAGTAAATTATATAAATAATAATGAATATTTAAACAAATATACAAAGGAAATACGTAAATAAATAGATAAACAAGTAAATGAAATTAAAAGTTCAAAAACAAACTTTTTTTTAGCCTATCTGAAAGGTTGCTAGCTGCAATAAAATCGATATTAAATAAAGCTTGAATCATTAACGCTGTTTTGTTACTTATGTCATTAACTAATCCATCATTGAAACAGAAAGCAATTTGCTCTTAATTGAAACGCGTTTCATGGGGTCAAACTTTGTGGATATAATTAAATAGGACGCGTTTTATTTGAATTAATGTTTAAATATTTTAGTAATTAAAAGGCTAGGTCTCCATTTTATATACTGAAATGACTGCGAAATTGCACATTCAATTAACGAAGTGCCATGAAATTTGATGTAGAATGTCATTAAAGCTAGATATATATTTACCATGAGCTAACATTTGGGGCTCTCACATTAAGAGTAAAGCTACAACAAATTAACCAAATCATTAAAGCCTAAATGGGGAAGCAAAATCTTTTCATTGCATTTCACAGAAAAAGAGGCGAGAGAAAAAAATGTTTAATCTCTCAACAGTACCACACGTGTATTGCACGGTTTGTAAAAAAAAATCATTTCAATTTCTGTATAGTTTTGCAGTAAGAAATTTGGGCTCTATCGCCCATTGAGTCTTCTTGAATCTTATAGAATTTCAGATAAATATTAGTCATTCAGAAAATGAGGGAGTCTCTGGTCATGTAATAAGCATGGCTCAAGACTGCACAGGATAAACAAATTACTAAGGACCCAACCAAAAAGCCTATATACCAAAAAAAGGAGTATCACGGTGACATAAACTTTCTTATTAAAGTATTATAAAATTTTCTCCTTTCGCAACACTTCCTTTATCATATTGCCCATGATATTACTGCTTATGTTTGTAGGTCTTAGTACGGACAGTATGGTACTAGATTTTCTTGAACATTAAAAATAGTAATTTGTGCGAGATCGTGCGTATTTGCTTGGTTTCCGCACAAAACCAATCCGCGGAAAGTCTAAAATTCCACATTCAGTATTCCCAACCTAACACACATAACAATTTCCCTCTTCTTACCGCTTAAGTGACATATTGATTTTACTACTTTAGGCTTTTAACATATTATTTTTAGAGACGTTCAATATAGTAATAATTATAAATTGGAAATTTACCACTGCAATTTCACCTAAATTGCACTGTTAATTATTGTTTTTAAATATTTGCAAAAATTAAGTAAACTCTACAACTCTATTGTTTTTAAATATTTGCAAAAATTAAGTAAACTTTACAACTCCACTAAAGTTACCTGCACTCATAACCCCATGAATCCCCCTATTTACTCTAAATTAATTAATAATTACATCTCTCCCCTCTCTTCGTAATTGAGTCACCATAAAGCCAAATGGCTGGTCTCTAAATTGAGACGATTCAACAAGGCACATGACAACAATCACCTCCTACCTAATAGTCAAATTGGCTAGTCTCTTATATGAGACAACTCATCCTGCCTAAGGTATTCCGTGGTTTTCCTAAGGCGTAAGACAAATGTCGAGATGAGCCGTAAAAGAAATGGGCCACGGACCTATATGCCCTTCCCCATATATATTCCCCTTTTCTTGTAAACGACGTATGCCCTAGTTCAGAACCTATAAATTGTCTATTAAAATTACGAGGTCACTCAATTAGTCGCAATTTGAAAGGACAGGGAACCTCTCAAATTGCAGATTTAGATTTCACGGCGCTTCTTCTGACGGCCTTCACTTGCCTTGTCATCGAACAGATGACAGAGTCTTCACGACTCCACTTGCACTGCGAAATGGCTAAGCCCCTTTGAATGTGCAAGATAACACCTGCCATCCTAACGGCAAACACCAGCCATCTCCTCCTCGCCCCGTCCCGTGATCACTTGATCACATTTCCGTCCTCCTCGCGTATGTGGTACCTAAGAGGTTACGTCCATTTTCGGCTTTCCCCTTCAAAATTTTCTAGAGCTCCTTCAGTGGAGCAGCGTAACACGGAGTGAGACTAGTGGCCAACAGGCTTGGAGCTCACATATTTAGTTTCGTACAGCCCCCAACCCCTTGCAAGGACGCGTTTTGCGTACCTTTTAAATTTGTCCTCCCAATTCTCCTCTCTTTTTCGATTTTCGATTGCTGCAGCCAGTGGGCCTTTCATCTTCAAACTAACTACTTCTCTTCTCCTCTAAGCGCTTCATTCTCTCACCTTCTCTGTCCACATTCACCCCGGCTTGCTCAACCCTAGTCCTTCCTTCAAACTCCCTGCAGTGGTCGGAGTCGCTGGGCCATGTTTAGCGAGCTCGATAATTGCATCCCATCTCTTCATCGGTCGGAGTCGCGGGCCAAGTTTGCGAGCTCGATAGGTGAAGGTCCTTTGTTCGAGACTCCCTCTAACTCGCCCTAGTCGCCCCTTTTTCGAGCAAGTTTAGCTTCATCTCTTTCCAGATACTCCCATTACCCCTAACTTCTTATACCTCCCGCCCTAGCTCCGTCAGCTCTCCAACTAGTCTCAATCAGAGGCACAGGAACATATATTTCAATATTAGAGATTTTTAACGACACTCCCGTTTCCCCTGCCCAAGACCGAGTAAAGGAACTAATTATTGAAATAAATATCTGTATCTGTAAGCAGAGTTTTTCCTTTCAACATCGCAACAAAAAAAACACACACACACACGCACGCACGCACGCACGCACACACACACACACACACGTCGGCCTGTCTTGTCTTATCACTCCCGTTTCCCCTCTCCAAACCTGCGACTATAGCATTCGGCAGAGGGACATCAGCGGAGACCGGCGCACTACAATTGCCTAACATCGTTCCATCATCACCCCAATAAGCTTCGGCCCATCTTGTCCCGTCACTCCCGTTTCCCCTCTCTATACCTGTGACCACAGCATTCAGCAGAAGGAACTCAGCGGAGACCGGCGCACGACATAATAATAATAATAATAATAATAATAATAATAATAATAATAATAATAATAATAATAATAATAATAATAATACAGTTTTTTACATAGAAAAATTGTGTTTATTTTCATAGAAACTTCTTTAAATTGTTTCGCTATTGTTACTATGGTAAACAAAGTAAATAAACAGCACTTCAGTCTTTTCTGGAGTGAGTTACAAGATTTTTTATTCATTCCAAAAATAATGGGGTTTCCTTCACAAATGCGAATTGGCCTTATTCAGTGTTACTATGAATGTGATACGTGGGCCTATTGTTCCAGTGTACTGTGAAGATTCAGAACACTAAATGGATTGAAATACGGACTTTCCATTTTGTCGCCATTGTGAAAACTTATCCGTGGCAGATAAAAACGTAATGGTAGACCAAAAATCCGTAGAAAACGATGCGAATGCTACGATGGTTTTACAAGAAGTCCAGGAAATTAGACATAACTCAAACTATGAAACATGCAGTATGAATCAAGTTACGAGGCGACAGCTGATGAGCTGCTCGACAGTGTGGCGTATTATCAGAAACTGTTCATACCTACTTGAATGAACCCTATTCTTTTATAAACAAAATCGTATTATTATTATTATTATTATTATTATTATTATTATTATTATTATTCAACATGGACGTAATATTTCGAAGCTAAACGTTTGGTATGCCTTTACGTCATAATCTCTTATCGGGCCCTTCATTTAGAAGACTAATAACAGAGATGAGTTATTTGAACATGCTGAGAAACTATGCAGGGATACCATTGTCTGCATGATGAAACACTGCCCCATTAAGACAAAGAAGTCAAGGCCTATACGTACCAACAATTTGCAGGGAGATGGATTGGAACATGAGGTTCCATTGTGTGTCCTTCTATGTCACCAGACATAATTTCTTCTATGCCGATCTTCGGCACAGAATTCATGCTGCTTATGAATCTGTGTTATTAGGAATGCTATAAAAGACCTGGAGGAAATTAACAATATCGCCTAGTCAGCGGTTCCCAACCTGTGGTCCGCGAACCCCTAGGGGTCCGCTAAACCAAGGTATGCTATCAAACGGTATTTTACCTAAGCTTAACGTGAAGTTACATCACATTCTATGATTTATCATTTTGTTGGAATATTTTTTATTTATCTTTTGAGACAGAGTTTAACAGTAATTAGTTCACCTGAGAAACTTCTCTTGGTTTGCAAGTCCTCGTACCTGTCCGGTATTTTTAGTTCGTTAAATTCTAATCTTCAGGGTCCAACTTTAATTGTGATTTCGCTGAGTTATCAATCAATAATTCGATTCGTTTCTCACTCTTAGTGATTTTATAGGGAAATATTATGAATTACTCTCGTCCGATATCATTGGAAGTTTAAAAAAATCTTTATTGATTGATGTTATAATTAAGGGAATATTATCCTTTCTGCAATGGAAAAAGCAATTGTATGAAAACTCTTTTCTTGATGACAAAATATACCTATAGTTTGCCCGTCAAAAAGAAAAAAAAAACTTATTATAATTATCTTCCATTCGAGCTTAAAAATGGTGTTCCTTACAACAATTGCTAACACTGAGACTTTTATTTTTCATGTGTTTTTTTATTTTTCTCTACTTGTTCGATATATGTTTTCTCGGTAAACAATTCAACAAAAGCAAGTGTTTTAAACTATGAATGCGTGCACAAGGTAATCTAGATTTCAGAACTGGCTATTTTCCATGTTCATTTTTCTCTTTCCTCGTCCATCCATTCCCTGTAATTTTCTGACCATCTTACTACCACTGAGATTGGAACCTGTGGGCGTCCTTGTCCAGATGTTTCCCGAATTGCAATGCAACATTTAATGCTATTATAACAGCATACTTGTGCGAGAATAGCTATAGTTTCTGTCTGGTCTTCTTGAGGAACAGGCATAGAAGTAGCCTAAACTTAATGTTAGGTATACTTTCGACGTAGATTATCTACAATTGCAATGCAATGCAATATCTACCATCCCATTGATAACCTTATACGAGTACGAGTTTAAAAACTGCTTTCATATTTCACAGCAAAAACTTGATATAACGTAAAATAACATTATGTATTTTCAGATTACATAATATTCAAAAGCTAAACATTAAGTTTAATAGCGTTGCCAATTTATTAAGGATGTTTAATTAATCACATTATACAAATGTTTAATGTGTCGAAAATGATTACCAGTCTAAATTATACAAAGGATTTTGGGGGTCCGCCAAAACGAAATATGAGCTTCAAGGGACCCGTGATACTCAAAAGGTTGGGAAACACTAATTGTCGGGCTACCAACGAGCACAGCTTATGTCATAGAGTATAGGCACAGTCTACTATATACAGTCACGAAGCTTGGGGTGATTTTTTGCAAATCTCGCGATAGTTGCTAACCGCTTGGAGCGCTGTGAGTAGGCCGTAAGGCAGACCATGTAACTCGCTTAACCCGATCACGAAGGGCGGCGTTTCAACCATATAAATTAGTTGGAATGCATAAATAGTAACATATGTTTCTCTAAAATGTAGTGTAATTCCATTTAATTTAAAACAATGATTATGAGACACTTCAGACATAATTTACTTGCGAGTTAAGATGCAATATTATTTATGGTGTGAAAACTACGTTGTTCGTATGTGTAGTACCTGCCTTTATTTCGATTAAATATTGCGAAATTATTGTACATTCATTTATGCACGTTTCAATAATTTTCATTTGCACTGCACGGATATTTAGATATGTTGAAATTATAGGTTATGTTTACTGTACCAGTTGCCCCTTTCTGTCTAAATTTAGTGATCTCCAATTCCTTGCCATTCATATGAAAATTTAAGGAAGGTAGATGTGCTAAATTGAAATCCCAATATAATATATATAATACAATATAACAATATGCATAGCATAAATTTTGGCCCTCGGTTGTACAATGCTTTAACTAAATTACACCCAGAACTTCTAACATGTAACCCACTAACATATAACAAGAAAATTAGAAACGTGTTAATATCTTCAATTTGATTAAATAAATTTATAGCCTATGTGTATGAATTAATCAACCTATATTATATTTGTATTCTATAATTTTGAAATATATATTAGTCCTACTTTTCACGTGCGATATTATTCTTCTATAGTGTTAATATTATAGGCCTATTATATAATTCCATTGCCGCTGTAATTATATTTTAGTTCCTATTTTATTTTACTTATTTATTTATATTATTATTTTTTATTTTAATATTATATCTGAACTGCGACCGAGCACGAGCGCTGCTCATTCGGTCAAATTTTGTTAATACTTCTGTATCTTCTTTTTATATTGCTTGTATTATTTTATTTGTATTTCTCTTTGTTTGTTTTGTAATTATATTTCTTTATTCTGTATATCTGAAATAAATAAATAAAATAAAATTGAAAATTCTTTTTTATTAAACCTCAAAATATCTTCCATTCTAAACTTGAAATGTTGACGCGTACAGATTATGTTAACCTGTAAAATTCTCTTCACATTAAAATAACACAGTTTTGTAATTATTTCTGTAACATATTATGCAACAAGAAGTAAACGGAACTTGTAACACATTACACTACATAAAGCTTAGCAATGATAAGCAATAAAGTTATAATATAATATTTCACTGATCTCCATACACTGAAATAGAAAACCCGAACAAACATTACGGCTAGATCGAAAAAGCATTGACTGTGCCGTATTTCGTATTTTTGTGAAAAGTTCGTTATCGGCTGTAATAACTGTAAATGGCTAAAATACAATAATTTGAAAAATAATATGGGACAAGGAGACGTTTGTAGTACTATAAATTGTAAGAAAAATAGGTTAGAGTTATCCTTCCGAGAGATCCAGGAAGGTGAGTTTATAGAATATAATATATATTTTAGGAAAATAATATATAAACCTTATGTATTTCATATTTAAATAGTGGAAGGAAGGTGTTAATTTTTTCAAAAGAACACGATATCGAAAGTACAATACATTTTATGGTCTGCTAGGGAAAGTCTCTGTGATGAGGCGATAGTAGCGATCCTGGTGGTGAGCAACTATCTATGGATGCATATTTCAACTGTTTACGTTTACATATTTAGTAAGTATTAAGCTTCGTGACTGTATATACTAGACTGTGGTATAGGCCCGGTTTGTGAGCATGTTGCTAGTGCAGCTGAGAATAGTACACTTCCTACACACGTCAAATCAGTCATTTTTCAAACACAGTTGTCAGATTGATTGCGACAAAGTAAAATACTCGTACTTAACGTTCCTATTATTTATTTCACACGCCAAAAACGGTGACGCGGACTTGTATAATACATATTTATAACAAAATACATCTGGTTTCTATTGTAAATAGTTTGCGAGATGTTTGTGGCTTTTATTAGTAGTAATTGTGCCTGACACCCAGTACTTCAGTATTTTAACTCTCAATCAAAAAGTTGGGAACCACTGGATTAGACCTACAGTATCATGAGGGACGGCTATGCGCATTTGTGAGGTACGTTACCAAACTTTTCTCTTTACATTCAATTTACTTTTTTACCCTTTTCTTAGTCGTTGCTGTGCAGTGATATTACAAAATCCCGGAGTAAACTAAACCTCACACGGTAGGTACATATATAACCACATAGATAAATGTACACTTGGTCAAAATGAAACTGGTAGGCGTCTGATAGACTAAGTTCGAATCGGGTATTTCCGTGAGCGCTCGGGACAGGCAGGCTTTGTTCAAAAGATTGCGTATATTCTTCTAGTAGTTATAATGGGGAACACAATTATTAATCATTAAAATCTTCCGAGAAAATAATTCATATATGAGATTTAAAACAGGCAGATCGTTCAGAGTGTTTAAACAGTGAATATTGTAACACAAACACTATATACTGTAAAACAGGTTCTCAAGTGGAGTAAGATCACTGCTCGTTACTATGCCATTCTTACTGCAGTAGTACTCTTAGCGTAGTTGGTAGAGCGTTAGCTAAGTGTTCGTAAAGTTTGAGTTCAGATCTTTGTGGAGCTACTAAACTTTTTTTTTTTTTCCTTTTAAATGTATCAATGAAAATATAACAGGATTTCGTCATTTTTTATCCTTAGAATACTTTTCGTTTTATTATTTGTTTCGTGTTAATAGAAACTTTTGACGCTAGATGGAAGTACCACTAAAGACGACAAAATTAGGGGTTTTCATATTAAAATGCTGTATTAATTATTTTATTAATCCCTGCTGCTTTACACTCTCTTGCCTAAAGAACATTCAGTAAATATGTTGACGGTTAAATAATTGGCAATAATTAATTTGTAAGTTGTGCTATAGGGAATATGATTATTATACTAATCTAAATCCGTGATCATTAGAGCCTAAACGTAGTAATTGTAAACAAGAAGAAAGACCATAATTCTGATGACAAAATATATCCTGATTTCCTGAAATTATAACCACAACTTTTCACAAATTTTGTAATTATCTGTAAGTAACATGAATTAACATAAGAAAATTTATTTGGCTATTACTAAAACGAATTGAAAAAATAAAAGAAAGGATCAAACAAAACATTCACTACGGAGATTCGAACGCGAACTGTCTGCATAAAAGTTAAGTAGCTTAACCACTGCTTCACGCTAAGCATGCTGTGGAGGAATTAAAATGCTGTGTTAATTATTTTATTAATCCCTGCTGCTTTACACTCTATTGCCTAAGGAACATTCAGTAAATATGTTGACGGTTAAATAATTGGCAATAATTAATTTGCAAGTTGTGCTACAGGGAATATGATTATTATACTAGCCTAAATCCGTGATCATCAGGGCCTAAACGTAGCAATTTTAAACAGGAAGAAAAACCATAATTCTGATGACAAAATATATCCTGATTTTCTACAATTATAACCACAAATTTTCACCAATTTTGTAATTATCATCAGGGCCTAAACGTAGTAATTTGAAACAAGAAGAAAAACCATAATTCTGATGATAAAATATATCCTGATTTTCTACAATTATAACCACAAATTTTCACCAATTTTGTAATTATCATCAGGGCCTAAACGTAGTAATTTTAAACAAGAAGAAAAACCATAGTTCTTATGACAAAATATATCCTGATTTTCTACAATTATAACCACAAATTTTCACCAATTTTGTAATTATCTGTAAGTAACATGAAGTAACATAAGCAAAATTATTTGACTATATTACACTAAAAGGAGTTGTAAAAAATAAAAGAAAGTACAAACAAAAAATTCGCTACGGAGATTCGAAGCATGCTGTGGAGGTAGCCCAAATCAGAGCCTTGTATTATGGAGTTAACTAAAGCGGCGCACGGAGGTTTACGGTAGTGAACTGCGCGCTCACCCGAAAGGATTTAGAAAATTTTCACTGCTCAAGAGGCCTGTCAGTTTCATTTTGACTAAGTGTACATACAGCACATACTGATAATTTCTAATTTGCGTATTTATATATTTCTTTAAAAACTGGCTGTACGTATTTCCATCTATCTAAGGATTACGTACGAATGTCATACATAAACACGTTCCGGGCTCCTTTATAATATATGGTCAGCATAACATAGACCAATGGATACTTCCCTAAAATGTTTCAAAATAAACTACAGCTACTGTATAATCGTGTCAATACATGAGCAAAAATATAACATAGCCTAAACGTTATATTGCCATGTTTGTCATCTTCTATACACAAATTAATTAAATTGGGAAATATCAGTTCTGTAATTTGATAAAAAAATGCCAAAATACTTGACAGAATTGAAATGAAATTTGTTGTTACAGTGCAGAAAATATTTGCATGTTTTATTGCAAAAATAACAAAATGTTGCTTCCCACATAAAATACCGGTACCATAAAACTAGCTTCACAAGAGTAATTAAATTTATTTACATTTATTAAAATTTAATTATGAAATTGCCGTTAGTGTACTAATAAAATGCACGATGGCTTTGTTGGTACAATTAAAATACACAGTAATTAAAACACCACAGTTCATGCTTTAGTGCGGCAAAGTTTACGAAGCATGTTTTGATTGTAAAACGAAAGTTTACACGGAGCTTATATAATACAGAGACTAATGATGTATTAAATGTAATATTATACATACAAGTACAATTTTAATTTCCAGTTAATGCACATTCACCATAACGCACTATTCTAGATCTGCTCTTCCTTATTTAAATCCATCTGTGCACTCAGTCAATACTCCGTACCACACACTTTTCGCTATATTGCGCTACAGTTCCCTTCACACATTTCGAATGTTTTAACGCATTATGAACAAAGAAATAGAGTCATTGTTCATCTACGGCAGCGATGACCAAGCGGGTGTCGTAATTACATCGTGTAATCACAGACATTCAAACGGGTACGAGGAGTTTCCTGTACATTACTGTGTGTTTCATTCACGTACTGAAGGCAAGCAGTGGCGGTATCATGTCGCTCTACAAACTCTGTCTCTAGAAGCAGTAAAGGCAGGTTCACAATAAACCGGGAACGGAAACGACAACGAGAACAAGAACGAGAACGGAAATAATGTAAAAATAAATGTATCTAAATGTGGGCATTCACAATAATTAATGCTCACATTTAAATACATTTATTTTAACAATATTTCCGTTCTCGTTCTCGTTGTCGTTACCGTTCCCGGTTTATTGTGAACCAGCTTTAAGAGGTAGTTTCGTAAAGAATGAGGAGAACTTTTTTGTTGTTCTGTCGGACAAAATGTAATATGTTTACTTTGCTCAACTGTTCAATTAGGAGTATATAGGAACATTAATTGCCACGCTGAATAATAATAATAATAATAATAATAATAATAATAATAATAATAATGTGTTTCTATAATTCTTCTGCACGTGCATGAATATTGATATTTTTAGATCTTCTCCATAGAAGGATAATTAGGTTTTATGTCAATTCTAATCTTCTTAATCTTTATATGAAGGAAACTATTTATTAGTTATTCATTTAATAATAATATTGTAGAAAAACTGATTCACTACAGCTATTATGTGCCAACGAACTGTTAAACGCCAGGAATTGACATGTCTTAAATCATAGCCAGGAAGAGAAAGATGAGATAAATAAATGTAAGGAATTCAGCTACCTAATGGGGTTTGAAATATCTCGTCCTCTAAAGCTTTTCAATAGAACAGAATTTCTCAAAAGAGTAATGATTAAAATAGCTTAAGTATCTTGTGCATAAGAAGTTTTTAATTTTGAAAAACTACGAATTTCTCGACCAACTATCGAGAGAAGAATTTAGAAAATTCCTGATTATATTCAAGAGGAAGGTTAAAAAAAGAAGTAAGAAAAATCGTATATTAATCACTGGCTCTTGATGACAGCAGTGACATTACTGATACAAGAAAACTTGAGATTTTTATCCGCTGGATTGATCAAGATGTTAGTACAGGAACCACTACTGGTTGTAGTTTCCATGCCAAGTACCTTTCCTTCGTCTCCTTACTTCATAGGCTGTCAGTCGCATGTAATCACTGCAGCTCGAGTTTTGGTCACCGCCGATCTACGGAGACTCTCGTAATGTGGCTACCTTGGCTCATGCTTATTTGTGAATCAATACATCCCTTTCATGCAGTAAACGTAACATTGTTTTCTCGCGACAGTGTGTTTACAAACACAAAAAAAAAATGCATACACAAAAGCAAAAAAACAAACACAAACAAACACACACACACACACAAACAAAAACACACACGGAAACAAACACAAGCAAATCGAAACACAAAAGCAAACCAAAGTACAAATACAAAAAACACACACACACACTTAAACACACATAAACAATGAACACACACACACAATGAACACACACACACACACTAAAGACAAACACAAAATCATATACACACTTTAATGTAGCGTACAAGCAAGGATTTTTAGACTTCACAAAATAATTTTATTCAATGATAATAATGTTGCATTTCTTATAGGCTAAATACAATAACATTGTAGCATCTTAAAATTACTGAAACCGTCAACGGAAACATATATTTTTGGAATAGAATTCATGATAATAATCACCGTTATAACATTTAGGTTTTGGAAATATTTTATATAATGAAAACGTTAGTAGAATATGTAAATTCTAAGCGACTTCCCTTATTTCTTC
Organism: Periplaneta americana; assembly: GCF_040183065.1. Classification (NCBI taxonomy): domain Eukaryota; kingdom Metazoa; phylum Arthropoda; class Insecta; order Blattodea; family Blattidae; genus Periplaneta; species Periplaneta americana. The sequence continues at coordinate 62,836,022 of NC_091130.1, forward strand.
AGAAAATATTACATCCATGTTTCTATCCACATGTATATCAAATGTTTCATCGTTCAAAGCAAACTGACATTACTTTGTTAGTACTGTATAGGGCGAAATAACAAAACCGTTCTTTTCAGAAACAAAAACAACGATTTTGCATTCCTATACATATCCGATAATATGGAATTAATCTTACAATTAGTAACTAAAATTACTGAAAATGGTTAAAATAAACATACAATTTATTATGTAGACGTATTACTTGCTTTCGGACAGAGTTTATGACACTATTCATCGTTATAATTATTACTGAACTTTAAAGGTAGATTTTATGTCATGAAAACATTACCAGTAAATAGTAGTAATATTATAAATTCCAACCGATATCTCCAATTCCTTCAGAAAAATTAAATCCATGTTTCTACACACATCTCTCAAAATTTCTACATAGGTCATTCGAAAATTAGTGGTAACACCTAGTAGTGACTAATTAAGCTGGTAGTATAAGATGATGTGATGGTTGAAATGTGTTATTTGTAAGTTATAAGGCACTAATCTCAATTGCAGTGTTTGTAATAACAAGATTGTTATCAGAACGCCATAAGGCAAAAAAGTGTAGAGAAGAGCAGGACCTACTGAAAGTTATGTTTATTGTTGTTTATGATTATGGAGGTGTATTAATCACTTATTAATACTCTTGCAATTGAAATGCTCGTGCATGCTGCATATTACAGTCACTTTTTGGAACACCATTTACGATCAGTAATGCGCCGGAACCAACGATATCTCCTGCATAACTATCCCACTGTGCTTATTGTCACGTGGCTGCCCAAGTGGTTAATTTACTTAAAGGTGAAACTGGGAAATTCTACAGCTTCCTCCGTATTCTCCTGATGATTTCCTGCGACTGTGACCTTTTCTATAAGATGAAATATCAGAAATAGATAGGTCATTATAACAGCTACATAGCAGTCAATTAGAAGCTTAAAGCAAAGTGACGCTGTGGATGGCAACCATCGCCTTTCGGAGGTGTGGCGACGGGTACCATCTCTGTCGTCGCCGCATCATTCTTCTCCTGCTTCTTTCTCCCTTCTGCTTATTCTATTCTCTTTTGTTTTTCCATGGTTATCATGTTCACCATAATATTCATTCTTCTCTCATTTTTCTTGTAGCAAATCTTTTCTCCTCCGTCGTCACCTTCCATCCATTTTCCACTCATTATTTCATGTTTTTATTTTCAATTTTACCGTTATCTTTTACTTCCTCTTTTCTAGTTGCCTTTTTTCTTCTATATTAATTTTCATTAACTATTTTATCGCATTATTATTAGTATTATTATTCTCGTGGTCTTCCTATTATCTTCCTCTTCCTCATCTTCTACTTAGCAGCAGGCGAATTCTAAGAGAAAAAACTTACCCAACAGCATATGTGTGCCGCTTTAGGTCACTCACTCACTCACTCACTCACTCACTCACTCACTCACTCACTCACTCACTCACTCACTCACTCACTCACTCACTCACTCACTCACTCAGTGAAACAGCTGTCTGAAGATAATAATAATAATAATAATAATAATAATAAAATAATAATAATAGGCCTAATAATAATTTATTTATTTGTTTATCTATTTATTTATTTATTTACTCTGGCAGAGCTAAAGCCAGTAGGCCTGCTCTTCCGCCCAGCCAGACTCTAATTCTAATTGAATACAGTTATTACATTAATATCTAGACCATAAACAGAATGAAAGTAAATAATGAAGGTTGAATTAGTAATGTTAGTGAGACAATAATAAACATTGGTAAGAAATGGTAATAATAATAATAATAATAATAATAATAATAATAATAATAATAATAATAATAATGAGATTATTTAAATATTTATTCTGTGATAGGCTATATATAACCATTAAACATTGACAAACTTGAAACAGCTATTATTGTTAACAAGAATTGTTAGAAAAATATTTCCTTAGACTATTCTTAAATTGGTTTCATATCTGACAGTCCCTGACATTACTCGGTAGGGAATTCCAAAGCCGAGGAACAACCACAGTGAAAGAAGATGAGTATGAGATGTTCGATGGGAGGGAATGGATAATATTGAGCCTAGATTATGGTGGGTGGATACATTTTGAAAACGAGACGCAAGATAGATAGGAGTGGAGAAATGCAATATGTGAAAGAGGAGGAAAAGACAGTGGATTTTCCTACGATCTTCTAGGAGCCAGGACAACACTTCGAAAGATGGTGTTACGTGATGAGCCCGGCGAATATTGCAGACGAATCGGACGCACATATTATGAACACATTGTAGTCTCGGCGTCGAAGTAACGCTTAGGTCAGTAAACAGAATATCACAGTAATCGAAGTGGCGCATCACGAATGTTTGGACTAACATCTTTTTCAGGGAAAAGCGTAGAAAATTCTTCAATCGCCTAAACGAGCGGATTAATGAGAATACTTTTTTGCAGGTTTCTGAAACTCTCATCTAAAGAACTGAAGCAAGATGTCCGGAAACTTCTGAGATTTGGGGTATAAAAACCGTCTCTCGGGCAGGTCTTCTTCGAACATGTCATCAAACGATGTACTAGAAATAAACATTACAACACAGCATTGTCCACCACATCACACATCACAGCCACCGAAATATTAACACGGGTCCATAGTATAGAAAGCTGATGAACTCGCGTCTGTGTACATAAAATCTTCGCGACGATCGAGTGGAGACCTACACTGCTCGTAAAACCCGGGCCTTGTCCTGCAAGACCATAAAGTGGTGTAACATAACTCTGAACGCTGCTCACATCCATACAACTACAAGAAACGAGCTTCAGAGTTCGCCGATGTGATTCACGAGAGCATCCCACCCCAACAGCGCTAACACTTACCGTTGGCACAGGTACGATCTTTTATAACGACCAAGCATTGATCTGCGAGAGCCTGTATGGTGCAAAGAATTCTCGTTGGGATAATGTGCATACTCAACAGATATGGGCTCTACCATGGTCAGCGCAACTATCATAACCATCAGATGCCGAAGAGATGGTTCTCAGCATTACATTAAAAATCCGCATGCGACAGTCCCTCAAGGGCCAAGACCGAGCAGCTAACTGCTGATTCTCACGTCCACATACTTCAATAGAAGTGAACGATCATCAGAACAGAACAGGTGTAAAGTGTGACCAGTACGATGATCCCATCTGCCGTGATAGCTGGTTTACGAAACCGGATTTCGCTAATACCTATCACAGATCCCCATATTCATAACGAAGAAACATGGTTAACTGAAGAAAAGTAAAGAAGGGAAACATACGAATTCAAAATGAGTCAGTAGAACAGTGGACAACTTCAAATACTTGGGTTGTATCTTAGATCATATACATAACGGATAGATCATCCTTTGTTAAAATCGGTAGCACATTGAAGAGAACAACCGCCAGGATCGCCACCCATCCGCCGTAAACGAACACGAGATGGCAGTACAGTCGCTAATGCAATTAAAATGGGAGCTATGATGTGACTTCTTATGTAACAACTAGATGGCAGCATAGTAAACCTAACAAAAGTTGTTACCGTCAAAGCCTATAAGGCCGAGCAATCTGGGTATATATGATCTAAGGTTGTACTATAAAGCAATAACACGAACTGCTGCTAGGAAATCAATTTATTTAATTTACTCATTTATTTTCTGTCCTATTTACGTATTTATTTATTTAATGTATTTAATTATTTTGTCACCTTTTTAAATTAATATATTTAACTAATTAAATTTATTTAACTAATTAATTTAATTTATTTAACTAATTAATTTAATTTATTTAACTAATTAATTTAATCCATCCATCCGTCCGTCCATCCATCCATCCATCCATCCATCCATCCATCCATCCATCCATCCATCCATCCATCCATCCATCCATCCATCCATCCATCCATCCATCCATCCATCCATCCATCCATCCATCCATCCATCCATCCATCCATCCATCCATCCATCCATCTATCTATCTATCTATCTATCTATCTATCTATCTATCTATCTATCTATCTATCTATCTATCTATCTATCTATCTATCTATCTATCTACTTAATTCATTTAATTCATTTCATTAATTCATATTTCAAAATATTAATTTTATTGCGATCTCATTTTCGGCAAAACTTAGTGTATGGATTGCTCGCTTCACCTTTACCATAACACTTACTTTTTTCTTTCTTCTACCTCAAGCGGCAATCAACTTTCCTTCTACCACCAGTACCCACTCTCGCATGAACTCGGCTACCGAGAAATATTCCGCTTTCGCTTGACTCCAGCTGCAATTCGTACATTGAAGGTCTTATCCTCATTTATTTCTTTTAGTGTTCGTTGATGTTAAATCTTCTATAGTTTCATTTATTTTTTCTAAATTTTCACATGAAAATCTTGCCATGTTTGTTTAGAACTTCGTACTAACAGCTAGTAACTTCGAGAGCATTAATCGAATTGAAAGCAGATATGAAAGGAATAGAAAGCTGCTTGGAATTAAACAAATTAAATGAGAACGTAGGATAAAATATTATCAAATATTAATTTTTATCACCATGCTTTTGAGATAGTGTAGTACGATTCTAATTATTATTGGTTAGTTCAGTATCACAGTTAGTAAGCTTCTTCATTGAGTCAGCGACGTTTAAGTGACATTATCTCTTAATCCAATAGTGCTCAGCTTTCGAAAGCATGGTTTCACAAACTTCCTTAAGTTTTTGTTTGTATGGAAGACAAATATTTGCCTAAATATTACCAAATATGTGATACATTTACACAATGCTGAAGAAGCTATAGAACTACAACTACAATGATACACTATACATAAGCTTAGTGTACGATATGAATGAAACAAAAATACTGAAATCAAAATTGAAATATATCATATACGAAACTCAAGCACTAATATCTCTCGGAATATTAAACCAAGAAACATTAAACATCATTTAAGCTAATGAAATGCATGTCGATGGAACCATGCAACCATGGGATGACAGTCAGCTTATAAATATATTTTAATAAAAAATTGTTAATAAAAAATTCAACAAAAACATATCTTTTCAGTTTCGACATCTGATGGCACTAATTACAAACTTTGTTACTTATATCATACATAATTTTATTCCTAATGAACTAGCCTAACAATGTGGAACATTTCGAAACAAAACCTATATTATTTTCTGAGAAAAATGTAACTAATATTGGAATATGTAATTTCTAGAAAATTACTTCCAAGAAACAACCTACATTGTGGTTTATGACGCAAAGATCATTTGAATGTCAAAAAACTAAAACAAAATGGTGGAATACCACAATCTACGCATCAAAGCGAACGAAGAGAAATATTGTCACGATTCAAACAAGAGATTTCTAGATTTTCATGAAAATGCTTGTTTTCAGCATTTCTAATGAAAATAACGTATGTGAGTCTGACAGAGCGATGTGGCCTAAACCAGTGATTCTCAACCTTTCTGATGTTGTGATCCTTGCTTTTTCACATTACTTTAGTGCGACATCCTGACTTAAGGTGCAGAGTAAAATATAGAATACAATATGAAATTTGACATCAATTTAAAATTTAAATAATTTAATTATGTTTTTATTTAACGCAAAATAGTTCGATGTTTACATTTTCATAGGATAACTTTAAAAATAACTATTATTTACTATTACTATTATTATTATTATTATTATTATTATTATTATTATTATTGTCAAACATCCAGAACAGTCCTAGTGTCCACTTATCCTGCTGTAAAATTGAGTACCAGGTCCTTACCGTGGTAAAAAGGCGGTCGGAGCGTGGTACTGACTATATCATCTCATTCTAGTGCCGAGGTAATGAAAGTATAGTTTTTAATTCTTCTGACATAGCTTTAAGTTTTACTATGAAAATGGAACACTTATATACGTTTATTTTTTAATTTTTGACGCCGAACTAGGACCATGAACTCGGGTTAGTATTGAGATTGCACTTTGGGTTTTGCGATGGACGAAAATAATGGTATAGGGAAAACTGCTATAATTTTGATGATACTATAATATTATTAGAGAGAAAGGAGTCCCGTAGCTGTAATGTACAACGAAGTCGAGCGCATTTTGTCCCGTTTCTCCCGGGTAACGCCCGAAGATATCATTTTTGGCCTTTCAGCAGCATTCGACTCAATAAAATTTACCTCAAAATTCTTTCATGTAACATATTCGTATTTCGTGTCGTAAAGCGCCCGAAGAGATCCATATAATAAAATGCGAATTTACTTTATTTAAAGCGAAATTAATTTTATACAACTTTTTTCAGATTATTACGAAACTCTTTGGAATGATAATAATTATTCCAATGCAACTGTACAGAGCAGTAATCAAGAAATAACAAACTTATCAATGGAAGAATTAACTGAAAGTTTAAAGAAAACTAAAAATGGCAAAGCAACTGGAGAAGATGGCATAAATTCCTAATTGTACAAATATTCCGGTGAAAAATTTCACATAAGATTATTAAATTTCTTTAATAATATATATTTACAAGCATACATACCTAACGAATGGAGAAGCAGTACTCTCTTGCCTTTATACAAAAAGGGAGATAAACGGAACCCAAATAATTATAGAGGAATTAGTTTATTAAATACATGTTACAAGATATATGCCAAAATTTTAAATGGAAGATTAAAACAAGAAAGTGAATTATTCCTTTCAGAAAGTCAGAATGGGTTCAGAAAGGGCAGATCTTGCATGGATGCTGCCTTCTCGATAAAATTGTTAATTGAAAAAAGACGAGAGTTTAATTTAGAAACGCATTTAGCCTTTAATGATTATATCAAAGCTTTTGATATGATTAAAAGACCTAAATTAATGGAAATTTTGCAAAAAAGAAAGAAGTATAACAAATTTCCTGAAGCAGGACATTTGCAATATTTATACTAACAATAAAATAAATATAAAATTTAATAATTTTACTTCTAACTATAGATCCATAAATCAAGGAGTACGACAAGGTTGCCCATTGTCACCAAGTCTCTTCAATATATACATGAATGAAATAATATCCCTTTGGTGTGAGGAGTAGAAATCAGGAATTCAAATTTCAAGTTTCATAAGACTAAACACTGTTCTTTTCGCGGACGACCAAGTATTAGTTGCAAACGCCGAACACAATTTACAGATGGATATATTTAAACTAAATAAAATCATAGGAGAACACGGCATGAAGATTTCACCAGAAAAAAACCAAAATAATGGCATTTGAAGGTACAAACCCAATCCGAAGCAAAATTGTTGTTGAAAATGTGATTTTAGAACAGATAAATTCCTTTTCATACTTAGGACGTAATATATCATACGAAGGAGAGAATGATGTAAGCAGAAAAATTAACACATTTTTACAAATATTAGGACTGCTAAACCATACCCTAAAACCAAGTTTAGTACAGAAACATTCCAGAATAAAGCTGCATAAATCCCTTGCACTACCAACTCTCATCTATGGAAGCGAAATTTGGGTTATGAAACAAACGATGGCCTAATTTCGTGCCTGGAATATGATGATGATGATGAACTTTTTTCAAGAAGAAATATATAGCCTATTGTATTGTATTGTATTTATAAACATTTCATGGTATTCATACATTGCTTACAGCTAGAATATGGAACAAGTCAAAAAACTTAATACTATTATAAAATCTTAATTTATAGTCACAGTCTAGATCAGACCTGCACAAACAGCGCTCAATGAGCGCGCGCGCTCTTTCGGAGCGGGAGAGCGGTGTTTACCGCTCGCCGAAACGAAGAGGAAGATACGACAGAATGACAGGCTTGCTATAGGTAGAGGAGAGGGAAACGACCACTGAGTTATCTAGTGGAGTGCAGTGTGTAGGCCTATCCTCAGTAACTGTTTCACGTTGCTTACCTACTGCTACAGTACAGTATGGAGGAATCTAAAAGACTAAACATAACATTTAACATTTAACGATTTACAGCTCGAACTTATTGATCTTCAATGTAACCTAAGGGCTAAAGATCGTTTGAATAATACTACTAGCCTGGTAGAGTTTTACAAGACTAAACATTAGCAATAATATCCACGACTACACAGGCTGGCTGAAAAAATGATTGCTATGTTTGGTTCAACATTTATATTTGTGAGCAACTGTTTTCTATTATCAACTTTAATAAAGGTAGGCATAGAACATCTGTAACTGATGTTTCATTACGATCAGTAGGCTACTGTTCCTTTCAGCTGCCAACAACATAAAACCTCATTTGATGTACTGATAAATAAAAATATAACAATATGGTATTGTACATTTAAGTAGCAATAGCATTTATATTATTTCTGTAAAATAAATATTAATTAATTAATTAATTAATTAATTAATTAATTAATAATAGTCCAAGAAAGTTTCGCAAACACTGAACGGGAATTCATTTCATAAACACTCGTAATAGCACTTCCTTTTGTGTACATTTTTTACGAGTCCAGTCCGCCCTTATACAGAGCGCAGCTACTGTAATATCTGCATTCCGCTCATGAGCTGTGAGCCGGCTCGGAGAGCGCAAACCTTGTGCAGGCTTGGTCTAGATGAACTATATACAGACGAGATTTACAATATACTGGGTGTTCAGTTCAAAATGTGTCTTGGCTCGCTGTATGCCTTCATGTGGCTAGCTGATGAGCCTAGAGAATTCAATCTTCCTACACTTCCGCAGCTCAGGTGTATAATCTAAGAGGCAGAGAAGTTGGCTAGCAAGTACGGCGTTCATTCTGAAGAGTACGTGCCGATACGTACGGTAACGCCAGTAGTGGCAGGAATGTGAACTGTTTGGAAATACGTACTGTCGGGATATGGGGAGAGGGTTGAGACGATTACTTACGTATTTGTTGACATTAACTTCGACGGTCAACATGGACACGGAGCATTTGATTTATGTTGTGGAATGTTACCGTACGCAACCGATGATAACAAATGCCCTGCGTACGACTGGCCGGCGCAAAACACAGTTCGAAAGAGGTTATGGTAGCACACAGACCGTACAGACCGCCATCTGTTGCTACGACGTTCAAGTTATACCGTACACGTTCTCAAGTTCAGATTGAAGAACGCCTTAAATAATAGGCAACTTCTCTAACATTTAAGCTGAAACTCGCTTCAAATCGGTGACCCAACAACAGTGACGTCATGACACACTTTGAAATGAACACCCAGTAGTCTACTAGTACAACTCAAAGTTTTAGTATCAATTTCATGAAGTGTTATTGAATGTCATGAATTCACCTACAGAATAGAAGGCGTGAGAAATTAGGTACTTCTTTAATTTGGCCCTAAATAATTTTATGTTTTGAGTTTCATTTTTATATCGATAGGGAGGCTATTAAAAATTTTTACTGCCATATAACGCACTCCTTTTTGATAGCACGATAGACTTGCCGATGGAGTATGAAAGTCATTTTTTTTGACGTGTATTTATGCTATGAACTGTTGAGTTAGTTACAAAGTTTTCACGATTACATACGAGGAAGACTATTAATGAAAATATATACTGACAAGCCATGGGCATTATTTGTAGTTTTTTAAAATAGTCCTACACGATTCCCTAGATTTGGCACCTACTATTATTCTAATTACTCTTTTTTGTAATAGAAATATATTGTTACTATCTGTGGAATTTCCCCAGAATATTATTCCAAAACTCATTACCGAGTGGAAGTATGCAAAGTATATTGTTTTTAAGGTATTGATATTTACTATCTTTTGCACAGATCTAATAGCAAAACAAGCTGAATTTAGTTTGGGGGTAATTTCTTTAATATGATTTTTCCAATTTAACAAATTATCGATTTTTAAGCCAAGAAATTTGGTTGTTCTTATTTCTAATAGGGATCTATTATTAATTATTGGCTAGAAATTTGCGAGGTTGAATTTGAACAGGATTTCAATTGAATTATGTTAGTTATGTTACAATTTAATACCAATTTATTGACTGGGAAGCAGTCACATATTTTGAAGAGAATTTCCTTTGTTGAAGATTGGAATGTGTTGGAGTTATTGGCTGTAATTACTATAATTGTGAAATCTGCAAATAATATGGGATGACCTACATCTTTTATTGGGGGGGGGCAAGATAATTTATAAACACTAGAAAAATTGGGGGACCTAATATTGATCCTTGAGGAATTCCATTATTAATAGTTCCCCATGTCGATGCAGATTTCATAGCCTATTTTGAACATGCCACGCAATATCACTTATGAACTAATAATAAATGGCAAAAAATCTCAAGAGGAGACAAGAGTAGGTCAAAAAGAATGGAAACATGCTCAAAATCACCAGAGCCGAGCGAGTTAAACGCTTTCAACAGCGCAAGGAAGAAACCGCTGCTAGCGCAGTCAAACAACTATTCAACTTGTGCCTGAACTGCCCAGAATCGCAATTTACTTTTGTTGAAAATAAATTTTCTTATCTGTCAACAAACTCATGACGTAGTCCTATGTAAAACACTGCTGCTTAATCAGACTTTAACTGTTAAAAGTTTTATTTTTATATTATTTTCGGAATATGTATGATAAAACTTTTTTGTGTTAAATTCTGACGTACCTTGTTTTGTTTTTTGGTGAAATACTAATTTGTATTATAACTTTATTTATTTTATGGTATGAAATCTTCAATTTTTAACTAGGATTAGATACCTTACTATTTTAGATATGAATTATGTAATTTTTAGATATAAATTATAGAAACGAGTGACAGAAGTGATACTTGTTAACCTGTAAATGTGTAGTACTAAACTTTCTCAATATTCTTATAATGAGAGACGATAAACTACAATTAAATTTAACAGTTTTATACACAATATTCTTCAGGATATAGGCTATAAATGAAGCTATTGCTTTATGGCACCTACAGTAAATTCTGCAGTGCCTGGGAAAAGTGACATGTCAGTTTTCACAAACCTTTTTTGATAATTTATTGACAACTTACACTGGTTTACGTCGAGTTGATTTTTTTCTGTATGAATTATTGTAATGGGAGAAATACGTCTTATGTCTCTTTTTCCAAGCGAGCAGATGTTCCGTAAATTGTCAATAGATTATAAAAAAAAGGTTTGTGGAAACTGACTTATGTCACTTTTCCCAGGAACTGCAGAATTAAGATGTAAGAAATTAAGTACGTACTCAAAACAGAATTGATTATTTAAGAAATTTTCAAATAGGCTATTTGATGAACATTTTATTGGATTAAAAGTCTTTATGTTGTAAACTAAGTATAGTTCTAAGTATAAAATTCATCAGTTGGATCGGGTATTGTACGCGTTGCTGTAGACAAGCGCCTTAACCGACCGAGCTACGCCGGTGGCTAATGCGAATATAGTCTATCTACTTTATACAGTACAAAGTAAGCAAAGAAAATAATATTTCTGTATTATCATCACCGGCAAGCTGACAACAATCAGTAACATCTTATCTTAAGCCTCCTCATGAATATAATTATTGTTATGATCATGATGCATAACAAGCAACTCAGTGCGGCCAACCGTTGAGCCATAATAATAATAATAATAATAATAATAATAATAATAATAATAATAATAATAATAATAATAATAATACTAATAATAATAATAATAATAATAATAATTTTATATATGGTGGTCTTTCTCTAGAATTCTATCCGCCCTCATCAGATATCTTAATTCGCACCCTGATGGCAGGGACTGGATTAATGTTGCTCAGGATAGGGACCGACGGCGGGCTTATGTGAGGGCTACAATGGGTTCCTTAAAAGCCATTTTGAAGTGAGTAAATAATAATAATAATAATAATAATAATAATAATAATAATTATTATTATTATTATTATTATTATTATTATTATTTTATGTATGTTGGTCTCTCTCTAGAATTCTATCACCCCCTCATCAGAAATCTTAATTCGCACCCTGATGGTAGGGACTGGATTAATGTTGCTCAGGATGGGAACCGATGGCGGGCTTATGTGAGAGCGACAATGGGTTTCTTAAAAACCATTTGTAAGTGAGTAAATAATAATAATAATAATAATAATAATAATAATAATAATAATAATAATAATAATAATAATAATAATATATTTATTGTGGTGGAGTTAAGGCCATCAGGCCCTTCTCATCTGCGCCACCAGGAATATGTATGCATAGAAAATTTCTAGACACAAGCGAAGAAACTAATTAATAACGTTCAATAATTACACAAAGGCGTAGTCAGAAAACTTACAGTAATATAAAACGAAAAAAAAAAAACACACACAAAATAATTAGAAATGTTAAATTAGTATACAAATATCTCTTCTTTGCTTCTTTCAGATAAGTGAGTTTCTAACGAGTTCTTATTAATAAAGTCAGATTTATTCAAAACCACACTAATCGATGTTTGTTACAACTAAATGAAACTTAACTACTACCTGCCGTGTCCTTACAGGAACTGTGAAGGAATATTCATAAAAGTGTTTACGCGATTCTGTAAATCATCCCGTGTCCTTCAACATCTACGGAATGATTACGGCAACTAAATTCGTTCATTTAACAGATTTTTAACACGGAGATTCGCAAGAGCCTTGGACCAGCTTTTTGAAAACTTGCCAAATTGGTGCAATGGTTGACAAAAATAGAGAATGTCATTAAGCAGCATTGGCTTCATTTATATCTTATTCACCGGAAAACGTTATATAATCTCTTTGGTACAGGATGCTACGTTACTTCCCCTGCATGCTTATGTTTATATTTTATCCTCTAGATCTAGACTCTCATACCATTCAAGCTGCAGTGACACAATGTTTACGCTATATAAAAGATAGAACGTGTTCTTAGATGCAATGCCTGACTGACAATCCAATTTGCAAGCGACTTTTGGTCCTGAAACCAGAATACAACCACAGTCTAGTATACACAGTCACGAAGCTCAATACGTAGTAAATATGCACCCATAGATAGTTGCTAACCACTAGGATTGCTACTATCTCCTCATCACAGACAATGCGAAATAGTACCTGCACAGTCTTTTGTTCCTATTACCCTCATAAACTCAAGCTTCGTGACTGTATATACTAGACTGTGATGCAACTACAGAAACACAATTATGGCCCTCGCATATACGGAATATGCGTCCTGGGGAAATGTCACTCCACTGGCCCGTAGTCGCGTTACACGTTCTTCCCTACTGTAGGCCTAACCCCCTCGAGTTTTCCTCCATATCTTTAATTCATTATTTTTTTTCCTTTCTTCGTTTTTCCTTTCTTTCTCCTTTTCTTCATTTCTTTTTTGATGTTTCCATTCTTACTCCATTTCTTATTTGGTGTTTTATTTCTTTCTCCATTTCTTGGTTGCTCTATTTTTCTTCTCTCTTTTCATGTTTGCTTTCTCCTACATTTCTTGATTTTCCTATTTCTTCTCTTATTTTTTCATATTTTCGTTTCCTACCTATCATGATTTGTTTGTTTCTTCTTTATGTTTTTTTCATTTTTGCTTTCTTAATGCATTTCTTAATTTCTCTATATATGGGGTAGTTTTAAAGGCAAAGTGTTTCGCGCTAATCCGCAAACATTAGAAGATCTCCGGGAAAATATTGAGAAATTAATAAGAATTTCAGTTGATGTGCTTAGACGAGTGAGTGTCAACATATTCTCGCAATATCAAGCTTGTACATGAGCGGAAGGACAACATTTTCTACTGTACGGTAGGTTTCATAATCCATTTCTGCCTCCGCCGTTTCAGGTAGCATTTTACCGGCTGTTCCTCTACCTGTCGCCCGTAAGCCAGTTCTCGTGCTGTGGCAACCATATAGGCCTATTTTAAGGCCCTGTACCTCTCGATTCTCGCTAGAAAAAAGTCCATCCATCCGTCCGTCAATTTGTTCGGTCATTCATCTCTCCATTCGTTCGTCTATCCATCCCTCCATTCGTTCATCCATCCATCCATCAATCCATCCATCCATCCATCCATCCATCCATCCATCCATCCATCCATCCATCCATCCATCCATCCGTCAATTTGTTCGGTCATTCATCTCGCCATTCGTTCGTCTATCCATCCCTCCATTCGTTCGCCCATCCAATCAATCCATCCATCCATCCATCCAACCATCCATCCATCCATCCATCCATCCATCCATCCATCCATCCGTCCGTCCGTCCGTCCGTCCGTCCGTCCGTCCGTCCGTTAATTTGTTCGTTCATTCATCTCTTCATTCGCTTGTCTATCCATCCCTCCATTCGTTCGTCCATCCATCCCTTAATTCGTTCGTCATCCATCTCTCCATTCGTTCGTAAATTCATCTATTCCTCCATTCGTTTTTAAATCCATTCCATCGTCCATTCATCCCTCCATTCGTTAGTCCATCCATCTATCCTTCCAACCATCCCTCAATTCGTTCGTCCATTCATTCTTCGTTCGTAAATCCATTCCGTCCCTCCATTAGCTCGTAAATTCAACGATCCATCCATCCATCCATCCATCCATCCATCCATCCATACTTCTATCTGCCAATTAACCCATCTACCATCCCATCTATCTATTCCTTTATTCATCCATTCGTTCATATTTATATCAGTTTATGGGTAAAGCCCCAGTATTTGTGTGTTACGTATGGGACATTTTGCAATACATTGTCTAGAACTGGAATATAATTTACAGTTTTTAAAAATACAGACACACATTCTGTTGAATTATATGTGAATCTGTATTTTTAAACACTGTAAATTTTATTCCAGTTGAAGAAAATATATTGCAAAATGTCCCATGCGTAACACACAGATACTGTGGCTTTACCCTTATTCACCGATCCACGCATCCTTCAATTCGTTTATTTATCCATGAATTTACTAATAAGCGTATTAAAATAATAGTGAAATAAATATCTGAAACCCTACTGTGAATTCTTGCACGCTGAAAATAAAATGTAATTGCAATTTATTGTAATCAATAGTGGATATGCAGTATATTTCTATATTCGATATTGTGAACGATCGTGATATGAGACTCGAGGGGATCGACATCCGACCCTTCTAACTGCATAGCCCTGACCTGCCCCACTCATGTCTCAACGGTTGATGAACGACGTCTGGCTGGATTGGATTTCCTTTCGTAGCGTGTAACATTTCAGTTATTACGTCCTTATCGATTGACGACTTTGTTACAATATACAGGTTGGAAGGGCAAGGACATGTTTCTCATATCGTACGCTACCATATGGCAGCCCTGGTTTTTTTTATTTGTTTCAGAGTAACAAAGATTCAAGATGTGAAAAATCCGACATGAACATGACGTTAAGTCTCTTCTAGTTCGCCACTGTAGAAAAATGTATACTTCTGAGAACCTAGAAGAAGTAACTTTTGTGTAGAGTTGGTAGATTTTAGCAGCTTAAGAGGTTACGTACATCTTACAGCAGTAAATTTTTGGAAATATTCAACATTTTTTTCCCCCATTACTGTATCTTGTACAATAATGAAAATAGGTATGTGTAAAACAGTGTCCTTCTGCTATATGAAAAAAAATATATTGTTACGATTTAAAAAAAATTATTTATATATATATATTTTTTTTCCAAAATTCATAATGGTTGTAGTTCACTGTGCAGTGATGAAGCGTTTCCCTGATAACTCACAAACTTGTTAACTTCTTCATATTCTCTCTCTTTTATTTTATTGCTGAAACACATGTTTACAATATCATCCTCTTTCAACTACATTCCTTAATAAATAATATATTTTTTTTATTTTGTGTTAGAAGAAATACTGATATTTGACCATTTTTGCTAATGAATTTATTTTTTATCAGACAATCTATCTAAGACAGACAAGTGATCTTGCATCACATTGTAGATATGGCATGCATAAATACACACAAAATATTTCATCACAGAATGTTCGATAGTTTTTGAGTCATGTGGGAAATACTTCATCACTGCACAGTGAACTGAATTTTGAAAAAAAAAAAAAAAATGTAAATAATTTTTTTATATCGTAAAAATATTTTTTTTTATGTAGCAGGACGACAGTGTTTTATATATACTAATTTTCATTACTGTACAAGATACAGTAATGGAGAAAAAAATGTTGAATATTTTCAAAATTTTACTGCTGTAACCTGTACCTAATCCCTTAAAGTAAAAAATATATATATAATAACATTTTACAAATAAAATTGAGCATTATATAGCAATTTTGATGTCAGAATGTAGTACTTTGTAGAGTTTTGGGGTGAAACTTTTATAGAAAGTTTGATGGTAGTTAGCACGTCCATTTTCTACATTTCGGAGTTAAAATTATTGAACATAAGTAAGCAAAGGAACATATGAAAGAAACAGTGAAATTGTGAAAGTGTAGAAACATGCTAATACAGAAAGGTCATGTCTTCGACAATTCATTTTTTTCAACACGAGCTTTCTTTGCTTTGTGTTTGAGCTATGAGAAAGTAGCTTGACTATAAAACCGTAAACGGAAGGAGAATTTATTAAGAAGCGCGCCATCAAAGTAGCATAACGTTTAAGTCCTCGAGAAAATACGAATTTTGGTAAAGATCACTATCATTACGATAAGTGATAGAGGAAACCCGAGCAAAGCGGATAAGCTAAGAATAAATAATGCCACAGGCTATGTTTTGGTGCTCTCGAAATAAAAACTTCATGGCTTTGGTTGTGACATATGTTGTCCACATATCTACAAAAGCAATTCGTTTCTCGTACCTACGGAGAGTGATATGATTTGAGAAAGAAAATATAGTTAATTATTCGCTTTGCCCGTGTACCCGGACAAAGCGAATAATTAACCCGGGCAAAGTGAATATCCCTATAACATTTACACCTTTCTATTTAATTTCTATTCACTGATAATAAAATTAAATCAACACATAAACACGATGTTAATGAGTGTAATTGATGTATTGAATATTTCGTCAATCTCCGAAGATGCCGACATCACAGAGGTGGTTGATTCTGAGTGAGCATTAACTGTTTCTTCAGCCGCTGAAGAAGCTGGCGCCGCAGAATTTGTTAAATCTGAGCCAGCTGTCGTTTCGCTGATTTTTGTCTCAAGTGGGAGATCTGTAAGTTCATCTGGAGCAAACTCTTCATCAACAAACACATTATGGTTGTATAGCCAGAGAGCAGAACCACTGATTGGAAGATTTTATTTCTTCAAGTGCTTTCTTCATGTCTTCCTCTTGAAAAATTAAACCATCTGAAAACACATTACGATCTTTTTAAGTAAAAATTAAGATCAGTGTTGCTGATTTATAATTTAATTAGTGTGACTTAATGACTCCACTATGTAAAATGATCTAACACGCTTTATTACAATAGACAAATATAGACAAAAATACAGCCGACACTTATATAGTGGATAAGTTATTCACTTTGCCCGCAGACGCCACTTCGCTTTTCATTTAAGGTTATACAAACATAAACGTCAATAATCTTCTTCATAAGTACGGCATTTTAGAACTAATTCTATCGTCTATATATTACTATCACATAACAAAGAGTTTCTGCAGTACTGTATGTTGTACATATGTTTCTCTTACCTTGAAATATTTTAAGAAAACAGTCAATTTTCTTTAAACACGCTGACTTCTTCTCTTACTAGCTAGAATGACGAAAAGTCAGTTCCAGCAGCAAAATCTGGTTGGGATTCTTCCCCAACATAGCAGAAAGCGCTATCTGTTGACGTTTCTAAGAAATAGGCATTATTCTCTTTGCGTGGGTTATTCGTTTTGCCCGGGTCTCCCCTAAGTTACCGGTATGTTAAAATTTCTTGCGAGATTTTTATTAAAAATACTTTATTTGCATAAATTTGAGTTCTTAATCCCGATTGTTTGTAATAAATAAACTAGTCCTGTTATCATTAGGCCTAAGGACAGCAATGAGATTGTACCGTTTTATAAACGAGCCACTGCTCAGCAGTAGCAAGGAGGGTTTGAGACTCTTAAGGTGGGTTTACATATGCATGGATTTATTAGCGCCAGTAACACGTCAGTCGTACTTTGCGCCAGTAAAGATTTACACAGATTTCTATATTTTGCCGCGCCAGTGCCATTTTCAAGCGAGGCTGCTACCTGAATGTTGCACGAGGACATAACATGTCAAGTGAAGTTGAACTTGTTCATGGCGCTTGCCTAGTAGTCGCAACTTTGTTGGTTGAGGAGATGATTTCTAACTTGAAATAAAGAAAGAAACATAAAAGAAGATTGTATATTATGGGCGAAAAAGTGGATTGTTCGGAGGGAGAATTTAGATACAACTGCGAGAATTCTAAAAGAATTTTCAACAACAGATACCAGACGCCGGCAAAATCTCTTTCAGGCCTGCCCATATCCGTTTTCCTTCGTGAGCGGGCTAACGCATGGAATCGCTAGCCTGCCTTCAATCTTCCCTCACAAGCAGACAGGCAGTGTCGTTGCACGTGACGTCAAACAGTCCTATAGTGACCCGAAAATACTGTTGTGTTTCGCCGACTTGAGCCAGACTGTGCTGCTTTCAGATGCGTGATAAATATCAACGAAGTCATTCAAACCTGACAAGAAGGCTACAGATAGAGACAAAGTACTGAAAACTTAATTTGTTGTCTTCTGAAACGTACCGTTAATAAAGGCAAAGAAAACTATTTCTTGTCAACATAATATCCATTAAATGTCAACAGTTATTATAAATTAATTGCACTCTCCTTTTCATCGTAGTAATATAAATTTAATGCAAACCATTCAAAGTTTCAGCTTCATAAATAAAAAGAAATCTGTCCCTCAGAAGTTAAACAGCAAATTAACATTCTGAAGAACGAAAAACTTTTATACATTTTACAGGTATTCATGAAGCTTTTAATTGTTGATAAGGAAAAAGTTAAAATGAAATATTTTTCTATAATAGTTGATATTCATAATAATTGTTACCAATATCTTTTCAACATATTTTCTTCCCTTCCCTTCCCTTCCCTTCCCTTCCCTTCCCTTCCCTTCCCTTCCCTTCCCTTCCCTTCCCTTCCCTTCCCTTCCCTTCCCTTCCCTTCCCTTCCCTTCCCTTCCCTTCCCTTCCCTTCCCTTCCCTTCCCTTCCCTTCCCTTCCCAACTAGTCACAAGTTACGAAATGTTACTATTTTGTTGAGTCAGATACACTTTGCAGGAATATGAAATTTATAATATTGTTTTATTATTTTATGAATTCTGTAGCGCAATAAGTCGTAAAAATGTGTTTCTTTAATCAAGAATTATCTGCCGTTATTTCTTGAGTCACATACACTTTGTAGAAAAATGAAGTGCATAATATTTATCTTATTATTTTATGAAATTCTGTAGTGCAATAAATTGTAAAACTATATTACTTTAATCAAGAATTATCTGAAGTGTTGGACCATGAAATAAAGATTTTTTTGAAGTGACTAAATAGCCAACGAACTTAGATTTCAAACTAGTACTGTTTCATCTTACCCAGCGCAGACTGGGTTCCGTGAATGCAAGTCACTCTACCTTATACTACGAGCAAACAGGCAGGCTTTCTTGGATCCCGCCTGGACTGAACTTATAAAACCCGGGATAAATGGGTTCAGTCTTAAAAGTTAACTTGCTTTGTAGCTTCACCGGAACCCAAGCCTGACGACAGGCAGTTACGGGCGTGAGTCTTGTCTGATTTGCCGGTGTCTAACAGATACCTACTAATGTTATAGATGACGACAGATAATTCTGATAATCTACTACAACATGCAATAATAATAATAACATTAATAATAATAATAATACGTGTCGACACAGCCCACGAAGGGCCCAGACCGACCAGCCAGTTGTTGGCCTCACGTCCACACGCCGAAGCAGAGATGGATGATCATCCAACCAGAATGGAGGTATCGTTGGTTAGCACGACAATCCCCCAGCCCTTATAGCTGACTTTCGCAACTGATTTCGCTACCTACCGTAACTCCCAAAGTGCATCACGATGTTGAGTGGGCACCGGTCTCATACAATGGCCGAAATTTCATGAGAAAATTTCTTCCCCTATGAGGAGTCGAACCAGCGCGCATTCCGTAACGCGAGTCCTAAGCAGGATGCCTTAGACCACGACGCCACGGCGCGGGACCACTACAACATCTAGTAGAACCATTATATTCAAAAGTTTGCTACGACATACGAGATGCTTTACTTCGAAAATTGAAATCGGAAATTACATTGGTATATTTAGCACCTGGAAATTATTTTGCTTCATTATAAAATTTTCATTTTTACGCTGTATATATACATATATCTGGTGGTGTGGAAGTGCCTTAACATCACCAAAATAAGTAAATTTATTATTATTATTATTATTATTATTATTATTATTATTATTATTATTATTAGACTATTATTATCCTTAATATTTGTATCCTGTTTCAAAGTGTAAGCTACAATATCAAAGTTCTAGCCAGAAGTTCAGATATCATCTACACTGCACTAAGTAGAACAAGCTAACAGCTTAGGGCCAAGTGAATAAAAACTAGTTATTGCTTAATCTAGCAAATTTTGAGTTCATACTACCGATTCTGTGAATAAAGTCAAGTTTATTCTTAAACTTATAAGCTATAACTAGAGCTGAATATTACTGAACAAAGTTTATACTAAGGCACGCAGATAAAACTTAAATTTTCCAGCAAGTGCTTTAAAAAGTGTGAATAAAACCCAGTTAAAACTATTTAACTACAAGTTTAGTCTTACGAATTTTCAAGTGTGCCTCTGACCAGACTTAAAATCAGTTCGTGAGGCTACATCATATAGAATGGCTGCTTTCATGAATATTCGGACTCCTAAATTATACAGAGAACGTAAGTCAACGCACATAGTAGACTACCATGGTCTATTCAGATTCGAAGAAGAGAACGTTGAATGGCTGGCTGAGTATTTTCTAGGTGATATTATTATTACTACTAGTAATAAAATGTATGAATAAAATGGATAACTATTGTTAACAATAATTAAAATTAAAAATTAATATTATAAAAATATTACTAATATTATATTATGAATATACATTACAAAATTATAATATAATTAATAAAAATTTATTATTAGGAATGAATAAGAATCAGAGTAAAAATTTATTGACAATATTCTAATAGGTTATAATTACCTGGTATTTTGTTGAAAACGGGATTTTCATCAGATGACAGCAAATCCAGTAATATTTTTTCCCAGTCCTTTAGAACCACTTTCTTATTTCCTGTAGCATTTTTATCCGTCTTCTTTTTCACTTCGGTCTTCATATTTTGTATCTCCTTCTTAAGTTGCTTTTCTGTGATGTCTTTACCAACATGTTTTAAGAATTCATTCCTCAATACAGACTGATCTTTCTTTTTCATCTCTAATTTTGGGCAGTTGAGACTTGCTACAAAGTATCTTATGTTCTGCCAACAACATGACAAATTTCAATTGTGAATCATTATTTGACTCTTGAATTGTTTCTGTTTCTGACCCTGACCCTAACATCCTGCAGTACTGTGCATTTGCTTGTAAACTACTGCCTTACATTCCCTCAACAACAATACTTTAGGCCTAGTAGTTATTAATAATATCAGACGTGCATACATCAATCCCATAATTAAACCAATTTATACAGATTTTTTTTTGCAGGTGTTCAGTTCAGCGGCAGCTAAAGCTTTAAATTTTCCAGCATTAACTTAGAAGTCTGATTTCAGTTTTATTCACACTTTTTCAAGCTAAAGCTAGTGCTTTATCTTAACACTTGATAGCTAGAGCTAGTACTAAAACTTGACACTTAAAGTTCTAACTTGATTTTTATTCACCTGTTTTATAAGTAGTAACGTGAGCTGCTGCCAGAACTCAAAAGGCAAAGGAAGCTTTTAACAGAAAAAATGAGCACCTTCTGCTGAGCTCAGGAAAAATAAATAGAGAAGAGACTAGTGAAGTGCCTTGTGTGGATTGTAGCATTGGAAAAATGTTGTAGAAATATGGACATTACGACGAAGTGAAGAAAAACGACTGAAAACATTTGAAATTTGGATATGGAGAAGAATGGAGCATGTGACGAAAGAATGATGCTGAAACTGATCAGGAAGAGAAAAGAATTTGGCTTTGTCACTGGCTAAGAAGAAAATTGCTTACTGAAGGATGCACTGGAAGGAATGGTGAAGAGTTAGGGGAAAAAGAATATATCGATATATGGATCATATGCGGAGACAAGAAGAAGGCGGAAAATATATATAACCTAGATGTTGATACAGCGTCGTAAAATAACCCAATAAAATAATATATATATATTATTTTATTGGGTTATTTTACGACGCTGTATCAACATCTAGGTTATTTAGCGTCTGAATGATATGGAGGTGATAATGCCGGTGAAATGAGTCCGGGGTCCAGCACCGAAAGTTACCCAGCATTTGCTCGTATTGGGTTGAGGGAAAACCCCGGAAAAAACCTCAACCAGATAACTTGCCCCGACCGGGATTCGAGCCCGGGCCACCTGGTTTCGCAGCCAGACGCGCTGACCGTTACTCCACAGGTGTGGACGGCGGAAAATAGGGAAGACTGGAGATTGCTGGGTTTTCAGTGCTCTTGGATGGAAAGCTATAAATAAATGAATGAGTATAGTATTTGCATAAGTAAATAGCACGCACACACATCAAAATCTCATTTTTCAGTAGATGGTACTTAGCCCCTCTTAAATTTCCAGTCTCAAATTGTATATAAATTAAGACTGTAATGTCTTTATACAAAGTACTCAAAATATCTCAAGACAATCTTTCTCTCATTTGCATCACTTGGTGCAAAATCCTATCAGAAACTGGAAACCATGTTACTTTAGGTTTGTTGTTGTCATCTCTCCCAGCATCAGCTTTCATGCCCCTTGTTACTTTCCTTACCTCCAGATTGTACACATCTCGTATGAATTGAATTTTTGCTTTCACCTGAGGAATTCAAAACCCATCAATTTGTCATTGCCCTCGACATATCTTTATTAGCGTCTATTCTGGTATCTCTATTTTTTATAAATATTAGAGTACATATACCACAAATACTGGTGTTTTTCATATAAGTACGTCAAGAAGCTTTATGACTATCTCAGAATTCCACTTACCTATTCTTATATATCAAATTTATAAAATTTGATGCAAAGGCATCAGCGGACTATGTACTGTAGAATACTGGAGGGCCGATGAGAAACTTCATGTTTACACGTTCAACAGAAATGTCCACTTGCGCATGCTTCACCACTGGCGCAATGAAAAGTTAGAACGCCACTAACTTTTCCAAACAGCATGCAGTGTCTAAACTTGCACGCCAGTAAAGGTTTACACGTGAAAGTTTTAACTTGCGCGCCAATAGCTATTGGCGCCAATAAATCCATGCACGTGTAAACCCATCATAACACACGAGGTGAATGAGGTAGATGGTTTTGCTACGATCACTATAGAACGGCTAAATTTATAAAAATGCCTACTGCAGTACTACCAGCACGAGATCGATTATTTAAAAACTCGAAATAACGGTACAGGTGACAAGAAAGAGAGTATCAGGCAGGTCACATTCCTGCGCTGTTTTATCAATTTGGTTATTTTACGACACTTTATCAACTGAGTGAGATGAAGTTGATAATTTCAGCGAGATGAGTCCAGGGTCCAGCGTCGAACGTTACCCAGCAGCCAGCAGACGACATTTACAAACAACATTCAGAATAACCTCGCTATAGCAAATTCACTTTAAAGGAGAAAATGTGTTGACCGGAGCACAGAAAATAAAAGTAAGTTTTCGAAAATGCAATTTCAGGAAAAATAAAGCCTTCATACAAGTGTGGTACTAATAATAACAAAACTATATATTCAGGCGGGGGGATATTTACTTTCCTGGTTGGGAATTAACACAGGTATACAGAAATTAGGGGAGGGGGAGAAATCCAGAAGAGGCGAAATTTCTCGGCTTCCACCACTTCAATTCTAACACTGCTACTGACTTCACTGTCATACAACCGACTGAGATGGACGAATGTATCGTAGGTCTAAAAGATCAAGCTTCTACTCAGGTTTTCCGAAACTGTGGACGAATGTTTAAAAATATTTTAAATGCACAGAATTAGTTTTTTTAGGTATAATAATAATAATAATAATAATAATAATAATTATTATTATTATTATTATTATTATTATTATTATTATTTTACAGTCATTACTTTATTTTTCCATTAATACCAATATCTAGGTAATTGTCATTGTCTCAATGTAACACGTGCTGTACTGATCATACTAATTGTACTATTCCTTTAGTTTTGAGATTATATTTATATGCATTAATTCTTTTTTTTTTAAGTTAATACTTGTATACTAGAATGTATTTTCCTGTTTGTGATTATGTATTCAGTCTCCTTTTATTATATATATATATATATATATATATATATATATATATATTATTATGATTATGATTATTATTATTATTATTATTATTATTATTATTATTATTATTATTTTAAAGTTAATACTGATTGTGTATATGTATTCAATCTCTCTTTTTTACTTTATTATGTTCATTATTATTTTTATGTTAATATTTGTATACCGGTATGTATTTTTCTGTATATGATTTGATCCTGATTGAGTGGAAGAGAAGGCCTGATGGCCTTAACTCTGCCAGGGAAAATAAAACTATTATTATTATTAATGTCAGGTAATATTATGGCGCATCCTCGGACTTCTTTTGACAATTATCTCGCTTTCACCAATTTTACCAATAAAACACAATAAGATTTCAGGTTGCTACAAGTATGGAATGAAGAAAAAAAAAAGCAGCAAGAAAGCCCACTGTTGGTTTTGCTAACGTAGATACAATGATGATGATGATGATGATGATGATGATGATGATGATGACAATGAATAGAAGTATAATAATCGTAAAACGAAGTTATTAAAATTATTTATTTTTTGCCCATGCATCTTCACCAACTCAATTTTGTAATTTCTTATTATTTATTTATTTTTTTCCACGACGAAGGTACTGACACTTATGTTCCTTGGTGAGGCCTAATTTCAGTGACAGTTTAATGTTTTTGTTATAGACCCACTCCATCGAAAGAGCATTCACTTCCCACCTCGTTGTAAACACTCGTAATAAAACGAACTGTTTTGCTTGCCGAGCACGTAGCGAAGATGGCAAGTAAGATACATCTATTGATAAACATTATGACAATCTCCTTCCAGTAGCATTAAGCCATGAATTCCTTTGTACACTCTTATTCGTGATAAGATCCTGATCGTGCTAGTAAACACCTGCAATTAGACAGCGCCTTTATAGATTTGTCCTGCATCCAACCCTTCATAATAGAGCATGCTTCTTCGTTTTGATTTTTTGACGTGTAGTCTATGTTTACAGTGCTCACTTCCAGATCCAAGATGAAGACTACAAAATGTTCAGGTCATTCATAATTCTATGTTTATTATAATATGAAGAAGAATAAGTTAAAATTGTGTGTCCACATACTATCAGACATCATCACGGTAAAGATTGTGGGGAAATTAAAGAGCTGGAACATAGCCGTAACAAATCTCACTGATGCGGCTTCTATGTATAACGATACCCGCCGACATGATATAGTTACGTATAATATGGAAAATTAAAAATTAATACCACCGTAGTTATTTAAATTTAATAATACGATACAAAATTGTGGTTGTTCTATTTGTAATAAATAGTAATTGTAAATGTCTCTCTTTGAAAGAAGTTGCAGTTGTGAAAAATCTGGGAATAATTATTATTGATCAGCATATGAAATGAGGGGTTCGGGAGTAAAGCATGGTAAGTGACGTTTTAGTGTTCTGAAGTTGTTAGGTAGGTAAACATTTACACATGCAACTGTTTGTATAATTAGGCTACCACGAAAGTAAAATCAGTATAAGTTACTTCTGCCATCTGTTGAGATTTTGAAAAACTAACTACTGCATTAGACGCAGGATGTAAGATACCATATTATATGTAACATACCCAATTTTTTTAACCGAAATGTCAGTTACCACGTTTTACGCCCGAGCTCCTAAAATGGTATTTTCATGTTTCTTACCTATGCAGCTGAGTACGTAAAAATTTGTAAATTTATCATTCTTCGTCGTATTTTACCCACCAGTATTTTACGTACAGTTTATTTAGCTTTTTAAAGTCGATACATTCGATATGGCATTGTTACGTGGACGGAACTTCTAACATTTCTTTAAACTCTCTAAATTTTTACAAAAAAAAAAAAAAAAAAAAAAACAAAAAAAAAACAAAGGAATAGGGCTAATCAAAATCTGCTTAAAACCTATTGATTAACCTTCTAAACTCATATCCTGAATTTAAAATCTACAAAATTTAATAATTATGCAAATATATATATATTATTTAAATATTATAATAAAATCTTCGAAGATTTATATACCATTTATTTATGTTTAAAGTTTAAAACACAGTATTATTAGGACTAAGATTATGTAACTCTATATTCAAAATGCCCCTTAATTTCAAACATTTTCAGTTAGTAAGTGATAGTGCATCCCCTTGCTTTAGCCCGCAATGAATTGGAAAAGCGTCAGACAGAAATTCGCCTATAAGGACTCTGCTATACGTTTGACTAGGAACACATTTTAATTAATAGAAATTACTTTCTTGAGAATACCAAATTCAATAAGAATATTATACAAAAGTTCTTTCTTAATCGAGTCATATGTACTTTATTATTAGTTTATTCCTTTATTAAATATATACCAAATATCTGCACAAACATAACGCTTTGGCATAAAAGACTTTCCTGTAAAATTCTGACGTCATTTGTGATATCATGAAAACAGGAGTGTAAAATGAACTTCTTGTTTCGAGGTTTTCTACGCGGTTGCTCCCGCTGTTTTTCCTATTTAGGAGCTTATAGCATTGTAGCTTTTAGTGTCTATATTTTTCGGCTTCCTTCTTTCAAAATCCTTGTATGTTCCTTCAAATGGAACGGCGAAAATCTGAGCTAAACAAGTGGCCACAGGTTTGGAGCTCACATAGACGCATTCTTTCAGCCCCAATTTCTCGTCTTAGGATTCGTTTTTGCGTACCTTTTACTTGTTGTTTCCCCTATTTCCCCTTTTAGTAATGAATGAATTGCATAATTAATTAATAAGTTCATTTTTTCATTAGCGGAGCTCTCATAGTCATTTCTCCTTAGCTCCCATTGCAAGGACAGGCATTCGCGAGCCTTTCAAACGTTTTTTTTCTCCATTCCCCCCCTTCATTCATTGCCATTGTTCAGTTACCCTTAAATCCAACATAACCTAACCTAAAAATTACATTTCAGGAACAAAGACGTTTCATGCAATCCAATGGATTTCATAAATTCCATTTCTTTGTAGTTTACGTACGTAGAATACTACTTTCCCCGCACGAAATGTGGGCACCACGTCCGGGATCAGTGGCGAAACAAAAATGAGAGCATTTCAAATGTTCATCGTTAATAACACGGCCGAATGCTAATATTATTAGTAGTTAGGCCATTAGCCAATGTAATAAATTTGTGTAATCACGCCCAATGACGCCACATCCCTTCGCTATTAGAATGAGAGCGCCGAAATTGCGTATAAAATTAGACGTGCCGCGCGACCTCTCTCAGTAATATCTCGGCATCGAGAGCAGTTAAAGATTTGTGCAACTACTCGCGAGTTCTTCAATATTAAGGCGATAATAGCTACGTACGATCCATTTCGAATGGATCGTAAATGAAAAATTTGTTGTTATTTGGGACTAATTTCGGAATGTCGCTTGATATGAAGAGAAAATACGAGTAATAATGCACACTTTCATTAATTGAAGGGGTCCCTGCAAAAAGGAGGTAGCTCCACTGTTAAAGAGTTGTCGAAAACAACAAAAACATTTTAAAAAATTCAAACTTTAACTGAGCTTCTTTCGTTTTTCAGAGTATGTCGTAGGTACCTTGGAGTTTCATTTTGTCACTCACCCATTTAGGTCTATTACAATCAGCAATTTAGGGGAGTAAAATATAAACAAATAATGGAGCTACTCCCATTTGCAATAAAATTGAATAGACTATAATTAGCCATATTTTGCACTGCACATACAATTATTGTGCGAATATCATAAAGTACAACACAAGACATATCATATTACACACACACGCGCACACGCACACGCACGCACACACACACACACAAAGTGAATCGTAAGTAATGTCCTTAATTTTAGGAGGTTATTCTTTGAGCTATTTCAAAGAAAAATGTCCGTAACGAACCAGGCTACAATCTCAATTGAGTAACAATTAGCAGTCGACAAATTAAATTGGATAAATTCGCGAGTGACTTTGAGTGAAGAGAGAAAATTCATAATGTCCAGGCATATGCAGCGCAAATGGCAGTGGGTGTATAAGCAGTGGGTAGCAGGATAGTTTCAATAGCAGACGAATTGTTTACTCTCAATGCATACCAGGTGGCTAATCCCAGGAGTCCTAGCAAGGCGCAGATATAGTACCAGATTTTCAATGTATCGGAAAGAGATGTTGATTGTTACTACTGACGTTTGCCTTAACAGCAATTCTATCAGCGACGTATTCACACATAAAAATTACGGCTATCTCTCTGATACAGCCTACCCCGATTTTGTTTCAGAAATAAACTATTATAGACTAATTATTACGGCATATCACTGATTACAGAAGATCTTCATTTCATCTGTCAAAGGTTTGCATTTTTTAAATCTACCGTACGTTTTGTTGTTGTTTGGGGCGGTAATGAAGCACCAATCAGGAATATTGTCTTTAATGTTTTATGTACTGATACTGTCTACTTTGTGCTGCTGTGATACGTCACGTCTCTTTCCCAGTGCAGTTCACACTTGTTGTTCTGTACGTGAAATAATTGCAGTATGGCATTTGTATATAATTTATGCTTCAAAGTAAATTTCTGATGTGCACATTTCGTTATGGCTCATAGTGTACTCTCTTTGTGCTAAAGCTGGATATGCATTGACTATGAGAGCATGGAATGGAGTTTGGATACGGCAAACTGACGTTCAGTTAGATAAACTATACAGATTCATTGCCTCTGAAAGTCAATTTTTGCATAGATAAATGGTCGGTAAATTCTGTCTGAAACCCTCTCATTCACATTATATTGTTCTTGTATATGCCACAAATGTACGGTACGGGGTCGCCAGCTTTACTTCCCTTTCAAAGTAAGCCATGCTAAGGATTTTTATAGCTGTTAATGATTCATACTCTTCGGTAAGGTCATCTCGAATCTAAGCGGAAAGTATGGTAAATATCAGATCGCAGACTATTACATATAAGCCGTTCAGAGCAGAAGTGGTGTAAGTCAAAAATGGGTAATGAGGTTTAAAGTAAACATTCTGTAAAATACAGCGCCAAGTAGTAATTAATATTGAATTTATTTAAACTATTAGTAATCAGTGCATAGCACGAAGGACATATTAACTGCTACTTTGCGCTGTATTTTACAGAATTTTTACTTTAAACCTCATTACCCAATTTTGACTTGCACCACTTCTGCTCTGAACGGCTCATACATAGACCTGTTCATAAAATCATATGTGAGTGTCAAATTATTTACCCACATTATTACCGGTATTATAAT
Organism: Periplaneta americana; assembly: GCF_040183065.1. Lineage (NCBI taxonomy): Eukaryota > Metazoa > Arthropoda > Insecta > Blattodea > Blattidae > Periplaneta > Periplaneta americana. The sequence continues at coordinate 62,865,643 of NC_091130.1, forward strand.
AATAATAATATTATTATTATTATTATTATTATTACTTTTATCATTATCATCATCATCATCCTCTGGTAGTTCTCTTGGTAGAGCGGTGGGCAGTAGTAGTATTATCGCCGCTGTCTCATGCTTAACATTCGGCAGGTCTTTGAGCGGGCTCGTGCATAACATTCGGCAGGTCTTTGAAATTTAATTGCATTATTGTTTTCAATTTCTTATATCGCGCTCCAATCACTCGCCTCAATTTCAATGTTGCAACCAATAAGCTGCTTCCATATTAAATGACACCTACTTGTCTAATCCACGTGAACTAAAGCCGAGGTTGCAATGTCTTGTGCTGAGGACGAACATTAAGGAATGTGATTAAAAATTATTATTAAATAGTTATTATTAGGAGTTAAGAATGTCAAGGTACTCGTATATGAAATAATAATAATAATAATAATAATAATAATAATAATAATAATAATAATAATAATAATAATAATAATAGCCATTTAAAAATATAACAAACTAGTGCTTATTCTTATCGAGGAAGTAGACGTGACAACGTGACGCTTGAGGCTCATTCACAATGAAAATTAAAGATAACGTAAGCGTTAACTTAACGTTACAGTAAAATCAAGAAGTCACACCATCATTCACGATGGGAACATAAACATAACAGCAAACATACTTGGTAACCATGGAACCATAACAACGACGCCATTTCCTCATAGTCTGCCGTATACTTCAGCGCTCCACGATTGTGTTCTGTTTGCAAATCACGCAAGCATAAGCATGGAAGTTTGGAGTTTGCAAACTTTCATGTTAACGTCTTACGGTAATGTTTATGTCAATGCTTAAGTGAATCATTGTGAATGATCCCATTTGGTAGCCTGGGCGCAAACTTCTGTGTTTATGTTACAGTTATGTTTAACTTTCATTGTGAATGAGCCTTTAGAGTGAAATCTACAGAGCAACGATCGGTCGGCAAAATTATGTTTTAAAAGCACACCGCACGTTATTGTATGATGCCGACATGTTAACCATGAGAGCGCGGCGATAATATGTGGTATCGAAATGAAATTCTACTTATTACTTAGGGGCACGCCATAATCACAAAATTAAAGTAGAAAACAGAGGACAGACATAAGAAAATTTTCGTTTTTAAATAGGATACTGAGGATCACGTAAGAGTAGTTCCTGAAAGGCTAATTTTATCGTCTCTTCAATGTTGTCAACTAATACTAGATATCACAAAAAGAGGATAAAATCACACAATGCCATGTGCAACAACAACAGTAGACTAATAATAATAATAATAATAATAATAATAATAATAATAATAATAATAATAATAATAATAATAATAATATAGTATTAACAATAACGATGTCTTGCTTATTTACCACATCTCATCTTTATATTGGGGAGGTGTTTTCTAAAAGATTCAATAATTTGTGAAAGAGTATATTTTTCTTCTGGATCTCTCGCACGTTATGTTAGTAGTTAGTAGATTAGTGTATGATCTAATATTGAAATGTATTTTGTCTGACAACATGAAATTCATTGCTTTGATTAAACAGTTTACGATTTACGAGACCTAACCTAAAAATGTATTTTGCTTGATCACGTGAAATGATTAGTACAAATTCCAAATACGAATGCCACTTTGAAATGTATGCTTTAGAATATTTACTCCATTATTGTAATAAAAGTCTAAACAAGAAAGAAATTAATTAAAATGTGAAATGGTATTTCTAACGATTACCCAAGGGCACATATCACACGAACATATTATATTTTTTTACACTTAGGCTATTTGACTCTAATCTTGAAATTGCAACCACAACACAAAGGAACACATACAATAGCCTAATTATTATGTATTAATATTAATGCTGTTATTAATTAATTATTAGTATGTTCAAATTTCACTAGCTTCCAGTAATGGGCTCAGAAATCTAGAACAATTTCAATTTTCAGAATTTAAACTATCGATAACTTTCGTCACTGCTGCTAACATAACAGTTATAAAATCACTACCAGTTGTAGTATTTCTCAGAACCGAAATTCGAAACGAAGTTGGCAACAGAAAATTTAACCTGCAAACTAGAAAATCATCATAATCCACTAGCTTATGTAGTAATGGGGGAAAATGGTTAGGTTTCACCCTTATGGTATTAAGTAATCTTACCCGGACTAATAGACTGGAACCAGCTATCTGCAGTGGCCTTTGAGAGCTCATCTCTTAACATTCGACAAGCAAACTAAAAAATAACTTAGCTTGTTATAATAAGAAAACTAGTAATTATAAAAATTACGATCATTAATTAAATGCTATTTAAGTGTGAGTGTGCCAAGAATATTTAATTATTGTGTTAGATAGACTCCATATTGTTTTACCATTTTCCTTTGTTCTGTTTGTCTTTTCTGAATGCTGTTTCTTGTGTGTTTATCGGAAGTGTTTAGTGCTGCGAAAAGTTTTGAAAATAAATAATCGTAGTGTAAGTGCTCGAAATGTTTAAGTGTTTCGTGAATTTTTGTCGTAATGGCGCAATTCATGCATGTTGTAAATTGGCAACCAGATATTCTATAATGTGATTTTGTCATGTTCAGATGAGATCTGAGGCGAAAGCGCTCGTAATAAAATAAAATATGTTTTTATATCCCATGATATAATTCATTGTTTTAAGTGATAAGTATTGACTGAACAGTAACTTAATATAATATTGATTCATTGGTAACTTATCTGAAAACAACAATGTCTGTTAAAAAAAAGATGCATGAAGACTTGAAAACGCCATACCATTCAGACATGAAATTTCAGAGTTACAAAAAAGCTGTTAAGATAACAGAGGAAGTTAGAATTGGATAGTAATTTTGATATTTTTTTTATAAATTTTATTGCAGTTTCCTCATGTCCCACAAGAAAGTTGGGTCATAAAATAAGTCCAATAGCTCGTTATAATTGAATATACATAGGTATTGATTACTTTTGCATGCATAGCGGACCTAGCATATAAACAGTTTATTATGTATCCAGTCTAACATGACACATCTGAAATCTGCTTCTTGATAAGATCTCTAATCGATGTGAAGTAAGATCTAAGCTTTCCTCAGTAGCTGAAACACATCTGCAGAGGAGTCCGTACTTTCAACCTCAAAGCCCTGCGGAAGACAGACACCGGGGCAATAAATACATCCGCAGTGATTTACAAACGGATCAAAATAAATTATATATTGAAATTTTATTACATTGTTGTGTACTGACAGCTGCCGTGTTCTTCACAACGTTATGAATGTACGTACTTTCTTCTTAAATGGAAAGTTATCGAGAAAAGTATAACTGGGTGTCAGTGAAACTAGTTCTTCTATTTATTCATTCATTCATAGTTTTCTGCGCAAGAGCAGGTCCTTCATTGTAAACCCTGCATTCTCCAATCTCCCATACTTCTCGAATTCCTCTTAGCATGCGCGTATTTTAATGTTGTTTGTCATCTGATATCTTCTTTTGCCCCGAACTTTTTTCCCCGATTACTATTCTTTCCAGTGCATTCTCCCTAGGTAGTTTCTTCTTAGCCAGTGGCCCAGCCAATTTCTTTTTCTCTTCCTGATCAGTTTCAGCATTATTCTTTCTTTATCCACTATTTCTATCACAGCTTCATTCTTTATTTTGCCTGCCCATTTCAGACGCTTCATTCTTCTCCATATCCACACTTGAAATGATTCTAGCCGTTTCTCTGCATTTTGTCGTAATGTCTATACCCTATTTCTACCCTACCATACTTCCCTACTGCCATACTTCACACAAAACACTTCACTAGTCTCTTCCTTAGTTCTTTATACAAAAGTCCACAGAGGACGCTCCTTTTTCTATTAAAAGCTATCCTCCTTTTGAATTCCTGGCAGCAGCTCACGTTAGTACTTACAGGACACCCCAAGTAGGCTATTTGGAGCTGTCCACTTATTCCACTACCTCATTTTCGAATTCGTACGTTTACCGTCTTTATTTTCTTTATGATAATCATGGTCTTCTTGTTTGCATTTATCTTCATACCATACTGCTTACACTGTTTTACTGATTGCAGGTCTGAAATTCTAATAATAAAATAGTAAATTATCAAAGGTTTTGGCAACTACTTAATCAATATTTTTACAGTAGTATTTTACTAGGAAATAGGATATCTTGACAAATCACAATTTTCGACACTGTTTTGCAGGGAGTGCGATATGCACGTTTACTTCACTTAAAAATTATATCATTTTAAAAGTAGTTTGTTTAAAATGCCTCATCTTGTATATTTTTCAGTAAAAGAGCCTATTTCGACGAAAAATAAGACTAATGCTTGTTCCTATTCCTCTTCTATATATTGCGTGTTGTATTTTTGTGAGTCTGCAACCGAGATTTTTTTAACATCTCGTTTGTTATTCCTTTAAGCACAATTTAAGTTATTTTCATTTAGTCAGAAAACAGTCCATATTTCGAGTAGATTAATATGCGTTGAGAGAGATATCTATTTTATGTTCCTTAAGCACCCACTCTTTAAATAAGAACAGGAAACATGTTATGAAATATACTATAGTTCCACAGATTCTAGCGTATTATTTAAAAAAAATACACAAGCATAATGTAACATGATACATTTCAAGAGAATTTAATGAGTTTTTTTAAGCTTCAGTATAAACTTTTTGTAACAACCAGCTACAAAAACTACTCACTATGTTATGCTTACAAATCCATGCATACGATGTTTACCCTGCTCAGTATAATTATGAAACTAGTGCAGGTTTATAAAATATTATTATCCACCTAACAAGTAGCTATTCTTTTGCAGTGCATCCTAGCCTGCACATGACGTTTCTGAAACATCTCAAGCTGTTAAAATATTGTACGATATATTACAACTAATAAATAATTTTAATATAACACAATTTAATTACCATTTAGATAATTTTGTAATACACCCGATGATGAGCAAATATCGAAATGAATAGCACTAACATAAATGTGTACTCGTAAAGCAAACGTTGAACTTCATTATTGCATAAACGCACTATGGGCAACAAATCGTGTCTTACATTCATTAAGAAACGCCTTTTCTCTTTGTCTCCGAAATGAAGTGGACTTCCATGGCTTCGGCACTTATAAAACGAAAATGAAGAGTGTAAGAAGAAAAATGGAGAGATGTTGACTTCGCACTATAGTTTAGATTTGATTTGTCAAAAACACTTCCATGGTAACAGCGATTATGTGGACAAAAACGGTTTAGTTACAGAATTACAACAAACTTTAAATATTCAGCCTTTTGGAAGAAGAGGACACTTTTCACAGAGAAGGGGGAAGTCTATCTTCGCTTTAGGTTTGCTTAGAACACCTTGGTAACATAATCACAGTCTTGTTGATGTGTGTACCTTAACAGAGGTATGTTTTCTTCAGTATGCAGTGATATGCAACGCACTTCAAGCAGGCCGCGTACCGGCAATGATCGTTGTTACTGTCGGGAAAATGCCGCATAATACGAGTATTCGGTAACGAAACGCATCTCTAACGTTTCTCTTTGGAAATTATATGTATTATTAGAATATGGTATGCATTTTCGTTACCCTTAAAAGAGCCTTAATAAATGATAACCTATGACAAGACGTTTTTCTACAGTTCCTTTACCACTCACCATATGATCGCAGATTGTTTATTGTTTATTGTTAGTAAAATAACATGTACAAAGGTACAGTCTTAATTCTTCCCTGAAGGAGTAAAAACTCGTTATCTGAACACATACTTAACACAAACAAAGATAATTATTTGACACAAAGTGGGTCAAGGAGAAAAAATTAAGGAATAAATTAACTTTAAAAATACAATTTCAATTTTAACTATTTAAATCATACAAATACATACACATATTAAATCAATATATATTCTTTAAAAATTACATTCCTAACGCTATTTTTGAAATTTCTGATAATAAAATTTTCCAAATTTGGATACTATTTAATTATTTTGTTATATAACCTTGGATCAAAGTAGGTACCATGGCTAAGAGCTGTGCTTGTGAAACACTTTGGTTCCTCTAGTCGTATAAAATTGGATCTTCTAGTTCCATATTTATGGTGATACAACTTGAATTTATTACCATTTTTATGTATGAAGTTTAATAAGGCAATATAATAAATCTGTTTAATTTTCAAAACATTAAAATCAGTGAACAAAAGCTCGGATGAGTAATCAATTGGTTTATTAAGGCATATTTTAATTATTCTTTTCTGAATAAGTACTAGTGGAGTGAGATTAGAATTACAAGCATTTCCCCATCCTAAAATTCCATATTGGACAATGAATTGAAATAAAGCTAAATAAATGAGACGTAAAATATTAACTGGTAAATATGACCGAAGTATACCAAAGATATAAATTGTTTTACGTAATCTATTGCATAAATATGTAATATGTAGCGAAAACGTAATACGGCGAACGCCAGTAGGGGAAGTTATCCCCACCCACATGAAATGTGCATTCGACACAACACTAGCCTATCACGTAGAGTGTGTGGTGAGCTTGTAGGGGAAAAGTGGAAAGGGGTCGTGGGCGGAGCTTAGCGTTCGCCGTATTACGTTTTTACCAATAAATAAATAAATAAACAAATAAAATAAATAAATAAATAAATAAATAAATAAATAAATAAATAAATAAATAAATAAATAAATAAATAAATAAATAAATAAATAAATAAATAAATAAATACGTAAGTAAATAAATAAGTACATAAATAAAACAAATCTAAGACTAACGTATCAATGAGTGGATGATAATAATAAAATCAACCGCTAAATTAAATGTATTAGGCCTACTAACGTTATACATTAATAAATGAATGGTAAATAATTAAATTAATAATTACATCGACAAATATATAACTGACTATGAATGAATGAATGAATGGATGGAGGAATGAACGAACGAAGGAATGAATTAATAACAAGTAATTAAATGAACAAATTTCATAAATATAACGAATGAATGAATAAATAAATCAGTAATTAATTCAATTAACCACTAAGTGAAATAAATACATAAATAATGAACTACTAAACGAATTAATTAATGAGTAAGTGATACATATATAAATGAACTATATTTAATAAATTAAATACATGCATTACTAAAGGACTAACGAATGAGTGAGTAAATAACGAATATTTAAATTAATTACTTAATTAAATTAATGGATAACAAATTACTTACTAAATATAAATAATTAATCTCTGATTTAAATAAATACGTAATTAACATATGCATGAATAATAAAGAATTAAATAGCTCTCTGATATAAACAATTTATAACTAGGTAATGTATTAATGAATTAATTAAGAAATAATTAAATGCATTACTTAAATTAATGTGTAACTAACGTATGAATGAATTAGTAAATATGAAATAATTAAATGAATCTCTTGAAGTAATTAATAAATAATTAAATGAATCGCAGAAATAAATAAATGTAAAACTATCGAATGAATGAATAATAAATAATTAAACGAATCACTAAATTAAACAAATGTATATCTGAGGAATGAATGAATAAATGAATGAGTGAATGAATGAATAATAAATAATATTAAATGAATCAGTAAATTATATAAATGTGTATCTTATGAATGAAATAATGAAAAAATAATAAATAATTAATGAATAATTCTAACGAGTTACTGGGTTAAATAGGTCTAAATGTATAACGAATGAATGAATGAATGAATGGATGAATGAAAAAAAATAATATTGAATTATTGAAAATAGCAAACCAATAAATTGATTGTACAATATTATATAATTTTCTATATAAAAAGAAAGGATTTTGGAATATTATTGCTGAAGAATACAGCAAAATGCAGTATATAAGAACGAACAGCAGAATATCATCGTTCAGTCGATGAAAAGTCCCCTTCTCACCTGGTAGCAGACTTTTCTTAGAATTCAGTGTCGGTTTTTGTAACATCAAACTACATTTAGTTTTGTAATGCATTAAAATATGGTGTGCGAATTTTCAGCTTAATTGAATTTTAGTTTCGAAATTAATTTTAATTATGTAAATTAGTGATATTACCAAAATGTTCCAGGTGCATTACATTTAAATGCAACAAGTTCATATTTTTTTAATATGAAATCTGATGCACGGACAATATTTTGAAGTAGAGAAATTCATGATTTCTAGGTTAGTTTAAGCACAATAAAGTTTTGAAGTAATTTGTTTACTCATATATATTTTTTTTTATTTACATAATATTATTTTTACCTCTGACTGAGGTTCTGGCTGATATATATATTATCAGGCAGTATATCTCACTTGATTATATGTGTCAGAGGAAGAACAATATTGTTTGTATGCGTCTGAAGTCTGCTTAGTGGAATATGAAGCTAATTAATTAAGATATGTAATTAAGTTGACATGTAAATAAATTAAGATGATATGTAATTAAGTTTAGGATGTAAATAAATTAAGATGATATGTAATTAATTAAGATGATATGTAATTAAGTTGATGTGTAATTAATTAAGGTGATATGTAATTACTTAAGTTGGTAATAGTTGGGTGTAAAAGACGTACTTATAAGTTAGGTTTATTTTTGATTATTGCAGGACTTATTATAGCATAGTTTTATTTATACTCCTAGGTTTATTGCATCTATTTATTTATAGTTAGAAGTAAATTTACGTTTATTTTTTTTAATTGCTGTAATTATTGTAAATTTGTATTAATATTGTAATGTTATTACTGTATAATATATATCACTACCACCGGGTGTATACCCAATTGTAGTGTTAATAAATACATACATACACATACATAATCGGCAATGTATGCATTGGAGAGGGAATGGAGCTCGCCACCCTAACCCTATTATCTTCTGGCCTAGTTGCCTCATGAATGATGCCTTGTTTATGTTACTTATGAGGTTCAAACCTATCTTCGGACAGCTGACTAAACAACAACAATAATTGATGAAATTTCCATAATTAAATGTTACCTGGAAATATTCAAGGTGTTCCGTTTTTTTTGCCGGTCAGTGTAATTACACAGTATTAAATTGTTGCATTTTATAATTCATATTTTACGAAATACTTTAATTACGGAAAGAACAGGATTTTGTTCACGATGTACCTAATACAAAAAGGACGTAAAACGATACGGATATACGAGTATTATTCTAACTGCAAGGAGAAGTTTTATATGATATTCTTATTGAATTTGGTATTCCCAAGAAACTAGTTCGATTAATTAAAATGTGTCTCAGTGAAACGTACAGCAGAGTCGTATAGGTCAGTTTCTGTCAGTTGCATTTCCAATTCTCTGTGGGCTAAAGCAAGGAGATGCACTATCACCTTTACTTTTTAACTTTGCTCTAGAGTATGCCATTAGGAAAGTCCAGGATAACAGCGAGGGTTTGGAATTGAACAGGTTACATCAGCTGCTTGTCTATGCAGATGACGTGAATATATTAGGAGAAAATCCACAAACGATTAGGGAAAATGTGGGAATTTTACTTGAAGAAAGTAAAGCGATAGGTTTGGAAGTAAATCCCGAAAAGACAAAGTATATTATTATGTCTCGTGACGAGAATATCGTACGAAATGGAAATATAAAAATTGGAAATTTATCCTTTGAACAGGTGGAGAAATTCAAATACCTGGGAGCAACAGTAACAAATATAAATGACACTCAGGAGGAAATTAAACACAGAATAAATATGGGAAGTGCTTGTTATTATTCGGTTGAGAAGTTTTTATCATCCAGACTGTTGTCAAAAAATGTGAAAGTTAGAATTTATAAAACATTTATATTACCGGTTGTTCTTTATGGTTGTGAAACTTGGACTCTCACTTTGAGAGAGGAACATAGGTTAAGGGTGTTTGAAAATATTTGGGGCTAATAAGGATGAAGTTAAAGGAGAATGGAGAAAGTTACACAACACAGAACTACACGCATTGTATTCTTCACCTGACATAACTACGAACATTAAATCCAGACGTTTGAGATGGGCAGGGCATGTAGCACGTATGGGCGAATCCAGAAATGCATATAGAATGTTAGTTGGGAGGCCGGAGGGAAAAAGATCTTTGGGGAGGCCGAGACGTAGATGGGAAGATAATATTAAAATGGATTTGAGGGAGGTGGGATATGATGATAAGAGACTGGATTAATCTTGCACAGGATAGGGATCAATGGCGGACTTATGTGAGGGCGGCAATGAACCTCCGGGTTCCTTAAAAGCCCGTAAGTAAGTAAGTAAGTAAGTAAGTAAGTAAGTAAGTAAGTAAGTAAGTAAGTAAGCAAGCAAGCAAGCAAGCAAGCATTGTAACTGCAAGTGAACGTTAGCGAAGAGGCTAGTCATAGACGCTATTTCCAATCACCCGTTCGCATTCGGTTCGAGTCCCTTCTCAGGCATTATTAACCCAGTAATTGTAGCTAGCAGTTATTCGAGTTTACGAGATCCACACAACCGTGAACCTAAATACGACAAGGTTATAAAACAAACCTTGCAAGCAAGACACATAAAGTATGACCGTTAGGGTCAATCCATCCCGGTTCTAGGCTTGCACCAAGAGCAATTAAGGAATATCCGTCGACTTTTCTCCCACCAGTGTGCGCTAGTATGGACTACTTCCACATCATCTACGGTCGAACTTCGATACCTCGAAAACTGGTAATGTTTAGAGTTTTAGAAATTTCGAGATATAGAAAATATGAAAAAAATTTCCAATACCATAAATTATTATTGATTTCAAGTCTTACCGCTTAACTTTCAACAAAGACATGTCGAGGTTGTCCATAGATCCTTTCCTTGCTTTTCTGGAAGACGATTTTAGCAATTTATAGCAAAGTTTGAGAAGAATAAAGTTAAAGACATGCCATTATGTTCTCGCAGTGGTGTTCATTGTGCCATATCGTTACGGTACAGATAACTGCCTGTAGTCATTGAGAAGGATAGCATTATTACTGATGGGCTGATTCCTGGAGAAGAACACTTTCAAAGGAAGGAAAATACTAATGTACAATGGTTGTTAAAATAATGATATTCCAGCAAATTCATTAAATTTTACTTACCTGTGATCCTAACATTCATTTTCATCTTAAAATCGAGTTAAAGAATATGTGTATTTCATACTGGGAAGAGAAATATTAACCGAGATATCGAAAAAAATCGAGTAATAGAACTCTGAGATATAGACAACATATTACAAATGATTCCGCCGGGAAATTAAAATTATTTGGAGGTATCGAAACATCGAGTTATAGAAGTTCGACTTCAAGAAGTTTGACTACTACTAATCTAATTCCTCAACAAATTACATATTGATGGTGACGATGATGATAATAATAATAATAATAATAATAATAATAATAATAATAATAATAATAATAATAATAATAATAATAATGTTTTCGAAACAGTATTCCGTATCTGACTTAGGCTAATTAATGAAAGTTGGAAAGCAAGCTTACAAAAATAGATAATTAGCTACAGCCAGAAGCAAATAATATTTAATTATGCCCGGTACCTTCCAAAATGAGCGTTCTACATCAGAACCAACAGACAAACAACATAATAATTCATGTTACAATAGCTCAGACGGTATAACATAAGGTCTGTAGTTATACAAAACACACTATCGTCAGTTGGAAACTTCGGAACGTTTTAGTTTTATTTCATTTTATTCAACTATTATTTCATTTCCTTTCTTTCTTATCTTTGGTAGATAAATTCATAATTTTAACGTAGGAGTTGTCAGTTATTATGTAGTTGTTAAAGGACTGTTTCAGCCAGTACAATTTCTTCATTATTATTATTTATTTTTCGTACTTAGCTATTAGAGATGAACAAAACTAACTGCCGCTCTCGCTCGCTGTGTTCGCTGCATTTGTCTTTCGAGTCTCATCTCATCATTCTCGAAATAGCATTTGGTCGGCGCGGAAAGATTTCGTAACTTTGAATAACATACATCATTGAAAAAAAAAAAAAACATTATGAATGTTTAAATGAGACAAAAAGACAAAACAGAACAGTATATTAGTTATGAAAATGTTCTGGTTCTATTATATGATATTACTTATGGTTATATAAATAAAAAAAAATATTCTCAAATAAATTTGCATTTCTATGAAACATAAAACACAACGTTAATATCTTTTTACTTGAAATTGCACACGATCTCAAACATATAAAAAGAAAATTCCCAGCCTTTTAATAAAGGCCTAGTAATTAAGTAAAGATTTGGGAACGGATTGTTATACACTGAAAGGTAGAGATGATGTTTGAAATAGGCTACTTGATTGTTTATACATATATAACAGTTGCCAAAGTAGATAAAAGTTCAGTCAGGTATAAACAACTGTGGCGATTCAAGGCTGCTTGAAGTTCGGGACTTCGGGAGTGATCAATCTGGGCGTCTCGAACTCTTGCAAGTAGTCTTTACGTCAACGACGCGATGTATAGAATATTGTCGTGCGGGTTATCGGCTTTACGGGCGCTGTTAGTCTTACTTCCTCGATCGTTGTTCATCTCTATTAGCTACTGTATATTATACAATATGGATATACACGTCAACCCAAGTAAAATAGGAGATAGGTAAGTAAGTAAATAAATAAGTACACAGATAAATAAATACATACATTAATGAATAAATAAATAGGTAAATAAATAAATAAATTAAATAAATAAATAAATACATAAATAAATAAATAAATAAATAAATGCACAATGTAAATTGTAGTTTACACAATCTGACAAATATGTCATTCGTATTAGTCTCAAGAAACGCGTCAACACTATAAGAGACCTTTCTTGTTATCCATAATTCATTTCATTTAATATCGTGTTATGCTTACTTTTGCCAATGGAAGGCCATGGAATATTACAGATATTCTACGCAGGTACAGTTAACTAAATGGATTCCTTTGATGTCAGACCGTTCTCATTTGACATGCAATTTTTTCGATGTTTTGTTTGCAGGTGACCTTATTACTTTATGATCACCGGAATCATTGATGGGATGATATGTAATTACAGTATTGTGACAAAAATAAATATTAATTAAAAGTAATTAAACATAATATAATACAAAATTTCAGAAGGCTTTGTTTGCCTGGAATAGCATTGTAGTTGAATTTGTGAAGTTGTTGAAAAACGTTGGATTTTGAAGGGATTTATTTTTATCTAATTTAATAAAATTCGACGAGTTTATTTAATACTATTCCTAAAATAGTCAATAGTAACAGTATTATTATTATTATTATTATTATTATTATTATTATTATTATTATTATTATTATTATTATTATTCCAACAACAGTGTAAGAAACAAAACTTTGGCGTTCATTTCATAGCAATTTCGAACGTAACTTGTTTGTGAAGAAAATAGTTGAGATCAAACAGATAAATGTGTCCTTTACAATTAATTGGAAAGCTATGACACAACTAAGAAGCAGTTTAATTTGTTTGTGCGAGATCGTGTGTATTTGCTTGGTTTCCGCACAAAACCAATCCGCGGTAAGTTTAAAATTCCACATTCAATATTCCCAACCTAACACACATAAGAATTTCCCTCTTCTTACCGCTTAAATGACATATTGATTTTACTGCTTTAGGATTTTAACGTATTATTTTTAGAGACATTCAATATAGTAATAATTATAAATTGGAAACTTACCACTACAATTTCACCTAAATTGCACTGTTAATTATTGTTTTTAAATATTTGCAAAAATTAAGTAAGCTCTAAAACTCCACTAAAGTTACTGCATTCGTGATGCAAGTACATTAAGGAAGCCGTGAAAAAAATCAACAAGATTCCGGACTCATCATAGACTGGGGCAAAAAAAAAGACAGACGTATAGGCCTATCACGGCCTGCTGGAGTATAGTAAACACAGAAAACATTTTATAGCAACAATGCTGAAGATAGATATTTTTGTTTTGCAAATTTGCCGTCATTGAACAGAAACCAAGATGGAGATTTCATTGCAACTAATTAGAAATTCCTCTTTCAGGTATGTAATAAACGATCTTCGCACAAAATAATGTACGATACACGAGCGGTATGTTTTCTTTCAATTCTCGGAAATTAAAAAAGCTCAACTACGTTTCGCTTTTTCAAACTTTTCCTCGAACATGAAAACTTCAACATACCGCTCTTGTAACGCATATTATTATTTCTTGTTATAAGCGGTCGAATCTGTTTCGCAAAACTTTTCACTCGAGTACTTGAACAAGCAACGTTTTTGTGCCAGGTAAAACACTTTAAGTGGTCCCGAAAGGAACTTTAATGTACACTGCTCCGTCGATTTAGTAGACTGCGTTTGAGTCTAAAGAAAGCAGTAAACAGTACACGTGGTCTGTTTTGAATAATCGACGAAACTGACGACTGCTAATACACAGGTTGTAACTTTAATAATGACAACTATTTATTTATTACGAATATACAAGAGATACATCTCTGAAAAGTCTACAGTCCTTCAATATAGTAACCAGCATTGTCTGCAACTCGTTGTCGTAGTATCCCTGTAGCAGCTCCTGTTCTGTTGATGTTTCTGATGGAACGCCCTACTGCCTGCAGAATATCGGGAACAGTTCGGAATCGAACGTCACGGAGTGGTTCCTTCATCTTTGGGATTAAGTCATAATCACAGGGGCTTAAGTCCGGTGAATGTGGTGGATGGAAAAGCACTTCCCACCCCCAGCGACGGTACAAATCAGCTACAGGTGCGCCGTGTGCGCCCTTGCGTTATCCTGCAAAATGATGGGAGGATTCTGCAAAACGTGTGGGCGCTTTGTTCGCAAAGCTGATCTCAGATTATGTTCCAAACAATGACGGAAATACTGTGCATTAAAATTCTGTCTTTGCGTGACGCCATCACAGACGTACACAACAATCAGCATAACTTTCACATTCGTAGGGGTACGACGCACCACTGTTTTGCGTGGTGACCCGTAATGACGCCAACAATACGCCGTAAGAAGGCATCTCCTTCACGATCATAACGCTCCAAGTGAGTTTTGAGCGGTTTCGTACCGTATCCATCGCTGTGCCTCCGTGAAATCCCAGAGAACTCACCGAGATGCAATTTTTCTCATTTTTAGGCGATTCTTTAGATAAGAAACACAGTCATATGCGATATTCCTATCTCCTGGGCTAACTCACGTACCGTCTGTCGTCAATCGTTGTTTAATAGCGAATAAATAGCTTGCACCTCCTCTTCAGTAACACTCGGACGACCCTGCCGAGCCATGTTTTCCATGTGGTCACGTCCCTCGCCACAGTCCTGTATGGTAACGCCCTCTCTCCACATGCCTCAACAAGACTGTCATGACATTGTCGTGCTGTACGACCACGGGCAGATTGAATTTTCAGCCAAGATCGCTGTTCTTGCTTTGTAAACATGGCGAAACACAACCGCTTAGAGCTGTAACTAACAGGAGACTAATTTCAACTCTCCACAGCGCATGCGCTGTGAGTCGGACGGAAGATTCCTTTTAGGGGGGAGGAGGGCAGACATAAACTAACATGTGGTAGAAGTGGTAACAGTTAACTCAGTCTCGTTTCGCTTTTACAGCAATGTTGCCACTATTAAAATTACAACCCACGTAATTGTAATTTCTATGTGGGACAAAAATGTCCCGTCGACCGTTTTAGATATTTCAAACATTTTTTCAGAAACTATGCGTTCGAGAGGGACAAGTTTTTTTCCAAAATGGACTACACAAAGAAATATTAAAAGTCAGAAATCCCCAACTTCCCTCGAAAATATAATTAGAAGAGGGAGACGTGTTTAAATTATGGAATGGGACAAGTGTCCCGTCGGACGTTCTAATGTTAAACGTGTAATTGCATGAACATAATACGTTCGATATTATCGAAATCGATTTTTAACAGCATCACAACACATTCTTTACTAAGAAAGAAAACATTAACAATAATTAGCAACTATCGCATCACGAATAAAAATTGGTGTAACTAAGCGTTGGGCAGGTGAACACCTCAGAAACTACTGAGAAATTCAACTTAAGTTCATCCAACGCTATTGTTGCAGCTTTCTCAATTCTAACTCATATAAATAAATACATAATATGTATATTAACGAAACGCTAATATAACCAAGATAAAAACTATATATTAATGTAATAGGAGTATGCTGACGATTCGAGAATTTCTTCAGCGTATTGTTTCATATAATACCATCTCTAATTGTCAGTCTATGATGTTGCCTTTTCATTATATTTCAGAGATAAAAAAAAAATTCTTCACAAAAGTTGCATCATTCCCATGGAAAAGCCATTTTACAATATTTCATAATAGAATATCCTTCTTTTTTCAATATAACCTCAAGCTAAAGGTTCCATTGTCAGTCTGTTATAAAAACATGCGTGTGTTTTTTTATGACTTGTCATTTTATTAAAATTTTTGATTCACAAACTGAATCACATAGATTTTGTTTCAAAATATCATCGGAATGAAAACTGCCACCACCCAATTCGTCTCCTACATTACAATATGGAATTGTCTAAATAAAAGAGTTTTTTTTTATTCTCAAAGATAAAGCAATTTAGCGAGTTAAGTAATTTTACATTGACATACGGTGCATATTTGCCGTTGAGAAACATGTAAATATAGCAAATATATTAAAAGATGCAGACAGATCATGAATATAATACCTGTTTCTTAAAGACAGAGAAGTATCTCCCTTCTCGCACGTCAAGAAGTCGTATAGAAAGTATTATTATTTGGAATTGTTGAAGGGTAGTTTTGGAATATAAATTATTTCTTTTCTTGTAGTTATAGCTGCAATAACTAAGAGAGCTCAAATTCCATTTTATTCATGACTTCCTGCTGCCATGGCAGCTCCTACTCCGGTATCTGCTTTGGTTCATTCATCAACTTTAGTGACTGCAGGAGTTTTTTTGCTAATTCGTTTTAGAGTTGTTTTTAGTGACTGGCTAAATATTTTTATTTTGCTTATTTATGGTTTAACAATGTTTATAGCGTTGAATTCAGACCTTTTCCCACAGGAGGGGTTTAAGCTACACAGGGCGGAAGGTGGGAACAACAGCAGAAGAAACAATAATTCAGATTTTTCGATTCATTCATATTTGTTTTAAATACTAGACCTACTAAATCACAATATAGACATTAATTTATAAATTTTACTATTTTTATGTAAAACATAATGAACTACTTGAAGCAAGTAAAGAGATAGGTCTGGAAGTAAATCCAGAAAAGACAAAGTATATGATTATGTCTCGTGACGGGAATTTTGTACGAAATGTAAATATAAAAATTGGAAATTTATCCTTTGAAGAGGTGGGAAAATTCAAAAAGCTGGGAGCAACAGTAACAAATATGAATGATACTCGGGAGGAAATTAAACGCAGAATAAATATGAGAAATGCCTGTTATTATTCGGTTGAGAATCTTTTGTCATCTAGTCTGCTGTCAAAAAATCTGAAAGTTAGAATTTATAAAACAGTTATATTACCGGTTGCTCTGAATGGCTGTGAAACTTGGATTCTCACTTTGAGAGAGGAACAGAGATTAAGGGTGTTTGAGAATAAGGTGCTTAGGAAAATATTTGGTGCTAAGAGGGATGAAGTTACAGGAGAATGGAGAAAGTTACACAACGCAGAACTGCACGCATTGTAATCTTCACCTGACATAATTAGGAACATTAAATCCAGACGTTTGAGATGGGCAGGGCATGTAGCACGTATGGGCGAATCCAGAAATGCATATAGAGTGTTAGTTGGGAGGCCGGAGGGAAAAAGACCTTTAGGGAGGCCGATACGTAGATGGGAAGATAATATTAAAATGTATTTGAGGGAGGTGGGATATGATGATAGAGACTGGATTAATCTTGCTCAGGATAGGGACCAATGGCGGACTTCTGTGAGGGCGGCAATGAACTTCCGGCTTCCTTAAAAGCTAGTAAGTAAGTAAGTAAGTAAGTAAGTAAGTAAGTAAGTAAGTAAGTAAGTAAGTAAGTAAGTAAGTAAGTAAGTAAGTAAAACATAATGAACATGAATAGGTAACTATCCTTCTACCTAAAATTGTCATATAAAGCCAGTAAGTGCTTTTTACATAGCCTAAATCGCCTACAGTTTGTTACTTAGTTACAAATGGCTTTTAAAGAATCCGGAGGTTAATTGCAGCTCTCACATAAGCCCGCCATCGGTCCCTATCCTAAGCAAGATTAATCCAGACTCTACCATCATATCCCAACTACCTCACATCTATTTTAATATTATCTTCCCATGTATGCCTTGGCCTTCCCAAAGTCTTTTTCCTCAAGTCTCCCAACTAACACTCTATACGCATTTCTGGATTCACCCACACGTGCTATATGGCTCGCCCATCTCAAACATCTGGATTTAATGTTCCTCATTATTTTAGGCGAAGAATACAATGCGTGCAGTTCTGCGTTGTGTAACTTTCAGAGTCCTCCTCTCTTACACGCCGCATATATACAACATAGGCCTCCCAACTTCATGCCTTCCCGGAGGAAATCACGCTCGAGTTTTTATCACCTTCTGAAATCCTACGGCTTCAGTTGTTTCATTGATAGTTAAATCTGAATATTTCCGAGATAAATAAAAAACAGGTCTATTCTTAATCGGCTCTTTAACAACACTGTATCAAATACTAAGTTATCTAGCGTATGTGAATTTGGTGACAGTGGTTTGTTATTACACTGAGATTAAACCCAGAATTCGCCATGGATTACGTCATAAATAAATAAATAAACAAACAAATAAACAAACAAATAAATAATAAATAAATAAACAAATAATCATGCAAGCAAGCAAACAAATAAATAAACAAATAAGCAAACAAACCAATAAATAATAATAATAATAATAATAATAATAATAATAATAATCCGCTGTGTTACAGCCCTTTAAGGGTCCAGACTGACAAGCCGTCTATTGGCCTCAAGTCCACATACTGAAGCAGAGGTGGACGATCATTCAACCAGAATGGAAGCATAGTGTGGTTAGCACGATCATACTCCCAGCGTTTTAGCTGGTTTTCGTGACCGCATTTTGCCACCTATCGCAACTCCTCAAGTGCATCACGATGCTGGGTAGACACTGTTCCCATATACTGGTCGAAATTTCATGAGAAAAATTTTTTCCCATGAGAACTGGAACCAGCGCGTATTCTGTAACGAGAGTCCTAAGCGGAAAGCTTTAAACCGCAACGCCACGGCGAGAGATAAATATATAAATAGATAGATAAATAAATAAATAAACATATAAACAAACAAGTACGTAAATAAATAAATATACATAAACAAACAAATAAATAAATACGTATAGAAATCAAATAAATTCCAGTAATCGGCACAAGTGGGGTTCGAACCCACGTAAAAGTGCAGCTTCAGATCAAGAGACTAGCTCCTTAACCCTAAAACGCGCTAGTGGCAAGACAGGACTAAAAGTACCTATTTCTAGAGTATCTCTTAATTCGTAAATTTTAATAAATATTACAAAATATTCTTACTATATGTTTTATTATTATCTATTGTTTCAGTTCTTGCAGCGATATTAACATCCCTGAGAAAAACCACAAAATAGGACGAAAAATATCGCAATCCATCATTGCTAGTAACTGAACACTAACAAGAGCAAGACCTAACAAACTGGATAGTTTTTTTAAAGTGTGCTTCAAAAAATGAACTAGAAAAGTGCAAGCTATTAAACTGCGAGGCAGTAAATTTCTCCATAAGCAGTAAAAGAGCCGCGTTCATATTTCATTTGGGAGTCACTACGTTACATGTGAAAAGTAACACACACTTGGCGCTCTTTGCAGAACGACCTCATCTCAGATTGCACTCCTGAGATGCAGTCTAGATCTCGGAGTCCTGCCAAGAAGTCTTAGCCTTAATATCCCCACTATTTACAATCTACAATTTTGACATCATTACCAGACACACTTGGGAGTTTAAGTCTTTGACGAGGTTCCTTTCATCGCATTTTGAATACTGGATCCCACACAGACTACAAACTTCGAAATTATGAACAGAAACTTAGTGATGGTAAGACGATATAAATTTCCCTTTTCTGTGGAGAAATTTTGTTATTTTTCCTACAGAAAGTGAAAAGGGAAATGTTTGGTGTTTTAACTGCAATTCAGGAAAGTTTAGAAGCAAAATAAATGTAACAATGGCGAGACGTTATCTCAGACAAAATACGGCAAATTGTAATAAAAATGTAACTAACTTTCAAAAATGGATATCATTCAGCTTATTATGTACAGCTAATAAACATGATCTTCGTATCAATTACATTATTATTACATTACTATAATATTTACTTCCAAATAGAAGTGAAGATCCTTGTAAAACAATATTTTTTTGTTTTTATCGCAAATGTGAGAAACAGTTTAATAATGAACCCACCACCATAATTTATTTCATCTCAGAAAAGCTACCCATGTTGCTGTAAAAACCGTGTGGTCAAATATTGAAATTTATGCAGATTTAATTTAAGTAATTCATGGTGAAACAAAACTCAGGAGAAAGGCTTGGCGTGTGCATATGAAACAACTCTGTCACAGAACAGTGATTAAACTATACATAGTGATTCATGAGGATTTACCGTCACTTACGGAGCTTATATTTCCGAAGACATTCTGAGCAAAAAATGGCATATAAACATTTGTCACAACCTCAATATTTTCAGAGTTACACTAATTTGAAGTTGCTGGTAAAATACGTTTTCCGTTTAGTTTTAAGGGTAAAAAAAATATTACAAATAGAGAATGAACTATTCAGAAGTATCATTTCTTTAATTGGCCAGTGTTCTGAAGCTAAAAATGTGTTGTGAATTGCTTTGTACAGATTCTGTTTTTGAATTTTTAACTAAAAATGACATCATTCTTACGCACTTAACACAAAAATTGTTACAAATCATACGACTTTAGGAACTTGATTCTTTACAATTTAATTATGCATCCTAATGTACAGTCTTAAATAATTTACAAGAGTGGCGTGATTTGTAACAACTGTTGTGATAAATGCGTAAGAAAATGTAATGTTGCAGTTAAAAATCGAAAAAAAATTCTGCACGAAGCAACTATGGAATTCACAACCCATTTTTGGCTTCAGAATATTAGTTAGTTAAAGAAATAATAATAATAATAATAATAATAATAATAATAATAATAATAATAATGGTTTATTTTAACTGGCAGAGTTAAGGCCATTCGGCCTTCTCTTCCACTCAACCAGTATGATAGAAAATTATACAATGCTATGAATATAACATAATTAATACAATACAATTCAAAGCAATACAATACTACAATACAAGACAATATAATACATAATTAATATAATACAATGACAATTCTTTTCATCTTCACAACACCAATAAAATAATTATGTAATAATAATAATAATAATAATAATAATAATAATAATAATAATAACAGTAATAGTAATGATAGTCATACCTAAATTACATTAAATTATTAAATTCGATCACAATTATAACTTCAATTTGACTGCGCCCGTAAGAAATCATTTAGCCTTTTCTTGAAAGTGGTTATTGTCTGGTAGCCCCTTATCTTCCGAGGTAGGGAATTCCATTCACGGGGGTCTGAACCAGTAAAAGAGGATGAATAGTGGGATGTTCTGTGGGCAGGAATTGCTAGGATTTGGCTCTCCTGTGACCTGGTGTTTAGATTGTGATTGCAGGATAAGTAGTTAAACCGGGAACGAAGATGATTTGGAGTAGAAGTGTGGAGAACCCGAAACAGAAGAGACAGCGAATTAAGTGTTCTACGGTTATTAAGTTGCAGTCAGGATAAAGATTTGAACGAGGGTGTAATGTGGTCAAATTTGTGAGCATTGCTGATGAATCTGACACTCATATTGTGCACACGCTGCAGCTTGTTCGAAATAGCTCATTCTTTATCTGTAATATTCTTTTACCCTTAAAACTCAAGAATAATGGTATTTTACACACAATTTCAAATTGGTGTAGTTCTAAAAATATTGAGATTAGGACAAATGTTTATATGACTTTTTTGTTCAGAATGTCTTCGGAAGTAAGCTCCGTAAGGGACTGTAAATCCTCGTGAATCAACCTATATATTCGGGCTGATTTACCTAGATCCGAATGAAATAGGATATTCGTTTCATCTGATGCCCATACAACCTGAAAATGAGGGTGTAAAGAAATGTATTTCTTATTTAGTTGACAATTATTGTTGAGAATAGGTATTTCTTCCAAGTATATAGGCAGATATTCTGAAGACACGAACCGGTCATCTGATAGGTGTGAACCTTATTTTAACTCTGTTTCATTTCTTCTCGTCCATCGATACATGTTTTTATGCACCAGTTAATCTCTCATCAGACCGAGAATTACAATAAGAGCAATAATATAAAATATCCACGCAGGGAAAAAAATTATACAAAAAACAGAAAAGGAATAAAACAACACTCTGATACAATTTTTTTTTACCATCTAGAATGAAAAATCCATTAAAATCGTATATTGTCTTTTCCAAACAGTGATAGTACTGATTTGCTAAATTTGTTAAATAAACAACCTTTTAATTTTCCTGTGTTAATATTGATAAATCTGCCTTAATTAATATCTATTTTCGGCTTGTTTGCGCCATATTCAGATTACTAATCGGAGATTTAAAAGTGTGTAATGAAGATGTGTATTCAAGTAACAGTATTTAACCAGTGATTAATAAGCGCACAATAAACTATTCGAAGTATATTTAAGTTTTAGTACATTCTTTGCCCTCATTACAAGATTATTGCTTCTGCTTCAGTGCAATTTACGTGTTGGGCTCCTCGCCCTCCCTGTGCAGTTTACATTTTAAGTCATTGAGTCTGCTATTTGTTTCCAGAGCAGGTCACTATTTTTCTGTGAAATTTACAATCGACTCAGAACATGTGTGATCTCCAAGCTTGTTGGCCACTTATCTCACCCTGTTTTTCACCGTTCCGTTGAAGAAACTTAAGAGAAATTGAAGGAAAAAAGCCGAAAATGTATGTAACCACATACTGTAGTATGAACATACACAAATAATATCACGCGATGAAATATCACATATTTACTTACAATTAATGGCTTTTAAGGAACCCGGAGGTTCATTGCTCTCTCACATAAGCCCGTCATCCGTCCCTATCCTGAGCAAGATTAATCCAGTCCCTACCATCATATCCCACCTATCTCAAATGTATTTCATTGTTATTCTCCCATCTACGCCTTGGCCTCCCCAAAGGTCTTTTCTCCGCAGATCTTCCAAATAACACTCTATAAGCATTCCTAGATTCGCCCATACGTGCTACATCTCCTGCCTATCTCAAACGTCTGGATTTTATGTTCCTAATTAAATTAGGTGAAGAATACAATGCGTGCAGTTCTGCGTTGTGTAACTTTCTCCATTCTCTTGTAACTTCATCCCTCTTTGCCCCAAATATTTTCCTAAGCTACTTATTCTCGAACACCCTTAACCTCTGTTCCTCTCTCAAAGTGAGAGTCCAAGTTTCACAACCATAAAGAACAACTGGTAATATAATATTAATTCTAACTTTCAGGTTTTTTGAGAGCAGACTGGATGATAAAAGCTTCTCAACCGTATAGTAACATGGATTTCCCACATGTATTCTGCGTTTAACTTCCTCTCGAGTGTCATTTATATTTTTTATTGTTGCTCCAAGGTATTTGAATTTTTCCACATTTTCAAAGGATAAATTTACAATTTATTTCCATTTCGTACTATGTTCTGGTTACGAGGCATATTCATATTCTTTGTTCTTTCGGGGTTTCTTACAAACCTATCCCTTTACATGCTTCAATTAAAATTTCCGTGTTCTCCCTAATGGTTTGTGTATTTTCTCCTAACATATTCACGACATCCGCATAAACAAACAGCTGATGTAACCAGTTCAATTCCAAACTATTTCTGTTTCCCTGGACTTTCCTAATGGCTTATTCTAGAGCAAAGTTAAAAAGTAAAGGTGATAGTGCATCTCCTTGATTTAGTCCGCAGTGAATTGGAAAAACGTCAGGCAGAAACTGGCCTATACGTACTCTACTGTAAGTTTCACTGAAACACATTTTAATTAATCGAACTAGTTTCTTGGGAATATCAAATTCAATAAGAATATTATATCAAACTTCTCTCTTATCCGAGTCATATACCTTTTTAAAATATATACGAGTATCTGGAAATATCAGATATGTTATTGAATTATATGCCTAAAGGAAGAAACATTAGTCTTCATTAAGAAGATGGATTCAATATCTTGGAGTGGAAGTAGTCTATGGCTTAATTTCAGGAAGTATAAATAGACTAAGCTACCCAAGTTACTTTGAATGAACATGGTCTATTATTTAATCATAGGAAAAAAATAAGCCCGAGATCAAATTTTAATCACCTTATTAACAGAGTAACATTTTACAGCGTTAAAATATTTGAAATTATCTAAAAGGCACTGCACAATGAAACAACTGTCAGTGTCAGATACATAAATCAGTGAACTGTCAATGAGAATATAGGGGAAAGGGGGCAGATTTCAACATTTTTGCTATTTAAATGTTTTTTCATATCCATTATCAATTTTTTTAACTTTAAATGACACAGAATTATGGAACATTGCTTAATAAACACCTCAGGGTTTTATATTCATAGAAATTGCATATATCTGAAACGTGAATTAAGTCAGAACTAACTCCTGTAACAAGTTCAAAACTGTCCCTTTGAATAGGTATGGGTAGTTTTGAACAATGTACAAATCATCTGTGAAAGAAGTAATTAAGCCTAAAAATTGTCATGTAAAGAGAACTACTATGGTTACAATATTTTAAAAATCTACCGAAGTCCACATCAAAGCGTTTCATTGTCATAATATGAGCACTTCCTTCTCAATTTACCGTTCGTATGAATTTCATGATAATATCACTTTTCTCTGTCTTCAGTTTTAGAATATGTAAAGTTCCATGTTTGTCGAAACCTCTACACACACCTGACATTGTCTATCTACCTCTTCCACTTATCCAACATAGAGAACTTCAGTTTCCTTTGTTGCATATTACTTCAGAAAAAGATTTCCTCGGTGTCATTTCTTTCTAGGGCTATTATAGACCTATCTTGTAGAGTTCCACATAAACCTGACATTGTAGATGTATGTATGTATGTATGTATGTATGTATGTATGTATGTATGTATGTATGTATGTATGTATGTATGTATGTATGTATGTATGTATGTATTCACACTGCAATGGGTATATACCCGGTGGCAGTGGTAACTAATTACACTCAATAAAGACAATAACAAACACAATTAATAAAATATACAATTAATAATAATACTAATAATTAATACTAACAATAATTAATAATAATAATACTAATAATAATAATAATAATAATAATAATAATAATAATAATAATAATAATAATAACAGGAAACATACTAAATTAAATGAAGCACGATCGGTTAAAATAACATTTAAAGTAAATCTAATTTGTACCTTAAACCTATGTTCGAACTAAAACCCACGAGTATGATATGTTCATATCTGCACAAGTACCTTACAACACTACACTCATTTCGCTGTCAACTCACTCACTGCACTGGAACTACGACACATTTCACTGGTTCTATTCTGATTTCACTAACACTTCAAAAACATTTCACTGTTCAAATACTTTGCACTGCCACTATAAACTATAAAGCTTCACTGACAGGAACACGTTTCACTTACTCAACACACTTCACTGACACAACACACTTCACTGACACAACATAATTCTTCACTGATAGTACACTTCAATAACAAAATATAAATTACACCCTTTAAATACTGTGTATAATTATCGTCTATTAGTAAATTCCTTAAGCCTATTTTTAGATACATTTTTGGTTGTTGGTAAAGGCTTTAGTAAGTCTACAGGTAAAGCATTCCAGTCCCTGATAGTACGATTGAGAAAAGGAAACTTTCCAGTGTCCGTCCTCTGTCTTCTTGACACACTGGTGTTCTCAGATTTTCTCATTCTGAGTTCTTATGTAGTGTCATGAAGCCCAAAAGTCAGTCAATTCCAGCAATTCTGTTATTATCCCACACTTTGGTAGACTTGAAAGATAAATGACGAGCAAAATCATATGCTAATTAGCGGGCGAGAGATCTTAAGTCGTTACTTTTTGTGATATAAGATTTCCTTCATTAAACCCGTTTCCTGAAACAGATTCTAAAACCAGTGACGTCAACAATGAAGAAAATCATGAAAGAGCAGAAAAATGTCACTTTATGGATTTACAACAGTTCTTTAAATCTTGGAAAATTCCTCCGGTAAATTTTGCATAGAGAGACTTAAGCCATTTTGCCCGTGCACCAGAGAATTAATCTTAGTATATTTAATAATATAATTAACTACTCCCTCCGTTCCAAAATACGGTATAGTAAGAAATAAAATAAGTCTGATTATTGCGCATGCGCGCACGAAATATTGCGCGGTGTGGTATTCAATTGTTCAATAGTGAAGGGACTATCAAACAGTGCAGTTGTGAATGTTTCTAATCTTCTGTAGTGCATCAAACTGTAATATTTAAATAATTCATTATGAACAGAAATCAAATGGGCACCTGCTGTGGTGTCCTGTTGCAGAAAATGTAAACCAACCAGTCAATTTTGAAAATAACAACTAAGGCTCAACAGTCGTACAAAAATAGGTTATAATTTATTGCAATTTTGTGTTAATTTGTGTCTCTCAAAACAATGTTTTTTTTTTTATTAATTTGACATCACACAGAATGAAATGTACCTAATTTTGATGTTTTTCTTATGCTAATTTATCAATCAAATAAGTATCTAGAAGATGTATTAAAGGTACATTATATTACTGAGAACTTTAACAAATGTATACCATATTTTGGAACAGAATTAATTACAACTTTCTATACCATATTTTGGAACAGAGGGAGTAATTCGGACCCTGCTCCTCGCTGAACACCTGTTGGCTTGTGTATCGCGAACCATATTTTCCACCTATGTCATTACATCACTTTCTTAAACTTCATTTGCTAACATAATGACGTGAGAGACATGTCATTCCTGAATAACTTCATTGGATAATTTATACTTGTTCTTTGCTTTACGTAGGCCTATGTCCAAACAATTTTATGCCCTAAAAACAAATATAATATCATCAATAAATTCGTTATATTAAACTTTTACAACGTTTCTCACAATATTGTTAAATTAATATTGTGGAGTAGTTTTGAACATTGTTCAAATGTTTTCCCAAAGAACTGTTGAAATGTGTCCCACATGACTATCAAGTACGACCAGTCATTAAAAAGAAGGAGAAGTAAATATTAGAGATCTGCAATAATTTTCGAAAAGTGAATTCATTAGGCTCTAATATTACATAATGAAACTCACTTCTGAAACGTGCATGTTGTCAGAATATTCTTACGAATTTCGAAAAAAGAAACACTTTCTAAGCACTTAAACACAAGTCCATACACTGAGTTCACACCAATAAACTGAATAGAAGGAAAATGGCAGCCAGTCTTACATCAGAAGGGTTGCCTTCTGCGGTCAGTACCGGCAACTTAATGAAGATTATGTGTTGAGATGAGAAATTCAATCTGTTCTAATGTGCCCCCTGTTCAAAAGAGCCCCCTTATTCCCTATATTTTAAACGAAGCTTTAAGGAGGTAGGCGTAGCCTATATATTATATATATATATATACAGTAACATTTAAAATTTAATTTCTACATATCCTGAATTAATTTTGTGCCGGAATTTGGTATAGTGATTAGACAATAAGCCCCTACTTCTAGGTTAATAAACAATTTTTACAATAAAAAATTGTTAAGCAAAGGCCAATCATATTATTAAATTGGAGGGCGCAATTTGTACGAGGAAAATTGGTTTCGTTGATATCTTGTAAAATTTTGAATATTTTAAAATGCTTTCTTCTCTATTTTATTCATAAACGCGTTAATAAATTTTATTATTGTAAGTTGAATATATAAGTACGATTTTTTGCACTTTTTTGCGATAACTTGTAAAATTTAATTATTTTTACACAAAGAATTACTAATGAAAAGAGAACTTGAAATTATAAAACAGTGCTAAACGCAAAACTTGTTCTTCAGTACGAAATGCACTTACATGCAAATTTTCATGAATTTATCCAAAAAAAAAAAAATGTGAAAGTTAAGAAGAAAACGGATTTGGGAAAGTTAATTTACGAGAAATGAGCAACAAACTTACCGAAGATCAGCAGTGTTGTTCATATTTAAAGTCAATTGACGCAGTTTCATGTTTTAGATAATAACTATAAAAGTATTGGAGACATTAAATACTTTTTCACCATACTATTGATGAAAGTCCATTCAACAGAGGGGGGGGGACATTTCGTCTTTCGAAGGTGAATATAGTTGGCTCACTTTTAAAACCTCGTAACTGCATTTGAGGAAATTGTACAAGCGAGCAAAATAACTTATTCTTTTATACCCCAGCTAACAGCTGTTATGCGTTTGTCATGTATAAAATATAGAAACATTTGCACACTCACGGGATGTTATCAGCAGAAGCATTTTGAAATTATACACAGAATTTGACATTCGGTAAAAATTGGACTTACGGGTTTTTAGAAGTAAGCCGATGATATGTCTCCTTAAAATTTAAATATCCCGAACAGTTTGGAATAATTGGCATGTTTCATGAGCTCATATCATTCTTTACGAGGATCAGTCGCGCTTTCAGTGTCGATGATAATAACTATTGTAAAATAAAAATGATTTGGCAAAATTATCGAAAAACATATACCGTACAAACGCCATCGCTTTTCATCACGAATTGTTTAACATTCGTCGAAAAAATTAAATTGTGTTTTATTTAACGACGCTCGCAACTGCCGAGGTTATATCAGTGTCGTCGGTGTGCCGGAATTTTGTCCCGCAGGAGTTCTTTTACATGCCAGTAAATCTGCTGACATGAGCCTGTCGCATTTAAGCACACTTAAATGCCATCGACCTGGGCCGGGATCGAAACCGCAACCTCGGGCACTATAGCCACTGCGCCACCCAGGGTGACAACATTCGTCGAGATTTGAACTTGAGGCTCTAGTAGGAAGCCAATATTACAATAGTTCGGTGAATGATGCGCCAATAAAATTAACCTTCATCATGAACAAACTGCTGGTGAAGTCTAAGACCCTCTCCATCACGATTCAAGGTGTTTCTAGTCACGCTTTCTATGTCTAGGTTATCCGGATCTCGTCTGTCTGGAATATCGTCGTTGTTCCTGCAATAACTCCTATGTGACATATTTATTGATTTTCAGATTTTTGCTCTATTAAATAACTTAAATAGTGATGCAGCAAATAATAAAATCTCGTTCGAAAATGTTATAAGAATTCACAGTCTCCTATGTACGGTTGCCATAGGATGAATAAATATACTTTTTTCTGACTATTGAAAAACTTTATATTTTGCACATAGGAGTTAATGCAGGTACAACGACGATATGTAATATAATAAAATTTTGATAATGTATAATTCTTCTTCTCTTTTAAGGTTTCTGTCCACTTCTATTAGCAAGATCTTAGTGTTATCCCATGTTACGTTTTCTATTTTTATTTTTTTCATTCAAAATATGAAGACCATTAGGTCTATCTTTCATACCAAGTGATCTGTGACGGAAGCAACAAGATAAAATATTGTAATTCTGCAAAAAATCTGTTAAATAGACTCTCAAATTTGAACGCGTATCAGAAACGACTCATAGCTACAGTTCCCAAATGGCTTTGCCCGCCATTTTGAAGAGAATTCTACTGACTTCTTGACGTGAATATGTCTTTAAAATCAGCCCGACGCATGGGGATCGAGGACGGAAACGATGACGGGTAATCTACTTTGACTCTGTAACTTCGTGACTAATAATACCATTGAAATAAATGTGATCCCTTTCGATAGGATATACGATTACAATGTGAGCATGACCTGAGGTGGCGTCGAGCATGCGCGAGATGCGAATAGGAATCCGCAGCGACTGGCGGCCATTGTGACGCGGTCGAAAATTTCCTGGCAGTATACCTCGTGAATCCGAAGTGCTAACGCCTTAATTTTGGTGCCAAACGAATGATCTCGTCTAGATCTGTCGATTTAAGCCAGAAATATTCATAAAAAAACCCACGGGCATGTCCCAGACACAGCCACAGCCACACTATGATTTCTTTTTTCGATTGTAGATAGACTAAGTAGTCTACCTTAATTACTCAGTCGTTGTCCCAAAAACTGATACGGTAAAATTGTGAACGGAGCATATAATTCTTTATTATTATCATCTAACTTTTGGAAAAAAAATATAGATAAATGTTGTGGCTAAATTTTCAAAGTTATGGTGTTCTTGGAAGAAAATGCATCCTCTCACAAGTCCCTGATTGCGGAAAATTGATGAAGATGGATTTGAATCAATTGTCCTTTCCTCATACTGGACATATTTAGGTCCCTTAGGCTAGTAGTTCCCAACCTTTTTTGACTGACGATACACTTTACTGAACGCCCACGATATCGCGACACACCTATTTGATTTTATTAATAGTAATAACAATAATAGGCTAACTAGTACATTTCTTCTGGAGAAAAAGGTGGTGGAACTCTGTGTAGAATGTTTTATAGCGGACGGGGAGATGATTACTGTTCACTGCATGGGAATTTTTCGTTTTTAACCTCTTTTTCGTCAACTAAGGCTTTTAAGGTCTAAGCGGAATTCAAAGAAAAATTATATTAAAACATAGTTATTCACACATATTTTGGTTCCATGACGAAAAATGCTACAAAAAGGTGCCGGAACACCGTTCCAGCGCGTTTCGCCAGAAAAAAAGCATTGATAACTTCTATGTAATGTTGTAGACAGGTCGATGTTAATACGCAGTCGAAAATTCTAAAAGAAAAAGCTGCAACTTGAGTGGCATTAGAAAGAAAAACAAATATATGTGTCAAAAATCCCATCCTATCTATGCTGGATATCAGATAAAAGATGTCCGATTAAAGATTATAGTTTTTGAAAACTCGCCTATTTAAATTAATGTGAAATCTGCGGTTAGTGGGATGCACAGAGTTTCTCTATACGTGGCCTTATGGTTGAAAACTGAACTGAGTAGTGTTGTAGGTGTTCACGTTTCATTGGTAAAGTCTGTCTCAAAATAAAATGTACCATATCAAAGACTTCGTTGCAAATAAAAAATGCATTGTAAAGAGACTTTCTGGATGGCATAAAATTTATTTTTAAAATCCAAAATTTCGCGACACACTCCATGGGGCTGCGCGATACACCGGTTGGGAACCCCTGCCTTAGACTATCACTTATTTTCACAATTAGAAAAAAAAATGAATGGTAAGGAGTTTTAATGAAATAAAGCAGTGATAAGTAGCCTACTATGAGAGAGTGGTTTGCAGACCAAGACAAAGGTTTAGAATTATTTCATGACTGTTGTGCTAAATGTATATGTTGAAATACAATTTCGTTTTCAGATACAGCATGCTTTTGGACAATTGATTGCTTAACGACGCTGTTTCAACTACAAGATTATTTAGCGTTGATGGAATTAGTAATAGCAGAAAGGTATTTGACAAGATGAGGCTCAGAATTCACCATGGGAGTATGAAATTTGACATTCCGACTCGTTTTACAGTTGGGGAAGTACCTCAGGAAAATGTAAGTAGGAAATCAGTTCAAGCAGAATTCGAACCGCGTCTCGGATCAGTAGGGAAAAACGCTACCACCCGGCGGGCGCGGTGGAGCATGGCGGTCAGATATTTCCTGCTGACCATAACAGACGCTTTCAGATAGGCGCGATCTTGATGAACGAATGGAAGGAGAAACATTTAAAAGCTATGCCAAAATGCATCCTTGGAAAGGAAATATGGGCAGAGAGAAAGAATCTATGTGAACTCCAAGTCTGTTGTCTACTTGTCACACACTGATTTTCGCCTTTCTATTTGAAGGAACATTAGAGAATTCTGTAAGAAAAGAGCCGAAAATTAATGAAATTTAAAAGCATAACGGAACAGCAACAGGGCATGATCGTCAAAAATGTTAAAAGCCTGGGCAGCGGGTGGGGAGAGGGGGAACCGCAGTCCTCACAAGAGAAGGGATCCAAGCCCTTGCGCAGTGCGAGTGACACTCAGTGAACTCACCCTGGAGCACCGAAAACGACACGCGAAAGCCAAGGCTTCGATTTTTCGCAGACTTTAATTTGGAAAATGCCAAAATTCAAGTTTAGGTCCGTGGCTCATTTCTTTCAGTGCTCATTCTGAGTATGGCACCAACTGCTCGCGAAAGGGTCAATCTTTATCCAACTGCACGCGAGCGACTAAATTGTCAACAGGCCAATTGCGCGCGAGCTACTGAATTGTAAACAGGCCAACTGCGCAACCACAAATACGTTAAATACTTGCGAGTCTTTCTCATGTAAGTAACAGAAGTGTGGCAGCACTAATAGTAAATTATGTTAGTAATTTGTTTTCTCTTTCCAGAGGAAGTAGAAGATAACTTTGTAGAAGATTTAATTAGCATAAAACCCAACAATCCGAATGTTACAAGTTTTACAGATTAACAACAACTTTCATAGATTTTTATTCCGCGTTTTCTCCAGAAATTTGGGCTTCTGTCACCATCACATCAGAAAGAACAACCAATGCTTGTGAGGCATCCTGCAGGGGTTTCGAACTTAACTTTAACAGTGCACATCCACACATAGGGTAAAGTTGCCTAATTCCGTGATACCTCTAATCCCGTGATAGGTATTTTTTCATCGAATGTCACGAGATTGTTTATCTTGCTAGGAAGTTCACCGATGTCTCGAAAGTAAGCGAAAGATGCACTTTTTCGAGAAAGATATCTGGCGTTATGATTGAACGTCGAAGTTTTCACTGACATTCAACTAAAAGAAAGTATAACGGTATTGGGCAACTTTACCCTATACAACTTTCTTGACGGTATCATTCAAACGCAGACAAACATTTATCTCAAAATGAATTATACTGCTACTTAGAAATCTAAATCTTCCTGCGAAAAACGTAGGTAGTACATAGAGGAATTAATTTTAAAATACAGACAAGGAATTATCTCACGAGTGCATTTCCTAAAGAGGTTTCTTATTATTAGAAGACAGTCACATAATTTAAGTGCATATTTTAACTTCTTCACAATTGTCCTGCTCTAATACGGATATGCATATTTTAAACAGATTTATTATATTGCCTTATTAAACTTCATACATAAAAATCGTAATAAATTCAAATTGTATCATCATAAATATGGAACTAAAAGATCCGATTTTATACGACTAGAGGAACCAAAGTGTTTCACAAGCACAGCTCTTAGCCATGGTACCTACTTTGGTCCAATGTTATATAATAAAATAATCGAAAAATACCCAAATTTGGAAAATTTTAGTATCAGAAATTTCAAAAATAGTGTTAGGAATTTAATTTTTAAAGAATATATATTGATTTAATATGTATATGTATTTGTATGATTTAAATTGTAAAAATTGAAATTGTATTTTTAAAGTTAATTTATTCCTGTAATTTTTTCTCCTTGACCCACTTTGTGTCAAATAATTATCTTTGTTTGTGTTAAGTATGTGTTTAGATAACTCCCTGAGCACGAGTTTTTACTCCTTCAGGGAAGAACTAAGACTGTATTTTTGTACATGTTATTTTACTAACAATAAACAGGAAACTTCTTGTCAAATGCCCTTTACTAATTTCGACATGCATATTACACTGCAATTTTAACCATAGCTATGAATGGCAAATAGACTAGCATTCATAGAGAGTCATAAGTCTGAAAAAAAAAATGGGAAGGTAAATGCAAGAATAATCGCCGCGCGCAGGTGACCTATACTCAAAATTGACCGGCGCGCGCAGTCTGGCGCTTTAAAACAAATAGAAATTTATCTTGCGTGCAGTTGGGATCTTCCGCTCATCTCGGTATTTGTCTTAGTAGTACATAGAGGAATTAATTTTAAAATACAGGGAACCAGGTGGCCCGGGTTCGAATCCTGGTCGTGGCAAGTTACCTGGTTGAGGTTTTTTCCGGGGTTTTCCCTCAACCGAATACGAGCAAATGCTGATAACTTTCGGTGCTGGACCCTGGACTCATTTCACCGGCATTATCACCGTCATTTCATTCAGACGCTAAATAACCTGAGATGTTGATACAGCGTCGTAAAATAACCCAATAAAAATACAGGGAAGGAATTATCTTAGTAAAAGTAGGGAAAACCATAGGCTGGATGAGTTGTCTCAGTTTAAAGAGACTAGCCAATTGGCTGCGAAATGATTCCAATTAATTATTACCCGAACGACCCTAAGGGCATAATGTGGGAAAGGATATATATTCTTATTAAGGAGAGAAAGAAATGTATGTCCTTCCTAGAGATATTCGGGATAGGGCAGTGATTCTGGATTCCAGACAAGATAAATAGCTGCATCGTTTGCAAAGTTTCCTTCAACTGATCGCCATCATGCTCGTCACAGAGTTGGTATGAGAAGACTTGATCACCATCGTGCCCGTGCCCGCCATCGCCGTCACTCTAGTGTGTGATAGCCTTAAAGAATTGTTAAACAGAACATTACATTTTTTAATATTTGTTTTTCATTAAAGATAGTATTAAATATGTACGGGGGTCTTTTGACGGGGAAATTTAAAGCAAACAATTAAATTGAA
Source organism: Periplaneta americana (assembly GCF_040183065.1). Classification (NCBI taxonomy): domain Eukaryota; kingdom Metazoa; phylum Arthropoda; class Insecta; order Blattodea; family Blattidae; genus Periplaneta; species Periplaneta americana. Next base: position 62,900,395 of record NC_091130.1, read on the forward strand.
TTACAATAACTGTCTGAAAATTTAAAATGCAAAATAGACAATGGCGCCATCTCCTTCTTCCGCGGAATGTTTAATAAGGTCTGTATCAATAATTCAGTCTAAACATATACATGATTATAGGAATGCGGGCAGACAGAGAATTGGATGTCCAATCGCCGCAGTCAACCAATATCGTATCTGTTACATCCACATACTTTGGTTAGAGATAACAAATAAAAAATCGGGTAATAAAACATAAATTGCAGTAGAAATAATTTCGTGTTTATCTTCATGGTAGACGGCGGTTAGTGAGTCAACAATGATTTTTGTTTTATTTCGGCAGACATGGAATTATATAAATACAGGGGTTGTTTGTGATGGCAATTAATTGGAGATTCGTGTAAACAGAGTCGGTAACGAGAGCATCGTCGCTATGTCAACAAGAGGCTTGCGCTATTTCCGTCCGGTAAATTATTGTGCATGCGTGGGAATTTTTTGTAATATTGTAACAAGTGGCACTGGCAGCGTGCATTTATTTCAAGCCAATGATAATTCTGCCCTTATTCAATATCAACAGCGACGAAGACACTGCAATTCTCTTTCATCTTATCCCTGACATTTCATACTTTCTCGTTATAGGAAGTGTAGGAAGAAGTAATTGCTGTATTTTGAAGTTACAAAATTCTATTTGGAGATTTTCTGGAAAATGCATGTCTTCAGCAGCAATGGAACAGAAAAATGATTTCGGGCAGGTCGTCTGTCTGTCTGTCTATGTACAGCGATTTCTCTAAAACTATTTGACGGATGTTGTTCATATTCAATATCTGCGAGTAAATTTGCCTGGGAATGATGAACAGAAATATAATAATAATAATAATAATAATAATAATAATAATAATAATAATAATAATAGGTAATTCCGGGAGAGATGCCTCACGGGGAGAGTCGCCTCACCCTCCTTTTCTCCTTATCTCAAAACCTCTAAGGAATCGACCTTTGGACCATTTGTTTAATTCGTATACGACCCTTGAAGGCAAGCAGTGCAATCTTTGTGACGGTTTTTTTGTGTGTGAAAAGTGAATAGAAAAAGAAAGTGAGTTTTTCGTAGGCTTTGTTATAATATTTATAATATTTCAAAATTCGTAATTTGATAATGGCTATGTGTATGTCGCTTAATCCAATATATTTGACAAGTACATGCATTGTACTCCATTCTAAAAAAAAATAAGTAATTGTCCATTACGGTTACCCTTAAATACATAAGGCGTAATGGTCACGCTAAAGGGAGAGATGCCCCATCTGTTTGAGGGAGAGACGCCCCATGTACTTAAGAGTGATATTACGGTACATAATTAATTATTATTAGTGTCCTTGCTGCAATTATTTGAATTTTAATTGAATTATTATATTAGAATAGAATTATTATATATTAGAGGCCAATAATTTTTAAAGGGTGACCAAAATTTGGTAGATGATCACATATTTTCAAGAGGTGTCCAATGTTGAAATCCATGAACATTTTAAGGAATACCGATATTCTAAATTTTTTTGCAGCGACCTTTTCGATAGGTGCCCAAAGTTGAGGGCTTTAAAAATTGTAAGAGATGTCCAAAGTTGTGTTTGAAAGACACATTTCACGACCAAACGTTAGACGTTGCAATCCCAGAGCTTTCTTCAATCTTACTGTAACTTTTTGGGGAAATGGGAATTAATGAAGCATCGCATTGTTATGGAATTATTTAGAGAACAATCCACCGACTGAAATCTAGTGGAGTCTTCAAGAAACATCCAATGGCTGCAATCCTTCCTAGAGCGAAACCTTGAGTTACCTGTCAGGCAGTCAGAAGGATCATCCATCTCTCTGAACAGGTCAAGGTATGTCGAGACAAGAAGTCAAGCAGTATTTTGACCTATTGGAAACAACTCTATGTGAACGCAATTTGTAGGAAAGCTGCATAAAATAGAGGACAATGGCATCCAACTAAACACATTTACAAGGAAAAGTGGTTGAGAAAAAGGGATCCAAAGATGTTTTCATTCCTAATTTCAAGCGAGAAAGGTGGAAGTGATTCTGTCATAACATGTTGCAATTCGGAGGGAACATTTCTCCCACCGGCAATGTTTGAGAGGAAACATGGAAGTTTTCTGACGGATTCCTAGCAGAAACGGGGTTTATATGAATCCAAAGTCGTCCTATGTTCAATCAGAATTATTTATGAAGCGATTGAAGGAAAATTTTACTTCAAAAAAGAATCCTGGCAAGATTCTCTTAATTTTGGATGAACATTCAGCACACTTAGATAACATAAAATGCTTGAATAAGGATAATGAATCACAATTGTTTGCCTACCAACCTATGCAACTCAGGCACTTCAATCTCTTGACCGCTCACATTTTAAGTCTCTCAAGCATTATTTCAAGAAGAGAATCACAGCAAGGGATGGCTTATAAAAAGCAAGCCTGACTATCCATCTAGAAAGCTGGACAAATACTGCGTTGGTAGTAATAGAGAGGTAATTTGGATTTCGAGCCAGGGGTTTCTATCCTTTCAATCCAGATGCAGTTCCTGAGCACCTCTTCAGTATTTATGATGCATCAATCAACAACACAGCTGTAAGAATTCCTTTCTGTGCCTCTTCAAGAAATCTAAAAAAAAAGACAACTTTATCGGCTTCAAGTTCTAATTATAACGGGATAATAACTTGTAATTTCGGCTCAAGTGCCACAATGGCAAATTCAGCGACAGCGACTTCTTTCAAATCCCTTCATGAAACAAACTATGTGCCAGTAATATCTTTTGCTGTGAACAAAAGAAAGCGATCGGTAGAACGCGTTACAGGTGGAGGTAAAAATGGAAACACCATCTTTGAAAGCCTCCCAGTTCCAAAAACTCAAAGTCAAATTCTTCAAAATCTAGTAGATATAGAAGACACTTTTTGAGAAAATATGAAGAGAGTATCGTCAAATGAAACAAAGTAGATAGTTCCTACTTTGTTGAGTGGCTTGAAAATTATTATCAAATGAAGGAAGTGGTTGATTGGATTCAGTGACTTTCCTGCAAGAAGTTGCACAACATGTGGGCTAAGTGCCATATGTGTGGTCGCACTGAAAAACGAGCTCAGAAAATGAACTTACTGCAAAAATAAAATAAGCAACATTATTTAGAGTGTTATTTATCAAATTAATAGTTTAATTCGGCAATTACCACAGCGGGGCATCTCTCCCCTATATGTATTTATATTACAGTGACATCGTATCTTATCAATTTTTATTTTACAATTTATTGTGTACGAATCATCGATTGTTTCATATTTTACATAAACCTTTAATGTATTTCACTTGATATAACACATGAATAAAATATCTGCTTTGGTTTGATTAATTTTTAAACAATAAAAACTTTAAGTGGGGCAGCTCTCCCGGAATTACTTTAATAATAATAATAATAATAATAATAATAATAATAATAATAATAATAATAATAATAATTTATTTATTTATTTATACTGGCAGAGTTAAGGCCATAGGGCATTCTCTTACACTCTACCATGTCAGAAAGTATACAATTAGTGAAAAATTTAACAAAAAGTTAAACAAGAGAATACTAACATATTACAAAAAATAATCATAATAGCATAATAAATTAACACTAAACAACATGAAAATAATACCATAAAAAAAAGAAAGTAAAATAGGGTAAACATTGGTAATTTCGTGATAATTTTATGAAAATTAATTTAAAATACAAAAGTGTAAATATTTTCTTATTCCGATTTTTCCATCTAAGAGATGATAATGTGCTGTACAAATCTGGAGACATAAAATATTGGATACGTTTTTGAACAAATGCCAAAAACCACTTTTATAACTTAAGCTAGTTGGTTGGTTAAATCGTGATAATCTTGGTAATTTCGTGATATTACATTGATAATTTCGTGAGAGATTGAGGTATTGTGGAAAAATTAATTAAAGTCAAATGAAATTATCATTTATTATTACAAGACTTCAAACATAGTAATTCCGTCTAATATTCATAGCAAGAAAACATAGAAATACATATCAACACATAATAATAATGAAATCAAAATAAAAATTGAAATTTAAAAGGGATCTTCTTTGCCCTGAAATGGTGCACACTTTTATTACGGACTTTACTATATGTTACGAGGGTCACTACAAAAGTAATGCACAACATTTATTAAAAAATTACATTATTATACTACAGCTTTGCTATTTTCACAGAATGTAAATACATTCTTTAGGAACAAAATGTCATTTTTCCACATAATCCCAGTCCCTTTCAACTGCCTTACGCCACCTAGGAACGAGGGCCTGTAGACCAGCACGGTAAAAGTCTGGATCAACACGTCTGAGCCACTCTTTAGTAGCGTGCACCACTGCTCTGGGGTGCACGATGGAGTCATCTTCTAACCTCGTTCCTCGAAGGGATCCTTTAGTTTACCAAAGAAATGGTAATCGCATGGTGCCAGATCAGGACTGTAAGGCGGATGTTTCAGTGTTTTCTATCCCAGTTTTCTGATCTGGTCTGTGGTCTTGTGACTGACATTTGACCGTGCGTTGTCGTGCAATAGCAGAACATCCTGCTTTTCCGGATGTGGTCGGACACGATTCATTCGAGCTTGAAGTTTCTTAAGAGTTGCTACATACGCGTCAGAATTTATGGTGGTTCCGTGTGGTATGATGTCCACAAGCAAGAGTCGTTCTGAATCGAAAAATACAGTAGCCATAACTTTTTCTGCCGAAGGCAAAGTTTTGAATTTCTATTTCTTTGGTGAATTTGCATGGTTCAAAATGGTGGAGTCATGTTTCATTTCCTGGCACAGTTCTTGCAAGTAAGTCATCTCCAACATTCACATACTGGTCCAAAAGTTCATTGCGCACTGTTTCTCGAGTTTCTTAGTGGACTTTTGTCAATATCCTCGGAACCCATCTGACACAAAGCTTTCTTAACAGTAATGCCCAACAAAATGTCACCTCAAACAGCTAAGATTTCTATCAGTAAAGCTAAGTCTATATGGCGACTACAGGTGTATCTAAAATTTAAAAAATATTTTCTAAAATTTCATTAACATATAATAAATCATTGTGCTAAATATCATATGCTTACGTTCAGTAATAAGCCTGTAATGCAATTATAAACATCCACAAAATTTGTACGCCTGAAAAATCGACTCTAACTTGCTCTCTCCAAACATAAAAGCTCACTGAAGCAACTACAATAGTCACACAAAGCATTGCTGTATGTTTTTGGAAACCGGACAACATATGCAATCCCTTGGCGGAAATTTTAATCTCGTAACACCATTAGTTAGTTCACGAAAGAGCCAGGAAAAAATATCACTGCCACGAAATTACCAATGTTTACCCTACATTGAAATAAAGTAAAAGCAACTCATTTAGTACAAATAGTTAATATGAAGAACGTAAGGAAGAATATAACAAAATGGAATGTAATAAAATAATAAAACAGAAAAGAAATACGAAAATTAAATAAAATTCACAATAAAAAGGGTATGATAATAAACTCATCCGGTGATCAAAAGAACAAAAAGGGGAAAGGAAGAAAAAAGATATTTATATATTTTTACTATCGCAGAGAAAAGTGCTTATAACTGAAAGGAATCTGAATTGAAAAAATGCAATTTTAGTTTATTTTTGAAACTAGATAATGTCCGACAGTCTCTGACATGTTGTGGTGGAGAGTTACAGAGATGAGCTGCAGAGACGGTAAAAGATGAAGAGTAGAAGGATGTTCTGTGTTTAGGAATGGAGAGTGTGATATGGTGCTTTCAGCGAGTATTTATTTCGTGATATGAGGACAAATGTTGAAAACAAGAAGTTAAGTAGCTAGGGTTAGAGTTTTGAAGAATATAGAAGAGTAAAGTGAGAGAGTAAATAGTTCTTCGGTCTTTGAGACGGACACAGGACAGCATATTTAGTGAAGGTGTGAAATATAATTCTTGGTAAAAATTTTCTTAATTTTATTTTATTTATTTGGTTGCAGTGCGTTACAACGTTGAATAACAGCATTGTCCTCAGGTCATATAGCCATCATTTTCTTGTCAACATACAGCTATATTCATACATAGGTAGGCTTATTTATTTCATACACACATTTTAAAATGTGTTTTACGTTTCTTTAAGGGGTTAGATACAGCTTACAGCAGTAAAAGTTTTAGAAATATGTAACATTTTTTTCCTTCATTGCTGTATCTTGTACAATAATGAAAATTGGTCCTTCTGCTATACGATAAAAATGTTTTTACGATTAAAGAAGAATATTTATATATTCTTTTCAAAATTCAAAATGGTGGCAGTTTACCGTGCAGTGATGAAGCGTTTCCCTCATAACTCATTCAGCCTACTTGTTAACTTTTTCATGTTCTCCCTCTTTTATTTTATTACTGAAACTCATATTTACAATATCATGCTCTTTCTACTACATTCTTAAATAAATAATATTTAACATTATTTTTTATTTTGTGTTAGGAGAAAATACTGATATTTGACCATTTTTTAAAAATGAATTAATTTTTTGTCAGACAGTCTATTAAAGGTAGAACCTAGAGAAATTATCTTGCACCATATTGTAGATATGACATGCATAAATACACACAAAAAATTTCATCACAAAATGTTGGATAGTTTTTTTAGTTATGTGGGAAAATGCTTCATCACTGCACGGTGAACTATATTTTGAAAAAAAAATGTATTTTTTTTATCGTAAAAATATATATTATTTTCATATAGCAGAAGGACAATTTTCGTTTAGAGCTTGTTTGTTGTTTAATATAAAAAGATAAATGAAATAAGGAACCCTATGATTTGGAGGAATTAATTTTTATATTAAGAATGATTTTAGCTTTTGGTTGGGAGTAATTCGAATAGAAACAGCTTCAGAAAATAAAAAAAAAAATAAATAAATTTAAGAAACAAAAATTTGAAAAGGAGAGCGTACAACAAAACAATTTATGAAATGCGTGGATCGGAAGTTTTACTCTTATTTTGTATACCAAATAATTTTATATACGTTTGTAGTATTTTGACGATAGTTTAAGGAAACAAAACACAAACGGGGACATCATTCGTTACATCGTTAAAAAACGGAAATGTTACCAAATGCATGAAGCATAATATGTTATATTATAATGAGGAAATACATGTAATCTTCACAGTACAGGCCTTTTGTAATTATGAGAAATCTTGCTGTATATTTTCAGTTCAAAATGGCGGCTACAGTAATACAAGTTCCAGATACATCTACTACACAATGCTGAGAGTTTTCATTACGTTCCAACAATTCTTGTTTCATTTCTATTTATAATGTGAGTAGGCCCTAATGTGTATATATGAAATACATTTGCCAAAAGAATGCGAATGTGATTTTTTGTCTGTTTATGTATGTGCATATATATGTCAAATTTTCTCATTTTAGGCTAATCTTAATTAGCAGCATACGCTACCGTAATTCTTTTGGTACACGTTGTCTATCATCGCAAAATACACAGATAATATTAAGAATTTTGTTAACATATTTTAAATCTCTGTAATTATGATGTAAACAGCTAAATAAAAACACAAGTTTCAGGAAATGAACAAAATAATATTACAGAAGGCGCAGATGAACTGTAAATCCAAATTCAGATGACATGAACGCATCCCTTTACCAAATAACTCTTTGAAAGTCACAAAAAATGCAGATGAAAAATAAGCATTTTATCTTTATTTCAAACCAGTTTATACTCGTGTAATACAACATAAAAATGATATTTCAAAATGTAGTCTAGAATAAAAAAAAAACACTTTTATTTATAACATCATCAATAAAACAGTGTAGTTTACTTTGTATGCATTACTAAGGCAATACAGATTACTTTAAAATTACTCTACCCAGTGGTCAATCTTAAATAAACAAATATGTTATGCCATTAGAAAGTCACATTAAATTTTAAAGCTTTATAAATACGGTATTATAATATCTGAGACAGAAAGAAACAAAACGTGACCTATTGGGCAAACATTGAGGGTTTCAATTTGTTACTCTTTGCATTTCCATAGTTACAATTTGTTGACTAAAGATTACTGATTTTATGACTAGTGTTACAAGAATTCTGAAATTTCTAGCCAAGTTCTATCATTAAAGGTTAGAATATAGGTTAGGATCAACTGGTCTAATGCTATTATGAAAGCAATAGCCTTTCTCTAGGCCTGATAAGATTTAGAGCATTTAAAAATGCAAAAGAAGGTCCATGTTCCATTCGTAAATATGGGGATTTACTTAGTAGGTTTAAGGAAATTAGTTCTGTTGCTGATAAGACAAAACTGAAAGACGAAATGTAATCAATGATGTCACTGCTGCTGAGGTGCTTCAGACAAGTAATGAAATAATTATAAATTATTATTGCTATTATTATTATTATTAGTTGTAGTAGTAGTAGTAGTATTTGTTTTAGCAGATATCCAGACATCTTTAAATGAGATATAGTACAGTTTGAAGAATTCTAAGAAATCATCTTCAATCTATACCCATATAAACTAAAACCAGTGTTCGCACTTAAAGAAAATAACAAGCAGAAAATATACTGTATTATTTTTCTTTATTTCTGCAACTATAAGTTCAACTTAATAATCATTAGGTGGACAAAGGAGTGACACGATAACAAAAGGTTGAAAATCAAATCTAAGCATAGAATAAACTTGTCATCGACTTTTCGAAAGTGTTTTTCTTCCTTAGAGTTACATTAAAGCCAACATTACTGCAAAATCTGCTTCCAATATCAGATTGTGAACGGAGCTTATTGCTATGGAAGTATCATGTAACTGATTGCTTTCCATAGTCTGTTGCATTAATCGACAATACCACTCGAGAACCAATATAAATGGTCATTTCTTACATTGGATTGGAATAAACTGATGGGGATTCTGAAGAAAATTGGCGTGGATTGGAAAGAGAGGAGGCTGTTCAGTAACCTTTATATGAAACAACGAGTCAAAGTCAGGATAGGAGAAGAAATGTCAGAAGGAAGTGAAATAGGGAGAGGAGTACGACAAGGATACCCTTTATCACCTACCGTTTTCAACATCTACTTGGAGGATTTAATGAAGAACTGTTTTCAGAACATGGGAGGAGTGATAGTAAGGTGAAGAAAAATAAAGTGTATAAGATTTGTTGATGATATGGCGTTGTTAGCAAAAGAGGAAATGATACTAAGGGATATGCTACTGGAACTAAATGACAGCTGTGAGTAGTATGGAATGAAGATAAATACCAACAAGACGAAGACCATGGTCAAAGGAAGGAAAGTAAAGAAGGTAAACTTGCGAATTCTAAATGAGGCAGTAGGGCAAGTGGTCAGATTCAAATACTTGGGATTTACTCTAAGCAGTAACATAAGCTGCTGCCAAGAAGTCAAAAGGAGAATAGCAATGGCAAAGGAAGCTTTTAATAGAAAAAGGAGCATCTTCTGCGGATCTCTGGAGAAAGAACTAAGGAAGAGAGAATGAAGTGGTTTGTGTGGAGTGTAGCATTGTATGGGGCAGAAACATGGACATTCCGACGAAGTGAAGAGAACGGACTAGAAGCATTTGAAATGCGGATATGGAGAAGGATGGAACTTGTGAAATGGACAGACAGAATAAGGAACGAAGCTTTGTTGCAAAGAGTGAGTGAAGAAAGAATGATGCTGAAGCTGATCAGAAAGAAGAAAAAGAATTGGCTGAGTTACTGGTTGAGAAGTAACTGCACTGGAAGGAATGGTGAACGGGAGAAGAGTTCGGGGCAGAAGAAGATATCAGATGATAGACGACATTAAGATATATGGATCATATGAGGAGACAAAGAGGAAGGTAGAAAATAGGAAAGACTGGAGAATGCTGGGTTTGCAGTGAAAGACCTGCCCTTGGACATATAATTATGACTGAAAATGATTGAATTTCTTACGTGAACGTTCAACATAGTAAATGCTCAGATGTTATTGTTTATGAATTTGTGTATTAATGGTAATAGCAACGTAATCTATTTTTCATTATAATTATTACAATAGCTTTTATTTATTATCATTATTTTTTCAGTGTTTAAACAAAGTTATTATTATTATTATTATTATTATTATTATTATTATTATTATTATTATTATTATTATTATTATTATAACAAGGGCCTAAAGAAGTACATTTTTTACATTGGTTAAATTAGACCACGAGTAAAGGAAAACACCGTTTAGTCAGATTCATGTATCTTGGAATTCTTCGTGTCCCAAAACCATAGTCATACTTGTGACGGGTAAGACCACAGTTGAAGTATTTACCAGGTTTCTCCCGTTTTCCCAATACTGGATGGAAGTGATTACAGATGAACAACGAGCGAGAATGCAAGACTATCAGCGCCCGCAAAGGTGAAAACTCGCACGACAGTATTGCTTGTTGTTGGCTGCTTGTAAGCAAACGTTCCAAGACATCGGGACTTCGGAAGTGATCAACTCTCGAACGTGAAGCAGCCTTGAATCGTCACAGTTGTTTATACCAGACTGAACTTTTATTTATTTTGGCAACTGTATAAACAATCAAGTAACAATCCGTTCCCCAATCTTCATTTAATTACTAGGCCCTTATTAAAAGACTAGGAAATTCTTTTTCGTATGCTTGAGATCAAGTAGGCCTATACAATTTCAAGTAGAACAAAGCGTTTTATTTAACGCTATGTTTCATGTTTCTTAGAAATTCAAAATTATTTTAGACTTTTATTTATATAACCATAGGTAATATCTGATAGTAGAACCAGAACATTTTGATAATTGTGATATTATATATTATTATTATTATTATTATTATTATTATTATTATTATTATTATTATTATTATTATTATGATGTACCGAAGTACATATGATATTTCCGTGCAGATATTCTGCGTCATCATATGATGAAAGATGAGTGGAACGGAGAAAAAAGAGAGAACTCAAGAGGTGAAACTTAAACTGAGAGGATTCGATCCGACATCGGGATGGGAATCCGGTGTACCTTAGTGGATAGAGCGTCAGCACGTAGAGCTGAAAACCCGGGTTCAAATTCCGGTGCCGGAGAGAATTTTTCTCCATTCCACTCATCTTTCATCAATTGTGATATTATTTTCTTTTGTATTTGTGTACCAATTAAACATCGCTACTACTTAATTAACTTATTATTCCCAGAACATGCATTTTACCAGCTTATTTTCTAATGGCTTTCGAAATGGGCTACGCCAGCAGTCGAAACTACAACAATTTCAATAGATTACTCGCTATCTTGTGAATGCGTGAGTGGCATGCGTAGTGGCTCATTTCGGGGACTTCGGTTATTCCGTCGGTCCGGTTTTTTTGCCACTACTGTACACTACAATTTTACACAAAACTGAAGTAGATAAACATAATATAATGTAAACAATAAGTCAGTAGAAATCAGACATAATATATAACATATAGAAGGAATGACTATTAACAAGTGTTGCTTAGTATGGTCGCATCTGGTGCATATTTTTTCCAACAGAATAACGTGAAAATATTGGAGTTAAATCTTTCACTTGTGAACATGGAGCTTTGCAGTCATGAATTATTGTAAGGCTCTTCACTGCATCGTATGAATATGAGGAAACGAGCGATGCATTTGAGTTACAGACTTCCCCGCGGTTATGCACTCAAAGCAAAAGGCCATATAAACTTCAGCTGTAGTTTACGCTCATGCCGAAATACGACTTTGTTACAGCTTCACTCTTACAAGCATAGTAGGGCATCCCTGCACTCAGATAGTTACCACGTTTGCTACGATCATCGAGAAACAAAGGAGCAAATCTTACCGATATGGTCGATAAAATCTTTAGGATACTTTCTACTAGTCCCGCGCCTTATCTAAGGCACTGATTCCAAAACTTTTTGAAGGCGCGATTCACTCTTGGACGAGACTTTCGTTTGCAGGTTGAACTACCGAACCCTGTGTACAGGGTTGTTTCCGATCTCTAATAACGAATTTGAATGACATCATGTGCGTCAGGAGTCACACTACAGCTGAACTGTGGCGCGAGGTGACAGACCAGTAGTGAGTGATCTCACAGCAGAAATTCTCAAGAAAATCGAAACTTTTTGGGAGGGTACATAACAACCCTTTCCGAAGCCAAGTACAGTTAAATGAAAATAAAATAAGCCTGCAATAACCAAGGTTTCGTTATTTCCAAGAAAGGCATCTTCTGTGTACTAATATGATTGGTAAAGCTCGAATGGAATTAATTTGTATCATCTCGTGGGGAGGGGCGACTTGTGACGGGGGGTGGATTTGCTTGATTTTTCCACTCTGGAATTAATCCCATCCGAGCTTATTAGGTACACACAAGATGCCTTTCTTGGAAATAACGAAATCACGTTTTTTGCAGGCTCCTATGATTTTCACGTAACTGTACTTGGCATCGAAAAGGGTTGTTATGTACCCCTCCCAAAAAGGCTCGATTTTCTTGGGCATTGCTACTGTGATACACCGTGCACTCTGAATATGAAATCACTCACTATTGGTCTGTCACCTCTCGCCGCAGTTCAGCTGTCCGTGTGATTCCTGACGTACATGACGTCATTCAAATTCGTTATCATAGATCGGAAACAACCCTGTAAATAAAAGATTTACGGCCTTACTAATAAACCGTGTATAATTTTATATGATACTTACGCAGGTTGCGACAGAAACCGTCACTAATAAACCATGCATAGGCGATGGATGTATAAACTATACATGAAATTGCTTTGCTGAAATTATATACTCGAAACCCGCTGTTTAAGCGTTGTATACAGAGAAAAAATGGCCGCCCATCTAACAACTGTTTGTATCGATTATCATTTTATGATGATGATTGCCTTGTAATCACAGAACAACAAATCAGAGAGTATAGAATTTTGAATAATATTGCTGTACCTGTACTCTTTGATCAATACATAGCGTGGTAACGGTTGTACTATTGATAATTGGCGCACCGCACTAGCGCACACTATGGGATGCAATAAAGAATCTCAGTTATTCTGCTACCTTTCGTAGTAAAATAATGACGAGACTATGACATAGTTCTATAACAGTTATATTCTTATACACGACGTATACAGCGATTGTCAGGAATTTACACACGCCTTATAAATGTGCTATTTACTGTATAAGTATAAGACATTTAAAAGTCTGTAGAAGATCTTTTATTAGTAAGACTATAAATAAATAGCATCCCATTTGTATATTTATTTTATTCCATAATTAATATTTTACACATAACTGGGTATTTTACTATCACTTCAGTATGTCATTTGTAATGAGGACAATTCTATTATGAATTGGGAACATTTAAATGTTTGTAAAAAAACTTGTAAATTTTAAATCCTCTATGGAGACTTTGTACTGGTCTGCCAGAAACAAACTGATGTTGAATCAATCTGGTTGAGCATTACATACATACATACATACATACATACATACTTACATACATACATACATACATACATACATACATACATACATACATACATACATACATACATACATACATACATACATATATATTTTACACATAGTTACAAGTTTGTTTTTACTGAAAACATGCCACAATTTTCGCTCACTCCCCATTTTCAGTCGCTTGCCACTTCCAAAGTAGAAGTGAGTGGGATTTATAGGCCATACATATTGCGGATGAAATACACAAGTAAACACGAGCCTTTCAAATTGGTATTCAGATTTTAGTTAGCTTTCATGGTTTGAGAGTGTTGGTACAATTTTTTAATAAAGCTTTGTTACACTGTATTGAAGAAGACTTAGTTTACTGTATAAAATACATTGGCTTTAGTGGAATCATGGATGTGTTCCACAGTTACAGAGGTATTTTTCGTGCCCGAAATGAGTACGCTGTGACAGTTCATCTTTTCAGACGTAACAAACGTGGCTTCGTCACTAGAAATCAGTTTCTAAGAAAAATCGTCTTTCTTTAGCCGCTCTTGGAGAGCCACACAGTACTGGAAGCAAATATTGTGATCCTGAGGACTCAGTGCCTGCAACAACTGCACCCGGTATGATTCCACGTGAAGACGTTTGCGTAGAATACGTCAGAGAGTAGGCTGGGGCATTCTACTCTCCTTGGGCAGGGGCATCAGTATCCGGCTCGTGAGACGTGTTGACTTCTGCGGGCTCCGGGCACACAAGCTGGACGCTCTGAGCCTCGGTCCCGGCCGATCTGTTAATTTTGCAGCGGACAGGCAACCAACCAGTCTTCTGGAACCTGTGCCACGAACGAATTGTTTTGTCTGTATATGCTTCTGTTTGGTATGTAGTACAAAATCTCCGTTGTACCGTCACAACTGATTGACATTTAGTGAATTCTGAGATGCAGAAAGTCTCCTTTTCACCAGTGAACGCCATGTTTTTGTTATGGCTAGAGCCCGGATGTTTGGCAAAATGTCTTTTTTACCGAGTGGAAGTAAATCATTATTTGCAGAGATATAAATGTGATATGGAGTAAATCAAAGTGATAGGGCCAATTTTTATTTTTCCTATTTTGCCTTTTTGAGGTGTTTCTTACTATAGTCGTGACGCTGTTATTCCCGGCGTGACTCCTCCTCTTTGCTTAGGTCTTAGGAAGTGAAGGCTCTATAAAGTCTAGGTAGATAGTATCGTTCGCCATTTTTGTTCTTTCATTGCCGAGCTACCAGACGAGGGATCTATTGGCCAAACCGTTAAACATTATCATGTCGTAGCTCCTATGATAAATCAAACGCACTGTAATTCAGCAAATAATTGAGCGGCAAATAACGTCCTCGTGTGCTTTCTGCGAACGCCAACGAAAGAGCCAAAATGGCGGGCGATTATATTAAGTATTTATCGAGCCTTAGGAAATTCATGACGTCTTCATCAGCGAATTATATGACGCACACGTTTAAATGTAGCCGATCTGCAACGTGATTGACTGCCGGAAATTAGAGCGACGGGACTATAATAAATGCCCTTTTTTTATTTTACAGCAATAATTCTTGTTTATTTGCAATTTTCTAATTAATTGTAATGTAATTTGTATGGCATTTAAATATTTGAAACAATGACTAACTTTACTAACAATAGTAAATAAAAGTAATTTATTTCGGTACTTGCTCTGCTAATAATCATGCTTTAATATGAATAATGATCTACAATCCATAAATATAATATTGTTATGTCTTCACGATACCAACAATCAGCTTTATAATTTTAAATATTAAGCTCGTTCTCATAGAAGTTGACACGTAGCATTTTCAATTGTTTGCTTTCATATTGTGACGCCCACGTGAGATTCGATCTCACGACCGACGGAGGAGAGGCTAAGTCGGCCTTGTGTTGGGCGGGGTGCGCGCGCATCTGCCTCCTGGGGCATGGCTACGCGCGGTGAAGGAGGGGAGCAGCAGCGTGCGAGATGATTCGAGAATGGACACACGCGTCGAAATATCGCGAACTATCCAGAACTCGTACTTTCTCGCAACGATAGTTTAGCTATAAAAGAAGAAACGCGAGCGAACTTGAGCAATTTCAGTTTATTCAGTCAGTGAGTAAGCCAGAGCAAGCAAGCCAGTCTTGTGTACCGGAGTTCGACTCGAGTGTGCGTCCTCAACTGTGTCAGCATCCGAAGGCCTGAGTTCGAGTGCAGTGGACCGCAGTTGGAGGGACCTGAGTTCGAGTACAGTGGACTGTCTCTGAAAGTCTGTGGTTCGAGATACTGTGAACTTGAGTGATGAGCTAGAAGAACTGTGAACAGAGAACTGACAGTTCTGATTTGTAAATAGTGCTTTGTAAATAATAGTTAAGATTAACAGTTCATTGTTGATCGTAATAGTCCAAGTAAATTGTCATTGTCGTCAGTGGAGTGCACTAACGAATACTGTGTTACTGTGTGGAGAGCAAATCCTATTGTTGGGATAATAAAGTTACATTGTTGTCTAGTTTAAAACGTCACAATATTTTCAAATCTTACTGTTACAATTTTGTGCTACACGTGTTTATTATTGTAGGAGAAAGAAATTTGAGTGAAGAACAGTCAGTTATTGTCGGGTGACAGAAGGCAATAGGATCGGTTAGCTAGGTTAGCTAGAATGCTTAATAATTTGAAAGGCATGTTGGGTCCGATAAGTATAATTAATAGAATTTTAAATAGGCTATATATATGGGTTAGTTACATCAAAATTTCTTATCAAGAACAATCATTCAAGTTATTAAATTATGACATAAGGTAATACATAGTGAAAGACAAACGTTTTTGCCATAAGTATGGGGACGGAAACACAAGATGAACACTTATATATCTCTAATTTTTTTTGAAATGCATGTTGGTCCGACAAGTTAACAAATTTAAAGAAATAAATATCAAAGGTCCTTCAATAACTGTCTATTCAAATACAAAATATTACATTAGGTTACATGAACGTATCTTTTACTAGCGCTTTCGCTATTATAATAGCATCTTCAGGTCAAACTTGCGTGATATTAAGCTTTTCATGTAAAGACGTAGATGGACAAGTAACATCGAAATATATTAAGGTACATGACGTGAGAATATAACAAATTACAATGATAAGAAAAAAACATAAAATTTGACTTATAACAGTCGAATATAACAATTAAAACTTCATGAGGCCTCAAAATTAATACATAAAAGTATTTGGAGTTAAAGCCTGCAGAAACATGTATGCAGCTTATAAATCAAAATTTGAAAGAAATGGTTTATCCCTTTGCAATTTTTCAAATAAATATGGGAAATGTCTGTTATTATTCGGTTGTGAAGCGTTTGTCATCCAGTCTGCTCTTAAAAAAACTGAAAGTTAAAATTTATAAAAACAGTTATATTGACTGTTAACCGCGGTTGTTCTGTATGGTTGTGAAACTTGGAGTCTCACTTTGAGAGAGGAACAGAGGTTAAGTGTGTTTGAGGATAAAGTGCTTAGGAAAATATTCGGGGCTAAGAGGGATGAAGTTACAGGAGAATGGAGAAAGTTACACAACGCAGAACGGCAAGCATTTTATTCTTCACCTGGCATAATTAGGAACATTAAATCCAAACGTTTGAGATGGACAGGGCATGTAGCACGCATGGGCGAATCCAGAAATGCATGTAGATTATAGAGTTAGTTGGAAGGCCGAAGGGAAAAAGACCTTTGGGGAGACCGAGACGTAGATGGGAGGATATTAAAATGGATTTGAGGGAGGTGGTATATGATTGTAGAGACTGGATTAATCTTGCTCAGGACAGGGACCGATGGCGGGCTCATGTGAGGGCGGCAATTAACCTCCAGGTTCCTTAAAAGCCATAAGTAAGTTCTATAGGCCTAATAGTAGTATTGAGTGGTTAGGAGATGGTTAGGGACGACTCTACAGCACGTCTGCTCGACAGTGGCCTATTGTGCAACACGAATTATGGGATGAATGAGAATGAGGTGAACCAGACCACTGGCCGCATGAGACCCCTCACCCGCTCACCCAATGGACCCCCTACATTCTCCCGCCTTAAGTTCATACCGCCAAGGTTACCTAGCAGCACCGGATTCATGCCGACAACCCTTCTAAGGTATCGAAGCGCCCTCGGAAGTGCTCTTAAGGAATGAATCCTGGCAGAGATGTTGCGAAAGGCTTGGAACCCAGAGATAGTTTCGGAGAGGATGCCCCTTCTGCAAGCGGACCAAAACATGCGTCATGACCTGAATATGCTTATGGAATGAGATGATGATGATAAATGATATGATATGAAATCTAAATTCTTTTTCTACAAGAAAGAGGAAGGGAAATGAATCATGACAATATAAATTACAATCCGGCATTTGCCTAAGTAACTGTGGAAAACCACGGAAAAACCATAGGTTGGTCGTCCGGGGTTTGAACCGCAGACGTTGCGAATGCGAGTCCCATAGGGAACACATGAATCATCTCAGTTAATTAGTTTTTCAATAAATGGGCGGTTTTCTTGCAAACTGAATAAAAGATTAACAAGTTAGTATCGTTATTTACAGCCACTAGGAAGTCTAGCAACCCTACTGCAGTGACAACGGACGGAACTCAGCTGTTCAGACCGAGTGCGTGAGATGCGCTTTTTCCAAACTACTCAGATTTCCAGCCTAATTTTCTAATTAACCATGCACTCAATTACAAAACAATGCATTGCATTGCCCTCTTCAATCTGCACAGCTACAGTGACTGCACAAAATATTCGTACATCTACAAAGCGTGAGTAAAAATAGTTTCTGAGGACAACTGAGACGTCTGAAATGTTTACAAATAACAATATTGTGACTGAAAACTCTATAGGTATATTTTATTGAGTGTAACAAACAAATAAAAAAAAATCTAATAATTTCTATAATATATTTAACAAAATTAAATCACTCCTGTTTTCATACACACAAGAAGTTATCGTACACCTGTCATAAGGAATTCTTTATAAACCTATACCGCATTTCAGTACCTTGTAGGATTGCCCTTTGCCGCGATTATTACCTCCAGTCTTTGTGGCATTGATCCTACTCAGTTTTCTGTAATTGTGGAATCAATTAAGTCCCATTCTTTTTGAAGCGCTTGCTTAAGAATTTCTTTATTTGAGAAATGGTGCTTTCTTATGTTTTTCTTTAGAATAGCCCAAAGATGCACGATGACGTTAGTGTCAGGTGGCTGAAGGAGGTGTGTGAAGTTGTTTTGGAGTATTGTAGAGTAGCCACAATCGAGTGTTTTCAGCAGTATGTTTGGAGCCATTATCTTGCTGGAAAACGAAAGTACTTTGAAGACCCAACTTTTCAGCACTAGCATGGAGATTCTGCTTTAAAATGTTCACATACCTTTTGCGGTCCATCACACTATCGATAAAATGCAGTCTACCCATGCCCGAGGTACTCATACGCCCCCAAACTAGCACTGACCCGCTTCCGTGTTTTACTGTAGGCACAAGGTGTTGAGGATCCATCTCTGTATTCTTTTGTCGCCATACCATACTTCTCTCCTCCGAACCAAAAACATTAAATTTGCTTTCGTCCGAAATAATTACTTTTTTCCAATACTCCATCCCTTTATCTCGGTATTCTTTCGCGAAATTTAATCATTTATGCGATTTTTCTTACTTACTCAACACTTTTTCCGGGCTATGCGACCATGATAATTGATAACCATGGCTGTGCTGCCTGAAACTTTCACACCTCGTCTTTCCAGATCTGCGACAACCTTTACTGCACTAATCTTTGGATCTTTTTTAACTTCCCTAATAATCACGCGGGTCATCATGTTCGGTTAGAACTTTAGGTCGTCCAGTTTTTGGCTTGTTTTTCACAGTTTTTGATGCGGAGAACCTATCATAAATTGACCAGTGGCGGCTGATTGACTGAGACAAGTGAGGCCGGGCCTCAGTCACTTGGCTTAACTGAAATCAAATTTTGTGTTTTTATATAATGTATCGCTGTAGAAGCATTTGAAAACTTTGTGATGTATAAAACAGTTATATTACCGGTTGTTCTGTATGGTTGTGAAACTTGGACTCTCACTCTGAGAGAGGAACATAGGTTAACGGTGTTTGAGAATAAGGTGCTTAGGAAAATATTTGGGGCTAAGAGGGATGAAGTTACAGGAGAATGGAGAAAGTTACACAACGCAGAACTGCACGCATTGTATTCTTCATCTGACATAATTAGGAACATTAAATCCAGACGTTTGCGATGGGCAGGGCATGTAGCACATATGGGCGAATCCAGAAATGCATATAGAGTGTTAGTTGGGAGACCGGAGGGAAAAAGGCCTTTGGGGAGGCCGAGACGTAGATGGGAGGATAATATTAAAATGGATTTGAGGGAGGTGGGATATGATGGTAGAGACTGGATTAATCTTGCATAGGATAGGGACCGATGGCGGGCTTATGTGAGGGCGGCAATGAACCTTCGGGTTCCTTAAAAGCCATCTGTAAATAAGTATATAATAATAATAATAATAATAATAATAATAATAATAATAATAATAATAATAATACAGTAATAATATTAATAATATAATAACAATAATAATTAATATTATAAACAAACATTTCCTATCGGAGGCACTTAAACTAGTTGCATCTGGCCTCACCGAGGATTTCGATCACCGGCTGCTACTGAAATTGACAGGATGGTAGACCGATGTCTTCTAACAAGTTCTGATACTTCACGTAACGATTTGCACTGGTTATGCAGTTTAATAATAACTTTTCTTGTCTTCTCACTTGTTTTTTTACGGTTGCTTCCCATTTTGATGTTTCAGCTCTTCATTCACTGATGACGGAGTTCTCTCCCTGTCTCTGCTGCACACACAGAGCCACACAAACGAGTACTCGCAACACCACCCCCTCCAACTCTCCTTTTAGTATAATAAAATTAGCCTACTTCAGGTGTACGATCACTTGGTGTGTGGACTTATGTATCATTATTGAGCTTTATTTAATTTTCAAAATATTGTACTACTTTTGTTGTTTTATAGATAGTATTGTGACAGCTGCAACGGGGTTTGAACACGCGTCCGACAGGGCGCGCGGCAGACGAAACGCTGGTACGGGGAGCATCTGCATGCTGAAGGGCAGAGGGGGTGTATTACGTCAACGCGACGAGGGGAGGGTGCGCGCGCAAGTGCTGCGTGCGGAGTGAAGGGGAAACGGACCTTCCCGACTCTTCCAGAAGTCCGTCGAAGTGAAGATATCCAGATAATTCGAGAGAGCTATCTCTGCACACCCGTAGAAATTTCTCGCAACTATGATTTTGCTATAAAAGAAGAAACGAGGGCGAACTTGAGCAGTTTCAGTTTATTCAGTCAGTGAGTAAGCCAGAGCAAGCAAGCCAGTCTTGTGTACCGGAGTTCGACTCGAGTGTGCGTCCGCAACTGTGTCAGCATCCGAAGGCCTGAGTTCGAGTGCAGTGGACCGCAGTTGGAGGGACCTGAGTTCCAGTGCAGTGGACCGCAGTTGGAGGGACCTGAGTTCGAGTACAGTGAACTGTCTCTGAAGGTCTGTGGTTCGAGATACTGTGAGCTCGAGTGACTGAGCTAGAGGAACTGTGAACTGAGAACTAACAGTTCTGATTTGTAAATAGTGCTTTGTAAATATTAGTTAAGATTAACAGTTCATTGTTGTTCGTAATAGTCCAAGTAAATTGTCATTGTCGTCAGTGGAGTGTACTAACGAATACTGTGTTACTGTGTAGAAAGTGAAGAGTTATTGTTGGAAGAATAAAGTTACATTGTTGTTGTCTAGAAATAAATTCACAGTATATTTGTGAGTGTCAGAACTCACTATTCATAATTAGTGCATTATTGTATTCTCGGATCCTGCGATTCTCCTTAAAGTGTATTATAATCTGAGTACGAACACTTTTTGCATTCACTGTATACACTTCCACTCTGCATATACTGTACAAACAAACACAGTTCAATTACTCCTTTTGCCGCACTCTGTGCGTCATATAATGAGAAAGTAAACGATTTCGAAAAACAATCTTGCAACACTTGGTTGTTTTTGAACACTGAGATTCATTGCCGCACTCACATCAGCCCGTCACTGGAAGGAGAATAAAATATCGATATCCTGAGAAAGCATTGCTCACAACAAATAGGAACTGCATCGGGCCGACCTAACGCTTGCAGAAGAACACAATTCAAATAACAGAGCCTAGAAATATACTAATCAGATGTCTAGGTGAATGTGTAGCTTTCATTTGTCAAGTTGAGCGGCTTGTTTGACCGTTGGTGTGGCAGTCAGTCTCAGCCCCTGCATCCGTGCCTCTCGTGCCGGAGGCTGCGTTTACTGGCGCTGATGGTCAAGGTAGCTCCATTAGAGCAGGCATGACTTACTGGACGCCGCTACTCGCTTCATGCCAGCCGCTGCATTCATCACCGCAGCCGAGCGATAACAAAGCCGCCCCACCAGAGGATCAGGCGACTATTTTCCCCAAGTTTTATTGCTTCAAGTTTGTATAACAAAGCTTACGAACGGAATTCATACAATAGGCCTAATGGAAATTTGTTTAATGTATCATTAAACAATATACAAAGAAAAATATTACAAAGCAGAAAGGAAGGAGGTATCGATTTCGAAATTTTAGCGGAAAGACACGTTTACAGCATTTGTGATATCGAAATAGTAATTTATATAATACGTGTCTGAAGAGGTGATTTTCTACGAGTTGGTTAAAACCACAAGTTAAGAAAAGCACCATTTAGTCACGAGTCTTACACATTTTTCCTTTTATCACCATTTCAATATTTGTAATAAAACATAATAATATTTTAGTTATGGAAAATTGAAGCGAAACAACCTACTTGTGAGTACCATATTTACATAAGTTTCCAGAAGGCGGTGGTTGCAAATTTTACTGGTTTTCATATTAACAATTTACCAACGAGATAAAATCGGCGGGCCGGTTCAACGGAACACAACTCAAGTTTCGGTGAACCTGAATTTTAAAGTCTCATGTTGCTCTAAAAAATCCAAGGATCATTGATACTACTCCAAATTCTGTTAACCATTTTCCAAATTTGGAATATTTTAAAACTGAATCTTAAAAAAAAAATGTAAAATTATTCATCATACCTATATAATATTAACAAATGTGTGTATTTTTACCTTTTTATTTCTGTCGACTATATTCATGTTTTTATTGAACATCACTGGCTTCTGTCTGATTATCAATATAATATATTAAATGTGATTTTTCTCTTTTTTTTTTTTTGCTCTTGTATGTTATTTATCGGTTTGAATTAAGTTGCTTACTGTATTTAGTAAACTGTCATTGTAAATGCTATGTTATATTATTGGGTAAGACCACACCGTACACGAGCCTGGCTCTTACGGTAGAGGCTAGGAACATTTTTGTTTTATAAATTTAATTTGTACTCACTTTTTAAAATAAATAAGTAAATAAATAAATAAAAAATAAAAAAATAAAATAATAAATAAATAAATAAATAAAGTTTCATATTACGACAAGTTTTAAATTAGAGTGATGTTAATATGGTTTTTCACAGCAAAATAAAGTTTTAAATTTTGAGTTGTTTCCCTTTTGAGCTGGTCCATTGATTAATAAGAATGGACATTTGTAATTTTGTTTGAATTTGTAACGAAATCAGTAGTGATATTGAAGAATATACTCATATTATTGCTAGTATTCCTCCGGAGTTCTGAGAGCAAGCAAATGCTGTAGACCTTAAAATCTAGTTGAAAGTTTTGCTGGTTACTAATGTGAGAATTTGTTGTTCGAGTTTTTTCATACCGTGAAAAAAAATAGTTGTCAATAACGGTATTCTTTTAATGCTTAGAGCAGTGGTCGTCAGCACTCGCTGAAATGGGTAAAGGGTAAGCGGAGCAATGTGTTGTGCACAATCGTGCAGCAGGAAGACGTAGAGAGCATATCCGCCAGCAGTTGCGAGTGCATAGTGCAGTGTCTTCTTCGCGGGTTAAGCCTTGGTTTTTCTGAACCGATGCATGCGACGTGAGAATTGCGAGGCTAACCTCGCACAAATCCGGACTACACGAGAGATAGTGAGTGGTTTCTATAGCTGTGAAGTGCACAGACCTCGCATCTTGCAGTTATAGAAACCACTCACTATCTCTCGTATAGTCTGGATTTGTGCGAGGCGGGCCTCGTACCTCTCACGTCGCATGCGTCAGTTCAGAAAAACCAAGGCTTAAGAGACACTAGCCCGAGGATGCTGTGCGCTGAGGACCGCTGGCTTAGAGACTGAGAAAAATATTTTAGGTAATGGCGATGGAAAGGGTATTTTCGACATGCCACATGCCTATTTCTGTACATGGATTTAAGGACTGAATATGGAAAAAAATGATGAAAGTGCCACAAACAAAACTCGTGAGAATATTGCCAAATAGTATTTTCCCTAAAAAACTTTCATCATTCACCATTTCTACATTTTGACACATATTTTTAATTAAATACCATTTATAAGTTAGGATTAGACTACAGGAATATTGTTATGGAAAACATAATGGGAGTTAAGAATGAATTACGGTACACTGTATGTTGAGATTCTTTGCAGAAAAAGAAAATATTTTTCAAAACCTTTAGTTTGAATTTTTTTTAATTCTAAAACTAAAATAAATAACACTAAATATAAAATAATAGTGTATTACAGTAAAAGATTAATAGAGTGAAATGACCACTATCCACATAATAAGATAACAGGCCGACGCCAGTTTCAGCTGAACTGACGTCATACCGAGGTACTTCGGCATTCCTAGGTCACTCCGCTGGTAGGCTACTTTCATGATTAGAGAAACATTTTAACTAAACCATATTGTGCTGGCAATTTTCACGTTTACCAGGTTAAAAAATATGGCCCATACTATCATTCAATACAAAGAAATGGTCATTGAAATGTTTGACACTTCCATCGTTTATCACAGTGGTCGGCAGGTTGTGTATTTGTGACGACGGAGCAAGGTCAGACTAGATGAGCACCTGAAGAGGAGCATAGCAATCGCACAGCGGCAAGCTATTAGCTACAGTTGTATAATAATGTGGTTCAGGAGAACTGGTTAAGTTCTAATTTTATTTATACGTTGCATTGTATCTACACAGGATGACCCGTACGTAATGTCATTAATTTCAGGGACTTATTCTTTCAAATATTTCAAACAAACAAGTTAAATACAATTTTGCTCGTTTTTACTTACTTATCGAGATAAAAATTATTGTATATGAAATATTTCATATGATTTTTATGAAAGCCATTAGTTTAATTCCCAATATGCTCAGTCAATTTAAGAGAGCGGTGTATTATGATTAATAATAATTGATTGAAAGAGATTAAATGTGCAGAAATTTGATCCGAACAAATGTAACATTGTAAATTTTCTTTCGCAGAACGAAAAGAACCATTTCTTCGGATCAAATTTATACACGTTTATAAGACAAAACTAAAATTATTTCCATCATTTATTATATTGCACTGCTCTCTTAAACCGACTGAGCATATTGGAAATTAAATCAATGACTTTCCCAAAATACGCTAAGGAATGTTACATATAAAAACCATTTTTGTCTATAAAAGGAAACAAAAAACGAACAAAATTGTATAAAATAGTCATATGCTCGAAATTAGATGTAGGTGTATAGGTCATCACTGTACAGTTCAGTATTGAAGCTATTCTTCGCCCTCAGAGCTCTCGATGCCGATGTTCTGAAAAGAGAGCATGATTGCTCTAAGGGATGACGTCACAGAGCACTGATTCTGCCGATCACTGGCTTAAAGTATTTATTTCTACTGGGTGTTCATTTCAAAGTGTGTCATGACGTCACTGTTATGAGTCAGCGATTTGAAGAGAGTTTCAGCTTTTATATCAGAGAAGTTGCCTATTATTCAAGGCGTTTAATCTGAACTTGAGAACGTGTAGGCCTACGGTATAACTTGAACGTCGTAGCAACAGATGGCGGTGTGTACGGTCTGTGTGCTACCATAACCTATTTCGAACTGTGTTTTGCGTAGGCAAGTCGTACGCAGGGTATATGTTATCATCGGTTGCGCACGGCAACATTCCACAACACAAATCAAATGCTCCGTGTCCATGTTGACCGTCGAAGTTAATGTCAACGAATACGTAAGTAATCGTCTTGACCCTCTCCCCATATCCCGATAGTAAAGAAAAAACTCACCTCAGTACGTGTTTCCAAACAGTTCACATTCCTGCCACTACCGGCGTTACCGTACGTATCAGTACGTACTCTTGAGAATGAACGCCGTACTTGCTAGGCAACTTCTCTGGCACATAGGTAATACGCCTCTGTGGAAGTGTAGGAAGATTGAATTCTCTAGGCTCATCGGCTAGCCACATGACGGCATACAGCGAGCCATGACACACTTTGAACTGAACACCCATTATGTATATTTATGTTTATAGCAG
Organism: Periplaneta americana; assembly: GCF_040183065.1. Taxonomy (NCBI): domain Eukaryota; kingdom Metazoa; phylum Arthropoda; class Insecta; order Blattodea; family Blattidae; genus Periplaneta; species Periplaneta americana. The sequence continues at coordinate 62,926,309 of NC_091130.1, forward strand.
TTTCGGAGCCTCATTTACAATATGTGAACGCTTCTGCAACTGGCTGTATTATGAATTTCATGTTATTGTAAGTACATTAAATTGATTACAAACCGAAATATTTTGTTACATTGATTTATCACGGTTGTACAGTTTTGTTTTCGTACAAATGTATTGTAATTGTGCTGTTTCCAGACTATCTCAGACGAATGGATCGCGCTCTGTCAGTGCATAGGCGCCGTACCACCACTGTTCAGTTGAACCTTCTCTCCACGTTGTGCTCAGTATGCAGAGATTGCCGAGCAAAGAGCAAGGCTGCTCCGTCGTATGACGTCACAGAGCACGGAACATGCCGGCCACTGGTTTATTACATTCAATCCTCATTTCTTCTCAACTACCGGGAGGATTTTGTTAATATTCAGTTTGTTCCAGAACCGTCTGCTTTTCGTGTCGGAGGTACACATCCCTACTGCGTGCTAAAGCGGCGCTGAACAGTGTTACAGTCTACAACTCGGCTAGCCACAACAAGCATGCAAGCTGATAGTAAGCTTAGCCAAGATCATCAGCTGACACATGCTCTTGAGGGGGTATGCATAAAACTCTGAGAATTCCCTTTGTGATGGAGCTAACCGGAAGAATGCATAGTATATACTTTCCGAGAATTTCTGACACGAAACGTGTATTTTTTAAATATGAAAGAGAAAAATCCTGACATTTTGACATTTAAAATTCACTTTGACGTAATTCGTACTATGAAAACAGAAGTTTAAGTGGTTATCAAAGCAGTCCGTCTCGTTCCAGTCTCTATTAATGTGCAGTGTGAACGAAGTGAGACAAGTGGCTTTTAGGCTAGGAGATCACATAAAGGTTACGAGTCCCAAGAGACCTTGCAAGGACGCAATTTTCTTGTGTATCTTTTAATAATAATCTCGTTCAAGATTTTCGTGGTTTTCGAGACGAAATCTACAAGAAATAGGCTACGGACATACATCTCCCCCCGTACAACTTGCCGGAGCCCGGGAACGGGAACGTTTATTGTGAACTAGCCTTTGGTCAATCCACGGTACCTATGGAACATACTAGATAGGCCCTACTACATGATGAACGTATGTACTATTAACGCTGTTGCAGAGCACATAGGACACCATCCAGTCATTATAGCAGAAGGCACAGAAGTGTATGATTCAAGGAGGACATTTCGAGCCAAACCGCCACTAACCACACAAAGGTTCATCTGTTCACTGTATCTTGTACATTTTTTGTGTGCGCTCTTGTTTAATGTTATAACGAATTATTGGAAACTTATTAAGACCTGCTCTTCTCTTATTATTTGTATCTTTTTTCATGTCGCACCATTTCGAGGCAGAGATGGATTTTTGGAGGACTTTGTTAATTTTGCAATAAAGAAGAGACACATTTTTATGGATCTTATTGCCTTATTCTAAGACGTACTAATAGAGAATTTAGGCTTGTGTATCTCGTAAACTATTAAAAATTTTACTACGATATATTTGGTGAAATCGATGTAGAATTGAACAAGAAATATTAGGTCCTTAAAATGTTGGACATTAAGTTCCGAACACACTGTATATACGAAGGATGCCAAACATGCGCTCCCTAGAGCGCAAAAATTACCATCCCTACTTCCTCCACTCCTGTCCACAACTCTGTTCGCATTCTGTTTAGTCTCAGCAGAACGTAAACAATCAGTGGCGAGCAGTTTACAGAATATTTGAAAATGACAGTCTAAAATACCAAGACCAGCTTCATTAAGGAATAGGAATATGATTATTTTGTTGTTGAAGGAGATAATATAGTCATTTGTCTATTATGTTCCGTTCAATATACAGAGTGTTTAAAAATACGGGACATAATTTCAGGTATGTATTTCCCACATGTAGACAATCAAAATAGTTCATTACAACATGTGTCCGGAAATACTTCATTTCCGAGTTATGGCCTTCACAACATTGAAATTCACCGGAACGTTTTTCTTTCCGCAGGTCGTTGTCATTACAGAAGATGTTCAAAATGTCCACCTCCTGCTTGAATACAGACCTCACATCGATGTCTCATTGACCTGCGAACACGATCCCAAACTCCAGGAGTATTGCGTATGTCCTCAGAACATGCCACAATTCGATTCCGAAGGGATTCCAAATCAGGCACCGGAGACGAATAAACCAATGATTTTAAATTGCCCCACAAGTAGAAATCGAGAGGGTTCAGATCAGGTGAGCGTGGAGGCCAAGCAATTGAGCCACCTCTACCTACCCATCGATCAGGAAACCTTCGATCCAAGTACCGGCGAGCCGTACGACTGAAGTGTGCAGGAGCGCCATCATGCAAGAAGTGAATGTGTTGGCGATTGATTAGTGGAGTGTCTTCTAAAACATGAGGTATGGTGTTTTCCAGGAAGTTGATGTACGCCTGCCCCGTAAGTCTGTTTACAAGTACATGGGGTCCAACTAATCGATCACCAATGATACCGGCCCACATTTTGAGGGAGAATCGCACCTGGTGATGAGATGGAACAGTTGCACGTGGGTTTTCATACGCCCATACATGTTGATTGTGGAAATTTGTTATGCCATCTCGTGTAAACTGTGCTTCATCTGTAAATAATACTAAGGCAGGAAAGTTCGGATTTACACCACACTTCTGCAAGAACCACTGACAGAACCTAACTCGTGCAGGGTAATCTGCTGGTGACAGGGCCTGTACACGTTGCAAATGATAAGAATACAATTGATACTCTTTCAACAGTCTCCAGACAGTCGTATGAGGAACACTGACTTGCAACGCTACCCTTCGTGTGCTGATAGAAGGAGTCATGTTCACAGCCTCCAGAATCTCATGTACTTCTGGAGTTGTAAATCTTGGTCGTCCCCTTCCCAAACCAGGAGAGTTAAATTTTCCATATTCGCACAGACGGTAATGGAGACGTACAAATGTCTTCCGATCTGGACATTGTCGCTGTGGGTACCTCTCCTGGTACAAACGACGAGCCAGCGCAGCATTGCCGTCCGCCTTACCGTACATGAAGTGTAGGCCTATCTCTGCCAGCTCTTGATTTGAATACATGTCGCACAGTCTAACGCCTACACAACACTGAATGTAACCTTCGCCTTGGAATGAACTGTAAGAGTGCCCTCTTAATGTCTCCTTTGACGGCAACGACCTGCGGAAAGAAAAACGTTCCGGTGAATTTCAATGTTGTGAAGGCCATAACTCGGAAATAAAGCATTTCCGGACACATGTTGTAATGAACTATTTTGATTGTCTACATGTGGGAAATACATACCTGAAATTATGCTCCGTATTTTTTAAACACCCTGTATAATACAGGGAAATCATTTTATTTTTACTTCAATTTTATTGTATCTGAGTTTCTGAATGTACTCCACTCCCACCCCACTAGTGAACTTCCACCCAAGGCCGCATATGTAGTCAAAGTCGTCTTACGATCACAGTGTAGAGTATTGATTGAGTTAGTATAGTACGTTCCAGAAATATGGTCGTATTTTCCAGTGAATAAAGTGCATTCATTATTGAATCAAATTTTCGCACAGGTACTGTGTCCGTTTGGTTACGTCCCTTCCCTGTTTCCAACATCCATTTCTACTAGACCCTCTGTAAATGCTAGTGGCTGGGCTGTCTTAGCTTTTTTTTCTGAAAACATTTGCTGTCGTGAATAGGACGTCTACGTAATATTATACAACTGTTTAAAGTAATTTAAATAAATCGGCCTCGTTAAGTAACTATCACGTGATTTCCCCCTTTCTACGACCCTGCGACATAACTATTTTGACGGACAGTAAACAGCAATCTAGTAAATTTATCTGTGCGAATCGGGCAGAAGTGAAGTGATTACAAGGTACTCTGTTATAGAGTAGGTACAAAATTATTATTTCAAGTGGCACAGGATTATGGCCCCCTATGTGGACTGATGCTTTACATTATTTCTTTTGGGGTTACTTTAAGACAGTTGTGTTTGTTAAATATCTTACAACAATAAAAGAATTAAAGAATTACATCCCAAAAACAATACATTCAATTTTAGAAGATATGCTTAAAAACGTTTTCGATAATATACACACAAAAGAACTGAAGCCCGTATAGAAATGAACGGCCATCATTTTCAACAATTTGTTTAAATATCCATATTTTGATTATTTTTCAATTTAAATGCACTCTCCATATTGTATGCTAAGGTGCTGTAGACAGTATATTATACATTGCATAATGAATATACAGAGTGTAACAGAAGTTTCTGGTACAGTGACAATTCTAGTTTTTTTTTTCAAATATTTGATGGTAAATGTCACATTTTCAGCCAAATTATTAATAAAGGATTCCATCACACCACAATCAAGTAGTACCAACTCCTACACTACACAATTTGGTCATAGTTCGTGAGAAAATGGAAACTAAACAAGAGAGTAATTTTAACATACTGTTACAGAAACTTTTGTTACACTCTGTATATCCGCCTGGATAGTTCAGTTAGTGAGTAAAAACACTTACTATTAATACTGTACTGTATTTTGAGTAAATAAAAGCCTAACGAAAATTATCAAACTGAAAATCGTAATAGTTCCTAGTTTACGTAAATGGATGCACTACTTTTCTTCCCTCCTATACCTAATAAAGTGATGTGTTTGTATTTTACATTAGTATCATCAAACTCCGGTTATGAAAAGGGGTTAACATAGTGTTTGCAGTTCTCAACCGCTAATCCAAAGGTATATCCAGGTTAATATTAGAAATGTCAGTAAAAACAAAATGATGGCCCGGTATAAGACGTTATTTAAATACTATCCATGGTAAAAATTAGGGGGGGGAAACAAACTTAAATGCACGTAATTATGTAAAACTGTTGTTGTGTTGCTTATTTTATGGAATTGAAATACATTAATTCTGGAGTATTTAAGTCTTTTTCCTACAAAAGAAAAGTAATTTTTCAGTACGTTTCCATAACAGAAAAATTGTTATATCTACAATCCGCACTTTGAAAGATAGAGAGATTGGGTTTGCAGTAAACTTCAATTTTCACAGACATTTGGTCTCTTTATAAACATCAGAGGATTTCGCGGAAGTATGACAGAAATGCAACATCTCTTTGGCAAGGGTGTCCTTAAACTTTTGAAAGAACCTGTAATCCCTGCACGGAGCTAATTCCTTACCGGGAAATGAACCCGAGCCGGCGAGGATCTCTCCATCACGAGCACACTGACATGATTTACAGATTATGTTGCTTGGAGCGTAACTTCCGAGTTGTAAAGGTTTTTGAGATTTAGCAGAAAGGCCCGCGGCAACCAGCATCACACCTGTGCAATAAGCTGGCACAGTTCAGCCATCATCTCGGAGACGTGATTTACAATGACACGAGTCAAACAGCCACATAGCGATGTGTGTTCATTATTTTATTGCAATAAATGTCTGTCTATTGCGAGTTTTTATGGTCTTGTCTCTGGTCTTAAATATCAATAGAAAGAGGAAGGTAATCGCTCTTATCAACGGGTAGATCTGGTAGAAAGTAGCCTACTACCGCATTAAAGCCAGATTTATACTATGAGCCATAATGAACAGTTTTAAATCAATTTATGGATGAATCACTTCATTTCCGTGCATGGGTGGCGCCAGCAGTAGTGGGGGCCTTCGGTTAACCCGTGCCTACTCTGCTGTCCCTTCGAAACCGCCTTACTAAACGTAACGCCGCAATATGAGAACGTTATAATCATGGGTGACTTCAATTCAAACTTACTTGACTCACATTCTAGTACGACTAAAAGACTTCAATCATTCTTTCAGTGCCTTGATATGGTAATCCTACCCCTAGCTCCCACACATCATACGGAAGGTACAGACACATTACTGGACTTGATAATTACTAACAATGCCGACAAAATACTGACGCATGGACAGTTGCCTGCACCAGGACTATCAGGGCATGATATCATTTATCTATCATTTAATCTGCAGTGTCCTAAATCGGTTCCCAGAGTAATTACTTACAGGGATATTAAAAGAATAGATGATATTGCACTGAAAGAAGACGCTGCACAACTTCCATGGCACATGATCTGGACATTACGAACTGTAGACGAGAAAGTAGACTTATTCAATACGTTAATATTCAACTTTATGACAAACACGCACCATTAAAGACCAAACGTACCAGAAGAAACCCAGCCCCTTGGATGACGACTGAAATACATAGCCTGATGTCCGAACGCGACTTAGCTTATAGAAAATACACCCGCAACAAAAACGACGAATATTTTAACTCCTATAAACACCTAAGAAATAGAACGACTCAACTAATAAGAAACGCTAAACTGAAATACTCCTACAAACTTATAGAACCCAACACAACCCCTTCCGAATTATGGAAAAATCTGAAGGTTATTGGACTTGGAAGGGCTAGTGAACAAGCAGACATTCCCATCCCACTTGACCGCTTGAACGAACACTTTGTAAAGGACCCGAGCTTGAACGACACAACGAAACAAGACACAGTTTTGCCTGACTCAGTTCCCCCAACTCGAGACAAATTCTATTTTACCGACGTCACTCCCATTGACGTAAAGAAAGCCATCCGACGCATCAAGACAAAAGCCCAAGGGCCGGACAACATTAGCATAATACTTATACAGAAAATACAAGAGATAGTAATACTTACGATTGCACATATATTCAATAGTTCCTTAATCACTTCAACTTTCCCTAAAATATGGAAGCAAGCTTTCGTTCTTCCTCTTCCAAAAGTCAAAGTTCCCACCGACCCGAACGACTATAGACCAATCAGTATCCTGCCAGCCATTTCAAAAGCACTGGAAAGAATCGTACACAGACAAATTACTAACTACTTGAACGAACACAAACTATTCGACGAGTATCAGTCAGGTTTCAGAGCTGGACACAACACAAGCACTGCTCTACTTAAAGTGACCGAAGCCATTCGTGAAGGAATCGACTCTAATAAAGTAACAATACTAACACTTCTTGACCTTAGCAAAGCTTTCAACTCTGTAAATTTTGACCTGCTCACCCATAAATTGAGAAATATGTATTTGTCAGAGACTGCTGTGAGTTGGTTCGAATCCTACTTACGGGAAAGACAACAGTGTGTTGTATCCGGGAATCGAAGCTCCTCCTGGCTTGACATAACATCAGGTATACCACAGGGGTCGGTACTCGGACCATTGTTGTTCACAATATATGTCAATGATATTACATCTCTTGTAAGGCATTGTAACTATCACTTGTATGCTGACGACCTTCAATGCTACATCTCTTTCCGATTAGACCGAGTAAATGACGCTATAGATAAATTGAACGAAGACATTGACTCGATTGTGACATGGACAAAGAAACTCCGTCTTAAAATCAATCCTGGAAAGACACATGCAATTATATTAGGACACAAACGGCAAACCGACGCTGTAAAACACCTCGACATTTCCCCTGTTAAAGTAAGTACAGTGCATATCCCTTTCAGTTCTTCAGTAAAAAATCTTGGCATTCACATGGATAATAATCTCAACTGGGACATGCAAATCACAGAAACCTGCAGAAAAGTATATTCTATTATCCATGTGCTAAAAAGGATAAATGTTCATCTCCCCTCTTGCTTAAAAAAGTCCCTTGTACAGACACTTGCATTTCCCTATTTCGACTATGCGGACATTTTACTGACAGACCTCTCCAGCGACAACAAAATGAAACTTCAACGTGCTCATAATTTGTGTGTACGTTTTGTAAGCAATGTTCGTAAATATGATCATATTACCCCATCCCTGGAAGCAATAGGTTGGCTTAAACTAGATAAGAAAAGAAATTTACATTCACTTCTCTTTCTCTTCGAAATCTTGAACTCTTCTATTCCTTCGTACCTGTCGTCTCGCTTCACTTACCTTTCTTCCCACCATAATCTCAACACACGCTCTCGTCATGAAACAATACTAACAATACCATCCCATCGCACCTCCTCATACTCATCTTCTTTCACAATAGCCCTGCCAAGACTCTGGAATTCGCTACCTGCTAGCATCAGGGACTGTCGAAATAAAATTGAATTCAAACGAAAACTTACTAGGCACTTGGTCAGTAATTGATTACTTGTAAATAGTTTCTTTAATCTATCACAAAATATTTCAATATTCAGTAATTTCATCACTATACAATTTTGTTATTCTAGATTTAATTTGTAATTCAGTAAATATAAAATATTCTATGTTTCTCTATGATAAATTATCTAGCTTTAATTATTCAGGTAATCTTTTCGTACTTTGAGTTTATTGTAATTGTAAATTTAATACTAATTGTAATATTATTTGTAATTGTAATTGTAAATTTAATACTAATTGTAATTTTATTGTTGATATTGTAGTTGGAATCTCCTGGTAGAGGGGCAGAGAAGGCCTGACGGCCTTATCTCTACCAGGTTAAATAAATACTACTACTACTACTACTACTACTAAATAAATACTACTACTAAACCACACAAATATTGAAAGTCAGCTACGAGTAAAACCAGTTCCATAACACTTCACAACTAAACATATTTATTATTGCAATTAATGTTTTCTTAGCAATTACTTCACGGATTCATTTATCACTATGCATTAACTTACAATATTCCAATATTACAATGTGTGTGTGTGTGTTTGTGTGTTTGTGTGGGTGAGTGTGTGTGTGAGTGGAGCAAGAGAGAGAGGGGGGCACAGGGGAAAGTTCTTCTGCAGGTAGAGTCAGGGAGATATATAAAATCTCCAGAAGGAGGGTGTGAGAAGAATAGGCTAGCCCAGTGGTCAGAATTTTATTTCTTCAACCGTTCTACAGTGAACACAGCAAACTAGAAATGAACAAAACTAACTTCCGTTCTCGCTCGCTGTGTTCGTTGCATTTGTCTTTCGAGTCTCGTCTTGTCATTCTCGTGCGCTTCGAGTCTCGTCTTGTCATTCTCGTGCGCTTCGAGTCTCGTCTTGTCATTCTCGTGCGCTTCGAGTCTCGTCTTGTCATTCTCGTGCGCTTCGAGTCTCGTCTTGTCATTCTCGTGCGCTTCGAGTCTCGCTCATCATTCTCGAATTAGGATTATGGTCAGCGTGGAAAGATACAAAAAAAATCATGTTTTATTTGACGACGCTCGCAACTGCCGAGGTTATATCAGCGTCGCCGGTGTGCCGAAATTTTGTCCCTCAGGAGTTCTTTAATATGCCAGTAAATCTACTTACATGAGCCTGTCGCATTCAAGCACCCTTAAATGCCATCGACCTGGCCCGAGATCGAACTCGCAACCTCGGGCATAGAAGGTCAGCGCTATGCCAACTGTGCCAACCAGGCCGACGCGTGGAAAGATTCCGTAACTTTGAATAACACACATCATTGAAATAAATAACTCCGGATCAGCAGACAAGCGCCTAAGGGTACGTACACGTTGGAGCGACGATAAACGATAAAAGAAGCAGCGATGCTATATCAGAGAGAATTGAAGCATGCATTGTCCTTGAGGTGTGCATATTGGAGTAACGATAAAAGCGAAGATGCACGATAAAAGCGACGAAAAACCAAAGTTCCATTTTCTTCGCTCTTGTCGTTCACATGATCTCTGATTAAGATAATATTAATCTGTATAATTACCGGTGGTTATCAATATATCCGAATATTAATCGATTTATTATTATTTCGGCATATTAAATTAATTATTGTAGACATTGGCAAATTGATCAGTTGTGTATTTATTCGTCCTATGTTATGTGATCACAAGAACCAATCACAACACAATGAATTTATACTTCTTTGGGATGAGAAACGGGTTTAATTTTTGTACGTATTTAAGTTATATTAACCTTGAACTTAGCAGCTGATATTTCCTATATATCTTCTTTCATTAATTGGATGTATAGAATATCTTCTACTGATAAATTAAAATGTTCGCTTCCCGCGTCCTCGTTGCTCCGATATGAACATTTGATTCCTTGATAATACCAAAGCGTCGCTAGATCGTTTCTTTTATCGTTTATCGTTGCTCCAACGTGTACGTACCCTTAGCCGACTGAGCCACACTGGTGGCTTACTGAGTAGTAGTAGTAGTAGTAGTAGTAGTAGTAGTAGTAGTAGTAGTAGTAGTAGTAGTAGTAGTAGTAATAATAATAATAATAATAATAATAATAATAATAATAATAATGATTTATTTTGCATATTTACATCAAACATATTATTGAGTTTTTAAATGCAATTTCGGGGTACGAAAGTAAAAAAAAAAAAAAAATGTTATTTTGAGAGTACGCTAGCAAAAAATGTTATTTTGAGAGTACGCTAGCAAAAAAGATTGAATACCATTGAACTAAAGAGTGAGGGTTGAAAAGTCGTGTTCTATAAACACTAAATGTACTACATTTGCCGACCGCTGAGCTACTTTACCTTGGGTTGGCTTTTCGAGGGCTGAACCCGGGACGGCTCCGGAATCTTATGCACGATTTCGCCAATTGTGAGTCCTATATATCCGATGACTGTCCAAGTCCCACATGTAGATTTAAATGCATTCATGAAATAGTTATATACAATAGAAGTAATTTAATACAGTTATATGAACACTTTTTAATGATTGAATAAAATTAATAAAATCGGTTAAAAACCAGACATGTTTCGGAGGAATGCTCCTCCATCTTCAGTGGTAGTAGCACGACTGTAACAGGAACATAAATTGTGTAAAGCTCTTGGTTAATAATAAAATTTTACAAAGATACATAATTTAAATGTCAACAATTGTTAAAAATAAAGTGGCCTAAATGTTCTTCAGTTCAATGCATATTACAAGCTTAAACACAAATTAAATTAATTAAAATAGTTATTTTAAAAGTTTAAAAAAAAATGCAATGTCTAATAGTGAAAAGTATATATGTTAAGTACAAAATGATTAACCAGAGAATATATAAGTAGTGCATGATATTGAAATTAACAAAAAGCAATGTTGAAATGTCAAGATTATTGAAAATGAAAAATGACAAAACCTGAGTATTAATCATTTCAAAGTATTAGGTGATTAAGATTAGTGATAAAATTAGAATGAGGAAATAGACATTTAAGATGTCTTGATATACTACCTAAAGATAAAACTTGTATTTATATTAATAAGTACAATGAAAATTGAATCTGACACTGACAGGTGACCCATCCTGCCTCAGCCCCTGATAAAGCTAGAACCCGTCCAAAAATATAGCTATGTAAGATAGAAGATTTAAAAGGTAGAAGATGTAAAATAAATCAGATAGAGAATATAAAACACAGATATTATTATGAAAAATAGAAGATATAAGCGTATGAAAGATAGAAAATTTGAAAGAAGAAAGACATCAAAACTAAGAGAAATAAAAGGTAGAGATATAAAATACCAAGATATGAAGGATAGATTTAAAAATGTAATACATAAAAGATAGATAATTTAAAATTTAGAAGATATCAAATATATAAGAAATAAAACATAGAAGATACAAAATATTGTTATAAAAATATGAGATATGAATAACAGAAGATTTAAAATACAGAAGATATCAAAGATATAAGAAATAAAATATATATAAAAGAGAGGCCTATAATGTATAAAAGAAAGAATATACGACAAAAGATATAAAAGATAGAATATATGACAGAAGATATAAAATATAGAATATATGACAAAAGATATGAAAGGTAGAATATATGACAGAAGATATAAAAGTTAAAATATATGACAGAAGATATAAGGTAAGATATACTGTATGACAAAACATATAAAAGGTAGAATATAGCCTATGACAGAAGATATAAAAGGTAGAATATATGATAAAATATTATAAAGATATAGGTCCTAAAAGATAGAATGTATGATAGAAAATGTATGATAGAAGATATAAAAGATAGAATATAAAGCTGAGAAGCGAAAGTAATGGAAGGGAAGGGAAAGGGTTGGATGAAGGGAAGAGAAGAGAAGAGAAGAGAAGAGAAGAGAAGAGAAGAGAAGAGAAGAGAAGAGAAGAGAAGAGAAGAGAAGAGAAGAGAAGAGAAGAGAAGAGAAGAGAAGAGAAGAGAAGAGAAGAGAAGAGAAGAATGATGTTTTCAAAATCCTATCTGAGCTTAACTGCCGTAGGCAGGAACGTTATGTTTTAGTAACATTTTGAAATACAATAATTCGCCAAAATCCATACTTTGGTAATCTAGGATCTAGGCGAACGACGATTCAGGAGGCGGTGAACAAACAAACAGATGAGATCGAACTTTAAAGATTACTTGTCTGTTATTATGATGTTGTTGAGTCAAGTATCCGAAGACGGTCTGAACTTCACAAGTGATACCAACAAGGCATCACTTATGAGGCAACTAGGCCAGGACATAATGGGGTAGAGTGGCCAGTTCCTTTCCTCCTCCACTGCATACATCGCCGATTAGCTACATGTTACATATCGCCGATTAGCTACATGTTACATATCGCCGATTAGCTACATGTTACACTAATCAGTCTTCAGATGCATACAAACAATTCTTCTTCCTCTGACACATTTATTACCGTCAAGTGAGATGTACTGCCTGATAATAAATGTACATAGCAGCCAGAACTTCAATCAGAGACAGTCTGTCATGATGAGAAGTTACATTCTTTGTGTGGACTTAACATTTATTAGGGATGAACAACGATCGAGAAAGCAAGACTAACAGCGCCCGCAAAGCCGAAAACCCGCACGACAATGTTGTATATGTCGCGTTGTTAACGTAAAGACTGCTTGTGAGTGTTAAGAGACGTCGAGATAGATCACTCCCGAAGTCCCGAACGTCAAGTAGCCTTGAATCGCCACAGTTGCTTATACCTGACTGAACTTTTATCTACTTTCGCAACTGTTATATATGTATAAACAATCAAGTAGCCTATTTGAAACGTCATCTCTACCTTTCAGTGTATAATAATCCGTTCCCCAGTCTTTATTTAATTACTAGGCCCTTATTAAAAGGCTAGGAATTTTCTTTTCATATGTTTGAGATAAAGTGTGCAATCTAAAGTAAAAATATATTAACGTTATGTTTTATGTTTCTTAGAAATATAAATGTATTTCAGATTTTTTTTTTTTTATTTATGTAGGTAATATATAATAGAACCAGAATATTTTGATAACTAAGATACTGTTCTGCTTTGTCTTTGTGTCTCATTTAAACATTTATAATGTTATTTATTTCAATGATGTATGTTATTCAAAGTTACGAAATCTTTCCACGCCGACCAAATGCTATTTCGAGAGTGATGAGCGAGACTCGAAGCGCACGAGAGTTACGAGACGAGACTGGAAAGACAAATGCGACGAACACAGCGAGCGAGAGCGGCAGTTAGTTTTGTTCATCTCTAACATTTATGCTTTGGATATTGATTGGAATCTATAAAAATGGATGCGATTAACTTCAGTGAAGAGTTTTCTTCTGGCTTTTGGCAGAACGCACTGTATCTGGACAGATGTTTATTATTCGACAATCGCAGAGTAAACACACACACACACACGTTTGTATCTGTTGTCAGTGCAGTTACTAATGGTGCGCACACATGCAACGATCACCGCAGTCGAGTAGCGGATCAGTTACACAAACATTAACGGTAATTATTGTCATGAAATCAATCTTGTTTTCTCGAAACAATAAATATGGAAGTTTATTTAATCCATTTCCCGGAATTAGTAAGCGATTCCAGTGACAAGCCGTCCTCTCAGTTTTCAATTTGCCACAACTAGTTGAGCAGTGAAACTAAGTTTGGTATAATGTAGCACGTTATCCCTTTATCAGGACTAGGTTCAATCCTCTTTACTTCAATTTATATATCGGTACGGTATTAATAATTTATTAAACTGTGACTGTCAATTATCAAGAATATAAATACTCCGTCAATATAAATAAGTACAACATTAATGTATGTGTGTATGTATGTATATATAAATTAATAATAATAAAACTAATAATAATAATAATAATAATAATAATAATAATAATAATAATAATAATAATAATAATGTAATAATATTAACAAGGAACATCCTAAATTAAATAAAGCACGATCACTTAAAATAACATTTAAAGTAAATCTAATTTGTATCTTAACCCTAAGTTCGAACTTAAACCCATGAGTATATATATATATATATATATATATATATATATATATATATATATATATATGAAGGGTTCAGAGCCATAGCGGGCCAAGCGCCATTTATTGAAAACGGAGAAAGCGAGGGTTAAAGTTAAGTAAATAATGAAATAATGTAATATGAATGAATGAATGAATGAATGAATGAATGAATTTTAGCCATGATGTCCCATGTTGGGCACAGGCCTCCTGTGATGGGGTTAGAACCCCGTCGACAGGGATGGCTCAAGTGTACTCGCTTGGTGAACCAATCCAGGCGAGCTTGTCGTGTATACTACTTTTGTGACATGGTTAATAACCCTGTTCAACTTTAACTAGTCTCAGCACTCTGTTCTTTGTTCATTCTTTTTTTCTTGCACTACCCACTTATACTGACACCGGCACTTTGGCAAACACTGATTGCTATTTACACTATTTACCTGATACTTTCTCAACACTAACTTTACTATTTACAAAACTTACCTTACACTTTCACTAATACTGACTTTACTATTTACAATATCTTAACACTGATTACGTTATCTATTTACAATGACCTGCCCTAGTTCTTTCCACAAAACTCTGTTTTTTGCTGTCCTCGACCACTGTTTCCCCACCTCTTTGGTAAACATGTAAGACCACCTGATTGTATTTAAACTCTGTATATATAATGTAATATACAGAGTTTAAATACAATATTAAATAAACATCATTAAACATTTCGATAAAGTTGTAAAACGGATTATTATTAAAAACATTTTTGGAGGACAGTCTTCAATCTATTTAAGATAACATTGTGGATCTGAACATGCAGTTTATTAAACATATAAATAGCAAAATAATACATTAAACCATTTTTATAAGTTATTAACCGAAAATTTGGCGCAACGCAATTCTAGATTATAACCTATGAAATATTGATGAATATCAATTTCATTACAATAGGTACTGATTTAATTTACTCCTAACTTAAAAATATTATACAAGTTAGTAATTGAAAATTATCTTCATTTTATAAATAAAAGTTTACAATGGACATCAGATGCTGAGCCAGTTACAATGCGTATAGCCTTTTATGTAGAATGAATATTTTAGTAATATTAGTACAATTACCCCACATACATAGACATCTCAAATTATTATTGTAATATTAAAAAGAATCATAGTAAGAATTTTTAAGAAATGCTTTATTTTGTTGTTTTACAAATACAGTGAGTAAGCAGAGAAACTTAGTGAATCTCCAGTGATTTATATTGGGCGTGCAGTGTGTTGTAGTGAAAGTGCAGTGAGCTTCAAGCAAATTCTGAAGTTATAGTGGCAAAGAAAAGAGATTGATTTATAGTGAAAGGGTGTGAGTTATAGTAAAAGTGCTAAAATAACTTGCAATAGGATCTAGGCTAGCGATTTTGAGATTAATATAATAAGTACGATTCTAAAGAATAATAAGGGTGTAAATGATGTTTTGTTATTTGAAGTGTATCAGTGAAGCCTGTGTTAATGAAGTTTTATAGTTTATAGTGCAAAGTATTTGAACAGTGAAATATTTTTAAGTGTTAGTGAAATCAGGATAATGTCAGTGAAATGTGTCGTAGTTCCGGTGCAGTGAGTGATTTGAGAGCGAAATGAATGTAGCGCTGAAAGGTACTTGTGCATGTGTGAACATATCATATGAAGGGTTCAGAGCCATAGTGGGCCAAGCGTCATTTATTAAAAACGGAGAAAACAAGAGTTAAAATTAAATGATTACTAGGGCTAGGATTTTGATGACCTATAAAGCATGAAAAAATGTCCTAGAACAATGCATTTATGACCTAAAAATCTTAAAAAAAAATGCCCTTAAAATGCTCTAAAAATTCATCTTGGCTTAGTAGGAAAAGAGGTTTTGTACTACTTAATATTTAGACTAGTAATTAAATTAAATTCTAGTATCAACATATAAATTTAATTTTAGATAACTTTTTCTAAGTAGTACACTTTAATTAATTATTTCATCTGATGTAGTTTCCATGTAGTCCACCACAAGGCCACTCTTATCCGGAACTAGCAGGTATATTGAAGGGCTGATTGGACTGATCCATTAGATGAGGTGTACTAGGTTAAAATGGTAATATTTGTATAGAAAAACGATTAAAATATTATACAAAATAGAAAAACGATTAAAATATTATACAAAATAAATGGGTATTAATGGACGAAATATGTAGAGCAAATATCAAAGGAAATAAACATTATTTTACATTAATAATTGAGATGTATGGCCAAAATTAAATGAAAATGCGTAAAAAATGATCGAATAAAACAAAAATTCTCTTATGAGTTGAAACAGGCAAAAAATTAAAAAAAATGCCCTAACAACTATGTCTTAAAACACTTAGTTTATCAAATAACATATTGTAAATTTATTTCAACTCAACAATAGGATTTTATTCTTCCAACAATAATTCCTTTCTACAATTCACCTTAAACGCTCTCGTCAACAATAAGATTTTCACTCAACACAGTATTCGTTATAGCACTCCACTGACGGCAATGACAATTTACTTGGACTATTACGAACAACAATGAACTGTTAATCTTAACTAATATTTACAAAGCACTATTTACAAATCAGAACTATCAGTTCTCAGTTCACAGTTCTTCTAGCTCAGTCACTCGAGTTCACAGTATCTCGAACCACAGACCTTCAGAGACAGTTCACTGTACTCGAACTCAGGTCCCTCCAACTGCGGTCCACTGCACTCGAACTCAGGTCCCTCCAACTGCGGTCCACTGCACTCGAACTCAGGCCATCGGATGCTGACACAGTTGCGGACGCACACTCAAGTCGAACTCCGGTACACGAAACTGGCTGGCTTGCTCTGTTCACTGGCTTACTGACTGAACTAATCATGAATCACACACGCTGTCCGAGTTCCCTCGCGCTTCTTCTTTTATAACCACAGCGACGTAGCCTGGAAAGTTCGAATTCCCGATTTTTCCACTTCGACGGACTTCTCGAAGAGTCGGGAGGGTCCGTCCCCCCTTCACTCCGCACGCAGCTGTTGCGCGCGCACCCTCCCCTCGTCGCGTTGACGTAATACACCCCCTCTGCCCTTCAGCATGCAGATGCTCCCCGTACCAGCGTTTCGTCTGCCGCGCGCCCTGTCGGACGCGTGTTCAAACCCCGTTGCATCTGTCACATTGCTCCCTCCTTAGGGCTGCTCGTCCCGGGCAGTCCCTTGGTAGGCTACTAATCGGTCCAGATGCACCACCATCATCTTCCCTCGAGGTTGTTGCTGGATGCGGTACACCACGACGTTGATCCGGGTCACCACGCGGTATGGTCCATCCCAGGCACGCTGCAGCTTTGGTGATTTCCCTTTGGTCCTGGTAGGTCGATACAGCCACACCAGGTCGCCCTCCTGGAATCCTGCAGAGTTGGCTAATCTGTCGTAGCGCACTTTCATCCTGTCGCTGGCCATCTTGAGGTGCTCTCTGGCCAGTTGGTGAACTCCATTCAACTTCTCGGTGAGTTCTGCCACATAGTCAGTCGCTGGTTGGTCGGCGCTGGGTGGCGTGCCAAACAACAGATCGCAGGGCAGGCGCAGCTCTCTCCCGAAGACCATGTTTGCTGGTGTCATCCCTGTTGTATCGTGGACCGAAGCTCTGTAGGCCAAGAGGAACAGTGGAACTCTGGCATCCCAGTCTCGTTGATGGTTGGACACCACCTTCCGCAGGTGCTCCTCCACGGTTTTGATGTATCGTTCCACCATGCCGTCGGACTGTGGGTGGAGGGGAGTGGTCCGGGTTTTATGCACCCCCAGACGCTCGAGCAATTCTCCCAACAGGTTGGATTCGAAGTTGCGCCCCTGATCGCTGTGCAATTCCTGGGGCACCACGAATCGGCAGATGAAGTTGTCAAGCAGCGCTTCGGCCACCGTCGAAGCCTCTTGGTTGGGAGTCGCGTACACCTCTGGCCATTTTGTGAAGTAATCCATGGCGACTAGCAGGTAGCGGTTCCCACGATCCGTGACCGGGAACGGTCCAGCAACGTCGATGGCGATCCTCTCAAAGGGAGCTCCCACGTTGTACTGCTGCATGGCTCCCCTGCTGCGTGTCCTTGGTCCGCGACTGGCCGCACAGGTGTGGCATCTTCGGCACCATTGTTCCGTGTCGGTTCTCTGATGCAACCAGTAGAACCTCTGTCTTAACTTGTCCAGCGTCTTGTTGGCTCCCAGGTGGCCTCCAGTCACTCCAGCATGAGTCTCCTCCAGCAGTTCCTTCACCTTGCTCCTGGGCAGGACAAGTTGTTCTATGCGGGTCCTTCCATCGGCCGACTCCCAAATCCTCTTCAGGATACCGTCCTTGACAGTGAAGGATTCCCACTGGGACCAGTAGCTCTTGTAAGTGCTGCTACGGTTGGCGATATCGGCCCATACTGGTGTCTGGCCGGACTCCACATCACGCAGTAGCTGCCCAATGTTTGGGTCCTCCAGCTGCTCCCTCCTTAAGGCGGCGTCTCGCTCCATCCCACTTCTGACAGCGACGTGAGATTCGAACTCACGACCAGCGTCCCGCAAGGGAGCAGATCACGCGGGCTCCACGTAGCATTAAGGGTCGGCGCGCGGCGGAGAGAAGAGAGGGGAAAGGGCCAACGCGAAGAGGGGAGAGTGCTTGTTTTCTACAGCATGTTGGTCCATCAGCACACTCGTTTCCTCTTGACGACGTTCGAGAGCGCGAATTTTGCCGTCAAAATGGTCTACATCCTATCTCAACTCGGCTACTGTCTCGTTTATAGCTGTAAAATTCTGGTTTAGTTTATCTAAATCAGCCTTAAGTTCGTCTTTCACGATGGCAAAAATTCCATCTACATGGGCCGAAACGCTTTCAATTTGCGTAGTGACGTCATCTTTCACTCCGCTTATGTCGCCTTTCACTCCGCTTATGTCGCCTTTCACTTCACTTATGTCACTTTTCATCTGCGTTTTCACTTCACTTATGTCGTTCTTAACCTCACTGATGTGCTTGTTCATGTCGTTCATGTCGTCTTTCATTTCTGCTTTTACTGCACTTAAGTCGTTTTTCAGTTCCGCGATGGCTTGCAGGATCAGCTGTAGGTTCTCCATTGTCGATAATATCCCACTTCTGACACCAGTGTAAATTTATTTCAACTCAACAATAGGATTTTATTCTTCCAACAATAATTCCTTTCTACAATTCACCTTAAACGCTCTCGTCAACAATAGGATTTTCACTCAACACAGTATTCGTTATAGCACTCCACTGACGGCAATGACAATTTACTTGGACTATTACGAACAACAATGAACTGTTAATCTTAACTAATATTTACAAAGCACTATTTACAAATCAGAACTATCAGTTCTCAGTTCACAGTTCTTCTAGCTCAGTCACTCGAGTTCACAGTATCTCGAACCACAGACCTTCAGAGACAGTTCACTGTACTCGAACTCAGGTCCCTCCAACTGCGGTCCACTGCCCTCGAACTCAGGTCCCTCCAACTGCGGTCCACTGCACTCGAACTCAGGCCTTCGGATGCTGACACAGTTGCGGACGCACACTCGAGTCGAACTCCGGTACACGAGACTGGCTGGCTTGCTCTGTTCACTGGCTTATTGACTGAACTAATCATGAATCACACACGCTGTCCGAGTTCCCTCGCGCTTCTTCTTTTATAACCACAGCGACGTAGCCTGGAAAGTTCGAATTCCCGATTTTTCCACTTCGACGGACTTCTCGGAGAGTCGGAAGGGTCCGTCCCCCCTTCACTCCGCACGCAGCAGTTGCGCGCGCACCCTCCCCTCGTCGCGTTGACGTAATACACCCCCTCTGCCCTTCAGCATGCAGATGCTCCCCGTACCAGCGTTTCGTCTGCCGCGCGCCCTGTCGGACACGTGTTCAAACCCCGTTGCAGCTGTCACAATATAAATACTAAAACAACTATGTATTTGGCTTACTAGAAATAAGATGCAATTTCATCAAAATCCTAGCCCTAGTGATTACCATAATTTAACAAAACATATAGCATATAAAGTATGCACATTAAAACTAAATATGTCAATCTTCATTAAACTAAACTATGGTATTTACTTAACTTTAACCCTTGCTTTCTCCGTTTTTAATAAATGGCGCTTGGCCCGCTATGGCTCTGAACCCTTCATATATACTCGTACTCATGGGTTTAAGTTCGAACTTAGGGTTAAGATACAAATTAGATTTACTTTAAATGTTATTTTAAGTGATCGTGCTTTATTTAATTTAGGATGTTCCTTGTTAATATTATTACACTTATTATTATTATTATTATTATTATTATTATTATTAATTTATACATACATACATATACACATACATTACATTACATTGCATTGCATTACATTACATTGCATTACATTACATACATACATATATACAATAAAATGTTAATTGACTTACAAAAATAATTTTATTATTTTTAATTGTTCTATTTCACTAATGTTAGCTTCACCAAAATGTTTGAACGGAGCCGCCATTTTCCGTTGACTATCTATGCGGTAAACCAGCGATCATCAACTCAGTGCACTCTCGGGCTAGCGTCTCGTACCCGCAGGTCTCTTACAGCACCAGCGTGCATTCGTGGCTGCTCTCGGGTATGCTCTCTACTTCTTCCCGCTGCATGACGCACAGTGTGAAATTTCGCCATTCTAGCTGGCCAAAAATATTTGTCGCTTCTATAAGCACGAGTAGTAATGTTTTATGTTACAATGACATGAGATTACCCTTATTCTATCATTTGAAGACAGTTTCAGATGCGCGAGGTTTCTGAACTCGCGAGGATGTCGGTTCGAATCTCTACGGATTACAAAAAAATATGTTACATTTTGGAATTGGTATAGAATATTCTTAAATTGGGCAATTGGAAAAGAAAAATTACTGTAGGTAATGTTCAATATTTTAAAAATAATTTTATTACTTCTTTAACCAGAAATAATTATTTTGCGTTAAGTGTTGGAGGGATAATTATCGGACAATTATAATACTGACACGTACACATTTTAATCACTGTCTTAGCAGATATGGAAAAACCTACTGTATTTTAACTCACATATATTGTATCTAACATCTAGAATCTTAAACATTTTCTCAATACATCACACTTTAGAACATAATAAAATATATGAAATATTATTGTCCAGCAGTGGGGAAATAAAGACATGTTAGTCAGTAGTTTATAAGTGAATGAAATTACACTTAAAAGTAACATTTAATAATGATAGTAGTAATAATAATAATAATAATAATAATAATAATAATAATAATAATAATAACAGCGCCGGGTAGCTCAGTTGGTAGAGCTACGGACTGAAAGGTCCGGGGTTCGATCCCAGGTGGTGACAGGATTTTTTCTCGTTGCCAAACTTTCAGAACGGCCCCGAGGTTCACTCAGCCTCCTATAAAATTGAGTACCGGGTCTTTCCCGGGGGTAAAAGGCGGTCAGAGCGTGGTGCCGACCACACCACCTCATTCTAGTGCCGAGGTCATGGAAAGCATGGGGCTCTACCTCCATGCCCCCCAAGTGCCTTCATGGCATGTTACGGGGATACCTTTACCTTTTTTTTAATAATAACAGCATACTAAACATAATAATTGAATAAACAGAAAATAAATACTCTTGTGTAAATGGAGGTAGAGCAGACTGGATCACACAAACAGAACATAATACGAAATAGAAATATTAAAAAAAGAATGAAGACGGTAAGAAGGCAATAATACTAACTCAAAATAAAATGAATAATAAAATATTAATATAATAAAGAAGGGATATATTAAAATACTGACTGACATTTAAATTAAAACAGGTAATATCTAAGCAAGAGAATGTTTTCAGACAAACAAATGCTTAAAACTCATTATCACTCTCACTATCTCCAGCATTAAAGGGAATGTCAGGTTCCGTAAGCAACTTTATAGTTGTGATAAATCAACATGTGTTGTGTGCCGAAACTTTCTGAGACTGGAGATGATAGGATCACTTGAAATCAACATCATAGAAAGTATATCTCTGTTAGTATGGATTCTTGACATCTTTCCAGTATGATTCTGCCTGTATCTTCTACAGTCCTTGTTGCGAGCCTCTTGTGCTTCTTCCGATAGTTGACCTATTGTAGCATGAAATTACTTACAATTTCTGGGCCATGTACCAGGATCTTATGAACAGATACTGCCATATAATACCATGGATATAAAGTAATGTACAGTTCTCTTGTTTGATTTAAATATTGTTTGAATTTATTTTCATTGGTGTCCTAATACTATTTAGAACATCCTCTTACACACTTGATAATCTATGAACTGTATGGTCCAATAATGACTGTAATTTAATTTCTGCATTTACTTCTGTGATCGAAATACTGTCCTCTAGAGGGTAGCATGCTTCTTTCGCCTGATGTAAAATGTAGTAGGAAGGATATATGAGTGATCCTAATTCTTTTTCATTGTCGTACACAATTTTATATTGATTGTACGTAAGATTGGCACTAACATAGAAGGATAATGCCTGTTCAGGAGTAATTTGCTTCGGTTTTGATTCGAATAACTACCTGGCTTTTTATTTTTGTTGCTCTTTTAAGGGAAGCTAGGAACAGTTCTTTAACAATGTTAGCAGCATCTCTTTACCCTAAATGTTTAAGATCTAGTTCAGCTGCTAACATTACAGCTCCAGAACCTTGCCCCTGAGAAAAAGATTTAGCTTTCCGCCTCTTACTCCTGTAACTACTATCGCCAAAGAATAATTCTGGCCTACCTTACTTGAATCCGATTTGTTCGTAAATTCTGCACAGTCCGATTTCATGTTTCTATGTATTTCTGCTGCGAATGTTAAGTCACAATCTAACCACTGATGATTCAATTAAAAAAATTGATGCATCCGTCTTCCACACTTAACCCACTTGTTATTAAACTGTATCGAATGTTTTGACAAAAAAAATTTTCATTTTATTAAGAGTTGTTTTATTACATTCTCCTATGTCCAAAGCAGCGAGTCCAGCATTTCTGTATTCCTTGTTTGTTTGGAGCTACTACGCCACACTTCAAACAGCCTCCACCTTGCAATTGAAGTGCGCGAGTCTGAAAATGACAAACTCCCGCACATTTCCGCACTTTGAGATTTTGCATGCATATTTAAAACAAATCGATCTTCATAATTATGTAAATTCCAGAGTTTGGAACTTTTTGGAAATTTTCAAAACTCTATTTAAAGGAGAAAATATATTTTTTAAACCCTATATTTTTTGGCCATTTTAAACTTAATGCTGTGGCTTATTAGTAGAAAACAAATTATTTAAATATATATAGGATTAAAGTGCATACCTTCCTCTGCATTTTCCATGTTTCACTTTTAAAATACCACGCTTCTGACAAAAGTTACACAGCGCTGAACGCAACTGAGAACGGCAACCGAAACCTTATCTCGAGGCGTATGTTTATGCTTGTGCTGAGTGTAAACTATGATGACCCTTGCCAAACAAAATGCAGAACGAGATACTTCAGACATTTAAGAATAAAATGTACTGCGGCATGGATCTCAATTTTCGAAGTCAAAAATTGACTTTTGGCCAGCTAGATTGGCGAAATTTCACACTGTGCGACGGGTCAAATCATATTGCTCCGCTAACCCTTTACCCATTTCAGCGAGTGCTCACGACCACTGGGGTAAGCAAATGACGATCTCAAAGCATATTTTGTAGTATCGTAAAGAATTTGCAGCTTGAAATGTTAGCAAACAGAGAAACAAATGGTAGGGAGGGGATAAAAACAGAAGAAAGTATATAAAGATTAGAAGAATTGAAGTACTTTAATACAATAAAATAGGTAATCTATTAATTGACTTACTAAAATTCTATTTCACTAATGTTACCATCACCAAAACGTTTGAACGGAGCCGCCATTTTTAGTTGACCTTCTATGCGGGAAACAAATGATGATCACAAAGCATGTTTTATAGTACCGTAAAAAATTTGCATTTTGAAATGTTGGCAAACAAAGAAACAAATGATAGGGAAGTGATAAAAACAAATGCTAGGGAAGTGATAAAAACAAACAAATGCTAGGAAAATGATAAAATTGTAGCGATAAACAGCCATAAGTGGTTGAAACACGTCCTTTCGTACCGTTTTATTGGTCAAAAGTAGTACGACGTAGTAAAAGTGTAATAGTCGAGTTAAATCTCCAGCTGTGAATAAATTTGATGCGCCTTCTGACAGCACAACTCATGATTTCACAACACGGAACAATTCTATTACTTTGTGCTCAAATTCGAGTCGTGAAATTGCAGTATTTTGTTTAGATTTTCAGTAAATAAGTTATCATGATTTCCTTGATTTCTTTTTGCATAATAAAAAATTACTACTCTGCACTGAAGCGAGGTTGGTGCAGTATCTGATAACCTCATGCATCCTATGAGCAAAAAGCGAGGCAGAAGCCCTTGATGCGGGACCATAATGTATTCCAGTGTTGGCATCCGAGTATCTCGGCATGCGGCATGTCATCAATTTGGGCACGCAGGTGGTGTGAGGGGACGAAGCAGGGGGAAGAGCTAGACAAATTGCAGTGGTGAGCACACTCTACTTTTTATTATATATACCTAAATGCAATGAAGTCATTATATCAACACTGACATGTAATTTGCAATGAAAATGCCTTGTATAATTTTCAATGAAAAATGTTAAGAAGCACCACAATATGACGTCATTAGCTTGTAGATAGACTCTACTGTAAGAGGACGAAGTGTGACAAATTGACTGAAGGATGCATTGGTAATTATCTCTCACAGAGAAGCCAACTGTGCCAAGTAAGCACTTGAAATTACTCTGCATGAAACTGTAATCATAATAATTAAGGTAATAACAATAACAATAATAATAATAATAATAATAATAATAATAATAATAATAATAATAATAATAATAATAATAATAATTATTATTATTATTATTATTATTATTATTATTACTATTATTATTATTTACAAATAGCTTTTAAGAAACTCGGAGGTTCATTGCCGCCATCACAAATGCCCGCCATCGGTCCCTATCCTGTGCAAGATTAATCCAGTTTCTATCATCATATCCCACCTCCCACAAATCCATTTTAATATTATTTTCCCATCTACGTCTCGGCCTCCCCAAAGATTATTTTCTCTCCGGCCTCCCAACTAACACTCTATATGCATTTCTGGATTCGCCCATACGTGCTACATTCCGTGCCCGTCTTAAACGCTTGGATTTAATGTTCCTAATTTTGTCAGGTGAAGAATAAAATGCGTACAGTTCTGCGTCGTGTAACTTTCTCCATTCTCCTGCAACTACATCCCCCTTAGCCCCAAATATTTTCCTAAGAACCTTATTCTCAAACATCCTTAACCTATGTTCCTCTCTCAAAGTGAGAGTCCAAGTTTCACAACCATACACAGCAACCGGCAATATAACTGTTTATAAATTCTAACTTTAAGATTTTTTTACAGCAAACTAGATGACAAAAGCTTCTCAACCGAATAATAACAGGCATTTTCTATATTTATTCTAATAATAATAATAATAATAATAATAATAATAATAAACATAATAATAATAATAATAATAATAATAATAATAATAATTTTATGATAGATCGGGCTTGCAATGTCTTTTAACATCTTTCGAGTGCATTTCAACATTCTTCTCTATCGCGCCACAGATCATTTCCAAATTCCTTCCTCTCATCACTGCTGATCCACGTCTGTGACTACAGTGCTAGTGCACTGGTCTTCCATCCAGGTGACTCTGGTTCGATCCCCGGCCAGGATTTTATGGTGGACAAAGCAGATGTTGCATAGGTTTTCTGGGTTTATTCCCATTATTCTCTATTATTCCACCAACACTTTCTACCTCCCCATCATTTCGTCTATCATCCGCAATAGTAAAAATAGGCTAGGGGAAGTCTTTTGAGTAGTAGAGGTTTCCGATGCTGATATAGGAAAATCTTGAGGCTCTGGACTCTGGTGCTCATCAGGCTACTCGTATGCGGACGAGACCTGACCTTCAGGGGTTGAGTCAGAATGCCCATCTGTAAGCGTTGGATTCACGAATACCACCCAGGCCACCTTTCGGACTCGTATATAAGGGCGCACAATGGGTCAAACCGGCCTAAGTTTGCCGATCCGTTCGGGGTCCAGCCGAAGAGGGCTTCTTTTTTTTTTGTCCAGCCCACGTAAAAACCAAGCCAAGTCATCACTGCTGCTATCCCGTCTCACGAGGTAGTTCTTGGTCTTCCTTTCTTTTTTTATTTTAGTAGGTTATTTTACGACGCTTTATCAACAGCTTAGGTTATTTAGCGTCTGAATGAGATGAAGGTGATAATGCCGGTGAAATGAGTCCGGGGTCCAGCACCGAAAGTTACCCAGCACTTGCTCATATTGGATTGAGGGAAAACCCCGGGAAAAAACCTCAACCAGGTAACTTGCCCCAACCGGAAATCGAACCCGGGCCACCTGGTTTCGCGTCCAGACGCGCTAACCGTTACTCCACAGGTGTGGACTCTTTCTTTCTGCCTTCTGGTATCGACTCGGATACACAATAGAAGGAGAACAATGACAATATATGGAAGACGATGAGAATACAAGGAAAATAAGGGAAAGACAAGAAGATCAAAGGATACAAGGTGAAAGAGGAAATACAAGGAAACAAGGGGCTTGCTAGAGGTACAAGGTGAGTACAAGGAGAACAAGGCAACAATAAAAGATACCGGTACAAATAAAAATGTCACAACGAGGGGAATATGAGGAGAAGAAGGAATAATAGGGTGAACAAGAGGAATACAAGAACAATAAAAGGAATACAAGGGATTTCAGGGAGAACGAGGGAAATACCAAGAGAACAACAGGACGACAAGGAGAATAAGAAGAAAACAAAAATAAGAAAGGTAATAAAAAGAGAACAATGGGAATATAAAGAAATCGAAGGGATTAGAATGCGAAAAAGAAAAATACAAGGATAACAAGAGTAATACAAGAAGAACAAGGGTAATGCAAAGAGAACAAAGGTAATACAATGAGAATAAAGGGAATACAAAGAAATCGAGGAGATTACAATGCGAAAAAGAAAAATACAAGGATAACTAAAGTAGGTATTACAAGAAGAACAAGGGTAATACAAAGAGAACAAAGGTAATACAAGGAGAATAATTGGAATAAAAAGACATCGAGGAGATTAGAATGCGAAAAGAAAAATACAAGAGTGATACAAGAAGAACAAGGGTAATATAAAAAGAATAAAGGTAATACAAGGAGATTCATGGGAATACAAGGAAATCGAGGGGATTACAATGCGAAAAAGAAAAATACAAGGATAACAAGAGTAATACAAGAAGAACAAGGGTAATATAAAGAGAACAAAGGTAATACAAGGAGAATAATGGGAATACAAAGAAATCGAGGGGATTACAATGAGAAAAAGAAAAATACAAAGATAAGAAGAGTAATACAAGAAGAACAAGGGTAATATAAAGAGAACAAAGGTAATACAAGGAGAATAATGGAAATAAAAAGAAATCGAGGGGATTACAATGCGAAAAAAGAAAAATACAAGGATAACAAGAGTAATACAAGAAGAACAAGGGTAATATAAAGAGAACAAAGGTAATACAAGGAGAATAATGGGAATAAAAAGAAATCGAGGGGATTACAATGCGAAAAAGAAAAATACAAAGATAAGAAGAGTAATACAAGAAGAGCAAGGGTAATATAAAGAGAACAAAGGTAATACAAGGAGAATAATGGAAATAAAAAGAAATCGAGGGGATTACAATGCGAAAAACAAAAATACAAGGATAACAAGAGTAATAAAAGAACAAAGGTAATATGAAGAGAACAAAGGTAATACAAGGAGAATAATGGGAATAAAAAAATGGAGGGGATTACAATGCGAAAAAGAAAAATACAAGGATAAAAAGAGTAATACAAGAAGAACAAGGGTAATATAAGGAGAACAAAGGTAATATAAGGAGAATAATGGGAATAAAAAGAAATCGAGGAGATTAGAATGCGAAAAAGAAAAATACAAAGATAAGAAGAGTAATACAAGTAGAACAAGGGTAATATAAAGAAAAAGGTAATACAAGGAGAATAATGGGAATAAAAAGAAATCGAGGAGATTACAATGCGAAAAAGAATAATACAAGGATAACAAAAGTAGGTTATACAAAAAGAACAAGGGTAATAATGGGAATACAAAGAAGTCGAAGGGATTAGAATGCGAAAAAGTAAAATACAAGGATAACAAGAGTAATACAAGAAGAACAAGGGTAATGCAAAGAGAACAAAGGTAATGCAAGGAGAATAATGGGAATAAAAATAAATCGAGGAGATTAGAATGCGAAAAAGAAAAATACAAGGATAACAAGAGTAATACAAGAAGAACAAGGGTAATACAAAGGGAACAAAGGTAATACAAGGAGAATAATGGGAATAAAAATAAATCGAGGAGATTAGAATGCGAAAAAGAAAAATACAAGGATAAAAAGAGTAATACAAGAAGAACAAGGGTAATACAAAGGGAACAAAGGTAATACAAGGAGAATAATGGGAATAAAAATAAATCGAGGAGATTAGAATGTAAAAAAGAAAAATACAAGGATAACAAGAGAAATACAAGAAGAACAAGGGTTATACAAGGAGAACAAAGGTAATAGAAGGAGAATAATGGAATTAAAAAGAAATCGAGGAGATTACAATGCGAAAAAGAAAAATACAAGGATAACAAGAATAATACAAGATGTACAAGGGTAATATAAAGAGAACAAAGATAATACAAGGAGAATAATGGGAATAAAGAGAAATCGAGGAGATTACAATGCGAAAAAGAAAAATACAAGGATAACAAGAGTAATACAAGAAGAACAAGGGTAATATAAAGAGAATAAAGGTAATACAAGGAGCATAATGGGAATAAAAAGAAATTGGGGAGATTAGAATGTGAAATAGGAAAATACAAGGATAACAAAAAAGTAGGTTATACAAGAAGAACAAGGGTAATAGAAAGAGAACAAAGATAATACAAGGATAATAATGGGAATATAAATAAATCGAGTAGATTAAAATGCGAAAAATAAAAATAAAAGGATAACAAGAGTAATACAAGAAGAACAAGGGTAATACAAGGAGACTACCGGGAGAACGAATGAAATCCAAAGAGAACACAAGATCAGGATGACAGGTTGAGCAAGACGAATACAAAAAGAACAAGAGGAATACAAGGATAACAAGGGTTATAAAAGGAGAACAAGAAGAATACATGGAGGTCAAGGGGAATGCAAGAATATGAAGGGAAGGACATGGAATACAAGGAGAACAAGGGTAATATAAGCATAGCCTCAAGAAATATTTGTAAAAACGAGTTTATTTTGGAAAAACTCAATTCCCTAAATTGTGGGATTATTCAGACAGGGGGAACAAAAGGAGAACAAGGGGAATACAAGGAGAACAAAAGGAATATAAGGACAATGAAGGGGGTGCATTATTGTGACGGGCAATATCCCCACTTACTTCCCCCATGCCTACCGAGGAGAAAGATATAGTTCTACGTCAAACCTCCACGGACATCACATCCACTCCAACACACACACTTTCTTAACTTCTAGTGTATATATAACAAATGTCTAGTCAACATTGGCTTCCAAGATTGAAATGCTCTGCTAATTTCGTACTCAGTTTGATGAGAATTTTGAAATTGAATAAATCTACGCGCCGGCAGGGTTATGAGACATCATCGCGTTAAGGTAGTTTCCTCACAGACATCTAAGGAAATCAATCAGTCCAGTTGTGACTTAGGCGACTTTTCCTGTCAACTGGCTGCCATTTGCGAAATGCTTTCAGACGGTTCATTGTACTATTGCAAATAATAAAACGCTGACGCTTTCATCCCTTGAGCATTTCGCTGTATTAACACAAAGAGCTACAATCTCCGAACATAAAATCGATTTTCTATGAAGCTTCGATCCAAGTATGGACATGAACGCGTCGAGGAAGTGGATGCATATTAACATGTAGTTATTTGTCCGTAATTAGTTGGTCATTTACATTTACCGCTATTTTACACTCGACTTAAAATAAACAAAAAAGAGTCCTGCATCAATGGAACTCGCTGTTTAATTATATAGAGATATGAAAGAGGTTTTGTTACAAGGCACTCTTTGACGGCCATTCCTCGCTGCGCAGGCCTGCGGGCGATATTTAATAATCATTCTGATATAGCAGATCTGCGCGGTGGCTTCGCGCCCGGCGTGTCAGACGTATTTGGGACACAGCAGAACTTGTGAGGTCCAACAGGATTTAAATACTGCGCTAATTACAGTAGGCCGGCGAAATATTTTCATTGCGCCAGTGTTGTTACTCTACCCGTGTTCGTATTTCACAGTTACCCTGACTATTACACTACTTTTGACCAATAAAACGGTACGAAAAGACGTCTTTCAACCAATCATGGCTGCTTATCTCACAATTTTATCGCTTCCCTAGCATTTGTTTGTTTTTATCATAACCCTAGCATATGTTTCTTTGTTTGCCAACATTTCAAACTGCAAATTCTTTACCATTAAATCCCGAAAAGACAAAGTATATGATTGAGTCTCGTGACCAAAATATTGTACGAAATGAAAATATAAAAATTTGAGATTTACCCTACGAAGAGGTGGAAAAATTCAAATGTCTTGGAGCAACAATAACAAATATGAATGACACTCGGGACGAAATTAAACGCAGAATAAATTTGGGAAATGCCTGTTATTATTGGGCTGAGAAGCTTTTGTCGTCTAGTCTGCTGTCAAAAAATCTGAAAGTTAGAATTTATAAAACAGTTATATTACCGGTTGGACTCTCACTTTGAGAGAGGAACAGAGATTAAGGGTGTTTGAGAATAAGGTTCTTAGGAAAATTTTGGGGCTAAGAGGGATGAAGTTACAGGAGAATGGAGAAAGTTACCCAACGCAGAACTGCAAGCATTATATTCTTCATCTGACATAATTAGGAATATTAAATCCAGACGTTTGAGATGTACAGGGCACGTAGCACGTATGGTCGAATTCATAAATGCATAATAGAGCGTTAGTTGGGAGACCGGAGGGAAAAAGACCTTTAGGGAGGCCGAGACGTAGATGGGAGGATAATGTTAAAATGGATTTGAGGGAGGTGGGATATGATGATAGAGACTGGATTAATCTTGCTCAGGATAGGGACCGATGGCTTATATGAGGGCGGCCACAAGCCTCTAAAAGCATGGCTACGACCTTGACTGGTAAGTTTGAGGTGGGACCAAGGAGGAAGTATCGATTGTAACCTACCGTCACAATAATACGACGCGCTATATTGGTTTTCTATGAATGGATTGTGTTGTTGAGCGTTAGTTTAATCAAAAGTGTACGCGTTACATATTAGTTTTGTATAAAATGGCTCATACTGAGAGAACATTGATGCCATTATTACTTATTTGTAGAATTGAAAAAGTAACCGTTTCAGTTGGACTTATGAAACAAAATGTGCTTAGAACGATAGGAGATCGACACTACATTTACATATTAAAATAGCGATGGAGGAAGACAAAAAGGGTAAAATGTTCAATTTTCGTGGTATAAGAAATATTCTTTGCTAACAGGACGCTCTAAGACAAATAAGTGGTCATCATCTTCTTGTGGAGTCTGTGTCACAAAACATAGTTTTGATAGAAAAACCGAGGAACATCTGCTGTATAAAAAGATATAAGATAAGCAGATTTTTTCAGTCTACCCAGTATTTACACCTTAGCTTCGCCACTGCTCATAAATGTGCAGAGAGGAATCGAAGTCTGCCAGGATTTCAAGCATGATGGGTGCATGACGACTTATATGGATGTATTACGTACTGCATGCGTACCACCAACAGAGGAATTTTTGGCTGGAGAGAAATTCGTACTGCGAGGCCGGCTTAACCGGGCAACACAATGCAATTCATTTTCTAACATGTGCACAAAACGTCTACTTCGACTGAAGAGCCTAGGATGTTGTTTGTCCTGTCCGACAATTAGACACCAATACTAATATAAATAAATCATTATCATTATCATCAATTCCATTCACTCGTCCTGTAGTCCATTTTAAGGTCTTCCTACTCGTTTATTTCCTCTTGGTCTGTAATCAAACATTAATTTTGGGATTCAGTTTTCATTCATTCAGAAAACATATTTTTGCCTGTTGTTTTTATACGTCTATATTTTCGCTTCTACTGATTCAATTCATAATTTCCCTACTAGTTATTTATTATTCTTATTATCAAAAAGTGTATATCGTTGGCTTACTTTCTCCGCAACTACATTTGAGGAAATTGTACAGGAGAACAAAAAAACTTATTATTTTTATACTCCAGCTAACAAATGTTATTATGCATCTATTATTTACGGAATAAAATATAAAAACATTTGTAGCCTTAAATTATGTTATCAGCAGATGCATTTAGAAAATGGCTATACAAAGATTTCAAAATTCGGGAAAAATTGGACTTAATAAGTTTCATAAGTAAACCGATGATATCCTGCGCTATTTTTTTTTTCGAAAAAAAAAATCCAATCCTTGTTTTATTTTTTGTCTCTTTGTGCAAATGTACAATTTCACCTTCACATAGGAGAGACGACAGGGCCAATGTGTTGTAGATTTTGTTTTAGAGGATTTTTGTATCAAAGTAGGTTTTAAAGTATTATTTAAAATCCCTAACATTTGTGTACGAGTACATTTCATTAATTTTATATGAACATCTTTCTTGTTTGTAGGCTATAAGATAGTGGTCGTCAGCACTCGCAGAAATGTGCAAAGGGTAAGCGGTGCCGTCCCGTGTGCACCGTCGTGCAGCAGGAAGAGATAGAGAGCATACCCGCTAGCAGCTGCGAGTGCTCCATGGTGCACTGCGTTTTCCGCGGTTAAGAGACGCTAGCCCTAGGGTGCTTTGTGCTGACGACCCCTGCTA
This sequence comes from Periplaneta americana, assembly GCF_040183065.1. NCBI lineage: Eukaryota > Metazoa > Arthropoda > Insecta > Blattodea > Blattidae > Periplaneta > Periplaneta americana. Next base: position 62,959,434 of record NC_091130.1, read on the forward strand.
TAAGATATATCACAGCCCAAATATTTGAAAGTGTTCACTTCCATTATTCAGTAGCACCTTACTTCTTATTGAAGTTTTCAGCAATGAATGTCATTATTTTAGATTTTTCTGGTGAAATTTCCAATCGGCATTCCTTTGCTATGTTTTCGATTTCTAAATCGTCTTCTGAATTTGCAACTGTAACTTGGTCATCAGCGAAGAGAAAAATGTTTATCTCTTGTTATTAATTCTTAAAAAATGCTAATAATATGAATTATTTGGTTTAGGCATATATTGAATAATACTGGCGATTAAATAGAGCATGATTTATTTTAGACTCTATTATTCTGATTATGTATTATTTATTTTCATTTTTATTACATTTTAAAATAAATTTATTTTATACTTTCCAATAACAAATTTGGAATATTTGTTTCCCATGATATACCAAACAGTAAATCTCTTTTAACTTTATCAAAAGCTTTGACACAATCGATGAATGAAACTAGATGAGATAATATATGTTGCCTTAAATATGAGGACTCCACGGGCGTTTGCCATGTAGTATTAAACAGTTCAACACGAGTGGAGTGTGGGTAAGATCGCAAACTTGCGAAGGAAATGTTCAATGTGCTTCTGCCATTAACATTTGTGAAGATGAAGTGAAACTCAATGCTGCTAGCTCTACTTCCAGATGTGGAGTCAATTGGAAATAGCAACTCGACACGGAAGTTCATGCTGTAAGCAATTATATCTTAAACATAGCATGAAAACCAAAAGTTGAAGGAAAGTACCTCTTGGTGGGATTCGAAATTAATTTCTCTGTGAAATGACATATTTAAAGTTACCAACTTTAGGGACACTGTGACGTTATTAAATGAATGTGAACCATATTCCCATCTCATAATAATGAACGAACTAAAGTAGGAATTGACGTTAAAATGCAGTTAGACTGTTTAATGGATTTCTCTCGTTTTCTAAAAATTATGAGCATTTGATTACCATATTGGTTGTAAAACGATCTATATTATTATTCAGAGTTTATTTAAATGTGAGCATAAAATATGAACCATGCCCCATATGAATATGCAAATAGAGATACCGATGGAAGTGTTCTGAATGTTTATATAAGTAGGCCTCTCAGGAGATTTCCTATTACTTTCTTATTTTAGAGAGTACTGTGATGCTATAAAAATAATTTCGATATTTTCACGAGCACATGCCTTTTCAGTATACGAGTATATGTGGTAACGAAGAAGTGGTTTCTAGCATGCAGTTTGCCAGTCTCTTTACAACGATTTCTCTTGAAGGAAGAGGATACTAAAAATTTGAAATTACTTGTTTTCTGCTTGAAACTTACAATGTTTTGTGTGCTCAACAACTGTACTTATAAAATATAAATTTGAGTGTTAGGTTTAAAAAAAAACAAAGAGGCGACCAAATTTGGCAAATTAGCTCTCATATGTAACTATATACAAAAATTGATATAACTCAGTCAGTTTTTTTTTTAAGATAGTTGAGAAGTTTTATGCCATTAGATTCACAAGACGATTTACTACAAAATGGCTTCACTTCATTTTTAATACAGTGGAAGCTCTTACGTTCGATAGAATTCAAATTCTACATCCTATAGTTCGACTGCTTACGTAGGAGAATTAGACACGCCCCTATAGGGCACTAAGAAATGGGTTTGCCATTTGAATGGGAATTGGTTCGTTTTTTGTAGTGACACTTTTGTTGAAGGAAAACAGAATATTTTATTGATTAGGACATCCATATTTAATCACTGATTTTAAATTAATGAACTCTTCTTTTTCTATTTGAAAAGTATGCAGTTTGTGAGACGGAACTGTCGAAACCCACTGTGGTACTAGAAGCGCATACACAAGTCTCGGGGCGGGCAGGAAATGCAAGTACAGTACTGTATTCGTTGATGAATAACCAATAAGAATTTGTATTCATTTCACCTGCTACACCCACTACCCTTATTGGACTGAACTTTCAATTCTGTTTTGTCGAACTTAGGAGAGTCCACTCTATGCTTTACAGAAGCATTACAATTGATTTTAGCATATCATGAATTTCAGTTTTCGAGTCCATTTCTTTGCATATTTATTAATTATTTTCATATTCAATTTGAACATCAGATTCATAATAAAGTCAACTCTATTTAAATAGTTTGTTTAAGACCTATACAAAATTTGAGCTTCCTATTATTGATAGTTTATGAATTATATCAATTTATGTTGAGCACTGTGACCAAAAAAGAAATTTACGGAAAAAAAAAACACATCTAAAGAGTCACTTAATATAAACTTTCACTTGAAGAGCCAGGCAATGATTATTGTGGATTACTATATTTACTACATGTTTTTTAAATTTTCTGCCTTATTTTTTGAACAGTTCCTCACAGTTTTTATATCATTTACAAATATAGTCTTCTATTTGCTAATCTTGCCCATGACGTGTAACTAACTATATATATGCAAATGCAATACAAAAAACAAAAATACACTACTACAACCTATATAATATACACTATTTACATGCTATGTGTTTCAGACACTACAATAATTATTTCTGTCAAGATGTAACAATCACATTTCTACACTTTAGATCAAAACAATTTTCAAGCATGTCTAACAGAAACAAATCAAGGAATAATACTATCTCCTGCTATCTAGTGGATAAAACAAAAAACTATTGGAGATAGGGCTGCCACGCTATTGAAGAATGAAATTATGTAAAACAAACAACCGAAATCAGATAGAGAATGTGACAAATTTGAAACAAATGAGATTGGAAAATGAAGTGGGCGTAGCCTTTTAAATACCCGGTATTTTTTTATACATATTCTCTATAGTCAAAAGATTATTTTAAGCGAACAAATTTTTAATGCAAATTTTAGTCAAATTTCAGTATCCTCTTCCATTAACTATTGATCGGACTATGTGCATAGTATCTTACGAGGCAATTTATCCGAGTATGGTGAACCACAAGGAATATATTAATACTTAGTAAGAAAACGAATACATTTTTATTTGAAATCAAAAACACATAATGACATAATTTTTCTTGCGAGTTTTTTATATTATACGGAAGAAACTGACAAATGTGACGAATCACTCGGTACCAGAAGAAAATCGTTTGGCTAAGAAAAGTTGATTAGTTTGTAAAGAATTATTTATAGTTTTCATTGCGAAATAAGCCTAAGTCTTCAATTACACAAGTTACAACATGACAGCATGCATTTCCAACTGCTGGGTCTGTGACGTCACACATCTCTGCTCTCGAACTCCTTGAGAGAGGAAGCATAGGTAAAAGGGCAAGTAGGGGGAGTGGCAATGGAAGGGATGGCGTTGTTTAAATAGCGGAGATATAACATTACCCTCCCTCACATGCTCTACCAGCTCCAAGAGGGGAAACACGCAGAGACGTCACAAGTTGGCTAGTTGGAAATGAGTGACGTATAGAGATACACAGGTTGGAGCCGGATAATTATTATAGCTATGCTGTCCTTTATATGTTTATTTGTTACAACTGAAAGGCTATATAGATTTTCAATTGAAAGGAATAAGCCGGATCATTGTTATAGCTATGCTGTCCTTTATAGGTTTATTTGTTACACCTGAAAGGCTATGTAGATTTTCAATTGAAAGGAATAAGCCACAATATACCGTTAACACATTTCAATACGACATGTAGGCCTACATAATTTTGAGTGTCTATTTTCTGAAATACAAATATATTAAAATTATTACAATAAACAGTGGAAGGGGACCGATGCACCAACATTTAAGAGCTGATTCTACATGTTAAATATAACAAAACTTTCATTACACTTTTCCTTCAATGAAGACCGTTAAGCAGAAAAATAGTTTTTGCCCTATGTTTGCAGCGCTCTATTACGATAATGGCCGAGATTGCTATACAAGCAGATAGGTAAAAATAATCTGAATAGATAATGTCTTGAATCTTTTCTTGCAAATTAAACTGTTTAGCAATGAATTTAAATTGAATAATTGCGAAAATCGTTAAATTAAATCTTGAAACGCAGCGCACTGTCGCACGTCACCAAATAAGTACAGCAGAGGGAGAGAGGAAGGTAAGAAGTGCACGCCGTGTTTGCTAGAGTAGCCGTGATGTTTCCAAATGCTCCATAGAAACATAACGATTTCCTCTAAAACGATGACTGTTAGAAAAAAAAACTTATTTAGATTTTTCAAATCTCTCCTCATGATCTATTACCAATTTCATTTTGCAGAGTTACCATCCACCCTGTATACAGATGATTATTTTATTTAAATAAATTAAAATTATGGTTTATTTAACGACGCTCGCAACTGCAGAGGTTATATCAGCGTCGCCGGTGTGGCGCGGGAGTTCTTTTACATGCCAGTAAATCTACTGACATGAGCCTGTCGCATTTAAACACACTTAAATGCCGTCGATTTTTTTATTTTAGTAGGTTATTTTACGACGCTTTTTCAACATCTTAGGTTATTTAGCGTCTGAATGAGATGAAGGTGATAATGCCGGTGAAATGAGTCCGGGGTCCAGCACCGGAAGTTACCCAGCATTTGCTCATATTGGGTTGAGGGAAAACCCCGGAAAAAACCTCAACCAGGTAACTTGTTCCAACCGGGAATCGAACCCGGGCCACCTGGTTTCGCAGCTAGACGCGCTAACCGTTACTCCACAGGTGTGGACTAAATGCCATCGTCCTGGGCCTGGATAGAACCCGCAACCTCGAGCATTGAAGGCGATTGCTATACCAAGTACGTTACCGAGGCCGACTTCTATTTATTTAAGTATGTGGAATATGAATTACATATATATTCTGGGTGAGCGAATTATCTGTGAAACGTAAGCAGGAACGACGGAATTCCAGTGGAAGATTAGCTTTACCTTGGCCGACATTTCTAACGGAATAACGGAGCGGTGAGGTAGCAGTCTCTTACGAGAGTGGATACAACGCACGTGTTTGTTGGTGATTGTATATAGTCTGCAACGAAAAGAAAGGTGAAATGGAAAATAATACGCCTGATTATTTTATTCCTCAATAAGTGTTCCTTTATTATTCATATGTTCGTACTGATTCCGCTCTTGCTCTTAGGAGATTATTTTAAGAGGAATTCCTAGGTTTTCGAGTTCCATGTCCTGCTACGATTCATAACTTGGCTACTAAATTTCATGAAAGGAGAAGAGTTCAGAGTAAGAAACGAAAAAGACGACATACAGTGCTCACAGACGAAGCTCTGGTTGACATTGGACACCGGCTGGAAAATTTGCCTAACAATTTTTTCAGTGTCTTTCTCAGCAAACGGGATTTTTTATACACTTCTTTCCGAGATGCTGCGAAGTTAGTTGAAGTAAAATCGTATAAAATTACTGAGGAGCAAGGGCCTAACCTGGTGGTAAATTTTGTTACTGGATTTCGATTGAAGTACATGACAGAGAAATTGATCCTAATCTCTTTTTTTCTCAGGGCGAAGTCTGGTTCCACTTACATCAGCGATGTCATCCCGTTCTATTACGTGCTGCGCTCCAATTTCTTCCAGCAACAGAAAACGTTTAAACCTTACCTTCCCTGCTACCCCTGCAACTAATAATCAGATCGATTTCATCTTGAAGGTTTCGTTCGGGTAGAGGCAATATAAAGATTGTTTTCATCCACAAGCAGCCTACATACATTTATGTGCTGAAGAAATGCTTCCGACTGAGCTCTGAAAACTCCTAGACTTCTTAACTTCCGCGGTGCATATATCATGGAATCAGAGATGTCCGTTGGTAATTCTATGATTTCTTTAACAGAGTTATGGATAATTTTATCGATGTTAGCTAGGAACTTTGCAGTTTAGATCTTTGAATGGTGCACATTGCAGGGGATGTATGAGCTGCGGCCAGATATACTGATTAATGATGTTTAACTTTTGGACAGGAATCAACAAGACGGATGACACAAATTGGTTTAAGTTTGTAGAGAGTTGAGCAATAACTTCAGAAGAGTTGAATTTTATTTCATCATTGAAGTTAATCCCTGGGGCCGCATTCATAGACATTTTTAGCGGGGGTTTCGGTGGATTATCAGCGTTTTTCGCATTCATAAACCAGTGTTAGCGATAGGATATGATTTGAATTCTGTACAAGTAACCAGTGGATAGCCGGGGCTAGTTTAGTACGCTCGTAGCGCGTGCTGCGAAAGGTCTATGAATACCACCCCATATATTTAAACGTTTCGTGAGCTGATGGCAATGAATTCCATTGCATTGCCATCAGCTGTAGTAAGAGGATGGGAACTAAGCTGAGCCCTGTGAAGCCCTAGTATTTATCTCTAGACCTATTTTTTTGCTAGACTGGCATTATAAGGTGTTCAGTTGCATCTTCATCTTTACATGCAAGGACCAAATCATCCGCAAAAACGAGGATCGATAAGTTTTTCATTTGAAAAATTACATTATAACCATATTCTTCTGCGATCTGACTCTCATTTAATTCATTTAATAGGAAATCTAAGACTAGATTATAAAGGGTAGGGGAGAGGTGAGCTCCTTGGGCCACTCCTTTCTTCATTGGAATTGGTTGACTTAGTGATTCTGTTTATATAATGTCGTGGTTGAATTTTCTTGAAGACAGACCAACGAATAGGGATTACAAAGAATGGACACTGAGCGAATTTTTCTGTGTTTTGTTTCTCTGTGCGCCAGCGTTTAGTTCCACTTTCAAGCTCTAGAGATTAGTGTAATCGAGCACACGCTAAGATAATAATTGAGAATAGAATTGAGACACAGGATCCAAACATCGCCTACCTTATTGCATAATCCAGTAACGCTTTGCTTCAAATAAATCCAAGTTAACAGTTTTTCCTTATTTCTCAGTGACAAACTAGTTGTAATAATATTTTTTATATTTTACTAGCCGTACCCGTGCGCTCCGCTGCACCCCTTAGAAATAAATATAAAGTAATTACATAATTGAAATAGGACATTTGATCCAGGGAACATTCGTATTTGATAGAAGGATAAATCGTTTAATATGTTACTTAATTTAAATTGTGTTTAAATAATTAAAATGCGATCATTTCGGTCCAGAGAGCACTCATTTGGTGCAATGACAATTCCTTTAACATGTTTCTTAATTGTCATTACATGCAATCATAATTTAATGAACATTGACATCATTTAGATTTAATGTCTATACTTTATTTTACTTGCTATATGTTTCCATTGAATTATGGTAATAACTTAATTTTAACCCTTCTTTTCTACGTATTCAGTAAATGGCGTTTGGCCCACTATGGTTCTGAACCCTTCAAATAACTTAAATTATATTATATAATATTACATATTATATTATATTATATTATATTATATTATATTATATTATATTATATTATATTATATTACATTATATTATATTATATTATATCAACATTATAGCATTATGTCCATCTAGAGAAACTACACTTTCCAATGGTGAAATAATAATTAATTATACAAATCGGTTAATTTAGCTTCCGATATTACTTCATACAAACACAGAAACATTCTCTATAGGTTATCTTTCATAGCTTTCGATTGTTGCTGTCCAAGGCCCCTTATGGACGAAGTCATTTGTTTTTTATTTCATTACACCGCTTTAGATGGCAGTTATTTTAATTTTAAAACTCATTTATCTCATTAAATATCAGTCCTATCAAAATTTTTCAAGGAATAAAACTTATCACAAATTATTTTAAAGAAACGTTTGTTATGTAACATTTTTCACAAAAATCAATAATAAGCAAGATATTTCGATTTATTTAATTCAGACCCCCTTATAACCCCCATTTTAAATAATGTATTTTGAATGCCATATAGCCTAAAATCTAAGTTACAACGAACTTAATTTATATTCCAATTTTCATCGAAATCCGTTCAGCCATTATCGCGTGAAAAGGTAACAAACATACAGACAGACAGACAGACAGACAGACAGACAGACATACATACATACATACATACATACATACATACATACATACATACATACATACATACATACATACATACATACATACATACATACAAAAAAAATTTCAAAAAAGCGATTTTCGGTTTCAGGGTGGTTAATTATATATGTTAGGACCAATTATTTTTGGAAAATTTAAAATTACCAAAAAAATTTCGGCTACAGATTTATTATTAGTATAGATATACAACAAATTATATTATAAAATAATATAATACATTATAGAATTATGTATCAAATTAGTTTCATATTTGTATGCAATACTAGCTGAAAGCACCCGGTGTTGCCAGGGTTTTCCTTTCTGCTTCTATTTTTAATTAAGCTGGTTATTAAATTTTCGGAAATCTCGGAAACCTAACTATACACAACCAAAACGAATTGTCTTTACTAAGCTTTGTTCGCCCATAAAGATGAATCTTTACTTAACGTCACTTATATGAATTAATGAACTCCTTAGCCAAATGCCTGCATGGGTTAACTCAATTTAAAACAGTTGTAAATCAGCCACCGAAAAGAAAACATTTCATCATGTGCCTGACGTTAAACTGTTGTTTTAAATTTATTTATTTACTAGCCGTACCCGTGCGCTACGCTGCACCCGTTAGAAATAAATATAAAGTAATTACATAATTAAAATAGGACATTTGATCCAGGGAAAATTCGTGTTTGATAGAAGGATAAATCCTTTATTATGTTACTTAATTTAAATTGTATTAAACAAGTTAAAATGCGATCATTTTGATCCAGAGACCACTCATTTGGTCATAAAAATTATTTTAGGAAATAAAGGAAACGAATGTATAGGCCTACAATAGCCTATCAGTTTTCTGTGCATAAGAAGCTATTTTAATCTTACCTGTCCTCGATTCACTCAGAAGTTACTGTAATAACAATGCCCATCTAGAGAAACTACACTTTCCAATGGTGAATTAATAATTAATTATACAAATCGGTTCATTTAGCTTCCGATATTACTTCATACAAACACAGAAATATTCTCTGTAGGCTATGTTTCATAGCTTTCCATTATAGACGATTATAGACGAAGTCATTTGTTTTTTATTTCATTACACCTCTTTAGATGGCGTTGTTATTGTAATTTTGAAACTCATTTATCTCATTAACTATCAGTCCTATCAAACTTTTGCATAGAATAAAACTTATTGGAAATTATTTTTAAAGAAACTTTTGTTATGTAACATTTTTCATGAAAATTAATAATAAGGGAGATATTTCGATTTATTTAATTCAAGCCCCCTTATAACCCCCCTTTCAAAATAAAATATTTTGAATGCCATATAGCCTAAATTCTAAGTTACAACGAATTTAATTTATATTCCAATTTTCATATAAATCGGTTCAGCTATTATCGCGTGAAAAGGTAACAGACAAACAAAAATTTCGGCTACAGATTTATTATTAGTATAGATTTGCTTTTATTTATATATTTATTTGTTTTTATTTATTTATTTGTATTTATTTATTCATTTGTTTTTATTTATTCATTTTTATTTATTTATTTATTTATTTGTTTATTTATTTATTTATTCTGGTGTAGTTAAGGCCATTATGCCTTCTCTTCCACACCGCCAGAAATACAAATAAAGTAATAGAAAAATCAAACTATAAATAAAGTAAAACCGAACGAAAATATAATTCCTTCTCCTCTTTCTGATCAGTTTCAGCATCGAATCAATATATACATATATAATTTTATTTATATTGGACTTTTTTTTACCCCTTGACCGCTGTACACTCACTTATATCATACCCAGTTTTTTTTAATATAACGTGAAACTATATCTCATAAATTCAGAACATACTGTATTAATTCTAATTTTATACACAGAATACAGATACAATATAAACTCGCAATAAGTCAGTTTTTAACATAAAGACTAATATTCTAAGAAACGTATAGGCCTACCGGTATTTTAGAAATCAAGAGATTTTCATTTCCACAACGATTAACATACTAAATTTGCAACGTGATTACACAGATATAGGGGAGAGTCGGGTAGTATCGAACAGTACGTTTCTTTCATCTACCACCATATGGTACATGGTTACGTTTCTCTATGCGACATCACAGAAACGTAACCATATCAATCAGGTACTATCATCGTGTGGTAGATGAAAGAAACTCACTATCAGATATTACCCAAAGTCCGATACTACCCGACTCTCCCCTAATTTCGCTGCAACACATTTTCGGACGTGAACAACAATATTTTGAGAATTAATACAATGTTATTTTCAGTGGGCTTATGTACATTCACATAATACATTAGCAACATGACAAAAGTATCATTGAATTGCTTATAGATACGTGTAATTTTTTTTTTCACTTCTTTGTATAAAATATAGTTGAGGATGTGAAAAACACGCAATTTTTATTTGACTGTAATTATTTATTTACTGTGCCACCTTTGCTTATCTTAAAAGTTAATAATTCACATTAACGTTTTCGATACATTTGTATCATCTTCAGATGTAGAGTATTAAATGAACATTTATGTTGAAAACCTTGCCTGGTATGGAACTTTTTGTGATGGTTTTCGGATCATGTTAGTGTGAATTGATACTGTGTTTTAGATCGTTGTTAAATATCAAGAACAACTGAAGCAGTCCCATCTAACGAAGTCAAAAACTAGCTAACAAGTGTTTACAGTATTTTTTAAAAGTGTTTTTATAATGTTTCACAGTTCTCTGATTACATTTATAGTTTTATATAACTTTTAAATATTTTAAATCTTTTAATTGTACTACGTGCACTGCAAGTGATCTTAACTTAACATAACAAGTGTATCATAGACCAACCTAAGTTAAGTTAGAACAATTCACACTAACATGATCCGAAAACCATCACAAAAAGTTCCATACCATAAGGCAAGGTTTTCAACATAAATGTTCATTTAATACTCTACATCTGAAGATAATACAAATGTATCGAAAACGTTAATGTGAATTATTAACTTTTAAGATAAGCAAAGGTGGCACAGTAAATAAATAATTACAGTCAAATATTAACAGCTTATAGGCATATTACAACATGAAATTGATAAACGCAATTTTTAAGTTAATGTCTGCAACTTTGAGCGACTGTCCTTGAGCTTCATTTTAATATGGCCATTACAAATGCTAGTGGCATTGAAATTGAATGAGTATCCTAGCAATACGTGGAATAAAACATCTCCTTTTATTTTTGCAGTTAATATTACCAATTCTATTACATTTCGTATGAGTTTTTTACACCAATTCTTATTCGTGCATAATTTTGGTGGATCAATATTTCGCAATAGTACTATTGGTTATTCAATATTAAGTAAATTATGTGGTAGCAATCCTTGTAGTTTCAAAGAATTCTAGAATTCAGTTGTATAAAACAGTTTGCTCACTATCTACAAAACTGCATCGAGGAATTCATAATATGATCCTGGACTTCGTAAAGATACTTATTGCATGAATTATCTAGTTTTAGCGTTCATGATCTGCAACAACAATGTAATTTAATTTCGTGTTAAAATTTCCATGGCCTCGTAAAAAGTCGATGTTGAATACAACAGACAATAATAAAAAACAATTGACTGTAGAAGATTTTGCATTTTAATATTATACATGAATATATTTGATCTATTTATTTTTATTTTTTACAATTTTAAATAATTCAACTTCCATTTGCACAATTTTAATGTGCAAACGTTGGTACATATCGGTCAAAACCGTGTAGATTTGTATAGAGAATATACACACACACATACATACATACATACATACATACATACATACATACATACATACATACATACATACATACATACATACATACATACATACATACCCATATTCAATTTTATACTGTATATTAAGATTAGCTGAAAGCACCCGGCATTTCCCGGGTTGCCCTTTTTGCTTCTTTTTTCAATTAAACTGGTTGTTAGACTTTTCGGAAATCTCAGAAACTCAACTATAAATAATCAAAAAGAATCATCTTTAATAAGCTTTCCTCGTCCACAAAGATGAATCTTTACATAGCATCACTTATATGAATTGATGAACTCCTTAGCCAAATGACTGAAAGGATTAACTCAATTTAAAACAACTGCAGATCAGGCAACGAGAGAAAACATTTCATCACGTGCCTTACTTTCAAATGTTTTTTAATTTGTATGTATGTATGTACGTACAAATAAATTAATAAAAGTATCAAACTGTAAATAAACTAAAACCAAACTAACATATAAGTTATATAGGCTACAGTCACACAAACTTTAAATGAATTAGCATTGTCTTGAAGTTCATCAAAACAAAAACAATCCCTCGGTCCCTATAAGCCCACTTAGCATTGTATCAATGTTCTACAGATCTTACATTTTATCTCTGCCGATCAGCGACTGTTAAGTTTCAAGTGACTTATCTTAGTCGTGGGAGTCAACGTATTAAAAAGCATTACAACTTTCTCCCGTCTCCTTTCTTCCCCCGCAAATGTGACGTTGCACAGAGGCAGAGATAAAATAATTATAAGATTTGTACATTGATCTGAAGCTGTGCATTTCACGTAATTTCATGTCTGTGTGCTTTCACTTGAATTTCAGATACAGCTGACGATAAACAGGGAATTCCCTTGTTCCCAGTCTGAACCCGTTGAGGTGTCATTAAGAGCCAAAATTTATCTCTATCTGTCGTAGCAAAGAATGAATATGAACGTATGTAATTTAATTTATATTGGAAGATTTTTTCCCCTTGACCGCTGGACGCCTATTTTTTTAATATGACTTGAAAAACTGTATCTCACAGATTCAGAACATACTGTATTATAATTCTTATTTTATACACCGAATACAGATACAATATAAACTCGCAATGTCATTTTTTTAACATAAAGACTGATATTCTGAGAGACGTATACCTTCCCCCCCCCCCTCCAGAAATTAAGAGATTGTTATTTCCACAACGCATAACATACTAAATTGGCAACGTGATTATACAGTTAGAATTTTGCAGTAACATATTTTCGGACATGAACAACAATATTTTGAGAGACGTATATTTTAGAATTAATATTGTGTTATTTTCAGTCGCCTTACATACATTCACATACATTAGCAATATAATAAAAGTATCATTGAATTGCTTTTTGATGTGTGTAAAATTTTTTTCCCCTACTTCTTTGTATAAACTATAGTTGAGAATGTGAAAAACACTGAGTTTTTAAGTTTATGTCTGCAACTTTGAGCGACTGTCCTTGAGCTTAATTTTAATATGGCCATTACAAATGCTAGTCGCTGTGAAATTGCTGTTACTTAAAATCGAAAGGCATGCTAGTGAGTATCATAGGAATGCGTGGGATAAAAACATCTTCTCCTTTCGTTTTGCCAGTTAATACCTATTGCCATTTCTATTACTACGTTTTGAATGAGTTTTTTTCACGCCAATTCTTGTTCCACTGCATAATTTTGGTCGATCAATATTTCGCAATAGTACAAATTGGTGATTCAATATTAAGTATTAAATTATATGGTGGCAATCTTTGTGGTTTCAAAGAATTCAAGAATTCATTTGGATAAAACACAGTCTGGTCACTATCTACAACTACATCGAGAAATTCGCAATATTATTATGGTCCTGGACTGCGTAAAGATACTTATTGCATGAATTATATAGATTTTGGCCTTCATGGTGTATATCAACAATGTTATTCCATTTCGTGTTATAATTTCCATGGCCTCGTGAAATTCGATATTGAATACAACAGACAATAATAAAAACAATTGACTATAGAAGATTGCATTTTAATATTATAAATGAATGTTTAATCGTATTTATTTCTATTTTTTTATTAACTTATGGTCCGTTTGCACAATTTTAATGTGGCCTATGTTCTTCTCCTGGTTATGAAGGTTAAATGTGCAAACTTTGGCACATATTGGTCAATGCGTATAGATTTGTATAGAGAACATACATACATACATACATACATACATACATACATACATACATACATACATACATACATACATACATACATACATACATACATACATACATACCCACATTCAATTTTATATATTAAGATAATATAGGTACCTATATGGTTTTACTTCTCATAAGAGTTTTGTTTTTCCATTTTCAGTGTTGTTGGGGTCAACGTCCCAACTCTCATTATAAAGGAACTCTACAGTCTACACATTACAGTTAATGACGGATTTATTATTTCATCGGTCCAATTTATTTTATTTAAGTACATAATGTACCTAGATGTATTAATTGTATGTGTTATATTTCCGCTGAGTCGACTGCTAGCTAGTGTGATGTCAGTGCCAACTCCTGGGAGAAAGCAGAATCTCACGCTCAAACTGATTTGAAGGTCATTGAAATCAGTCCTGCTACATCAAAGGTACCGACGCGAAGTGTCCATACTATGTAATTATATATATTTCTAAATTATAGACATCAGCTCAAAGAATTTGAGTGGCCACAAGTGTCCTGAATACAATAAACATGTACAATATAATGTGATGTGATACATTAAAGAAAAAAGAAAGTTAATTGTTGAAGGCAAATATAAGTGGATTAATTGAAATAGAGATGATAATGTAATATTTGAAGGGAATCCTTGATAATATTTATAAGGACAGACATTAAATAATCAAAAGGAATGTGAAGTTCCTTAAGATAATTCCATGCAACACAGACAATGACAAGAGAGAAATTGGAAGAACTCTGTCTCACACCAGTATTTATTAAACAGTGACGGACTGTAGAGAAAACAACTAAAGCGATGTTTATAATATTATGTAATTTTGCTTAAATAAAAATTTAATGTTTTTTTTTCCTTCTCTACAGTTTCAATGGCTACAGATTTCCTGAAAATTTGAAACAATTTGAACAATACGGTTTATAAAACCAAATACAAATATTTACATACGGAATACTTAATAACATTTTACAGGAGAAAGAATTCGTCCAAAGGGTTGGGAGTCGACCTGGTTGGCGAGTTGGTATAGCGCTGGCCTTCTATGCCCAAGGTTGCGGGTTCGATCCCGGGCCAGGTCGATGGCATTTAAGTGTGCTTAAATGCGACAGGCTCATGTCAGTAGATTTACTGGCATGTAAAAAAACTCCCGCGGGACAAAATTCCGGCACATCCGGCGACGCTGATATAACCTCTGCAGTTGCGAGCGTCGTAAAATAAAAAAAAAACAAAGGGCTGGACTCGGGAAGAGTACCCAAAACGCTCATTGCATTTCCGCTTGAATCGCAATACTTTAACGTTGACGCAAATAAGTAGTGCAACAACGATCACCAGTAATGGAGATCAAAATTTGGCCGATTTAAGATACCGAAACTTTAGTGTCATGACTCCAAGGACCGAAGGTCTCCATAGCGAAGGGAACAAAGATGTAATTGTCTAAAAGATGAGCATATTTATTGACTTTATTTTTCATGGCTAATTCAGCAGCAGATGTTGCGCGTCTGGAGGTATTCGGCAAGTGACATGGAGCTAGAGTGCCAACCAATTTATTTTCTGATATTTCATTATTTTTGTCATTGTTTCATTGAGTATTTCACTTCTGGTAGTGTGGAAGAGAAGGCATCATGGCCTTAACTCTACCAGAATAAATAAATAAACTGTAAAATTATAAAATAAATGAAAATGTATCCTATAGGTTACTTTCTCAATTTAAAGTTTAACGTCAAACTTTTATGTTCAAGTTCAAATGAATAAAAATTTCAACTTTTGTCATTTTCTTAGTAACGGCAATGAGTTACGTCACACTATTCTGATATCAATTGCTTAACAATTAATCAGACTGCATTGTTATGACGTTTGTTAGAGGGATGGACTTACGTTTTTTATTTTCTATTTACAGACTATCAACTTTACAGCAGTTTGTCTTCAATTCCTGTTGTTCCGACATTCCCATCCTACAATTGTCCTTCTTCGAAACCCATCTTCACCATAGATATGCTTATTCCTTCATACAAGTCTTCCGAGCCCTGCCACGCTTTTTATGAGGCGCATTCCAACTCATGGTACGTTTGGGCCATCTCTGCTCCAACATCCGCTGCGCATGTCTATACCGCCGAAGTGACGTGATCTTCTTTCTACTATTATTCTTAAAATGTGTTATTTTGTATTTCTCGTTATATCTCAACTCCAGAATACACTGTTCAAAGATCTAAATTGCTTTTCTTGCATGATTTACTCTATTATTAATCTCTTTTTCACGGGTACCAGGTTTGTCGATAATAGAACTGAGATATTTAAGTTCATCCACACATTTGATTGTCATATCCTTTACTCTCAGATCTTTTCCATTCCCCTCCAACTACCATATATTCAGTGGAATTTATTTTCAAACCGCTTAATTCAAATAAATATGTCTATAAGTTTACTAATCATGTATTCTGTACCTTTTTTTCTCTTGTCCTATTATGACCTGGTCATCGGCAAACAAGTTATACATCAAGTGATTGTTGATATTCATTCCCATCCCTAGGTAGTCTTATGCCGATTTTGTAAAATATCTTAAACTGTGTAGACGACATCCGACAACACTGACTTGTCCTAATCCATTTGTTGTATATTATTCTCACGAAATTTGTTTTACAACTTTTACACATGCTTTAGTCATACTTTTTTTATAAAACATGTAAAAGGTTTAGAAAATAAATATCAAATTTTATTAACTACTTCCATAGCCTGGACTTACTTTCTTGCACAAAATGTACCTCATTTCTCTTATCACAGGTCAGTACTAATGGCTCTCCAACAAACAAATTCAGAAGAAACATAGTAATTCCATTGTAATTTATTATATAAATGTCTGTTATACATTCAATAAAGAAAAAAGAAAGAAATAATCAACAGATAAAATGCATTAAATTTGATCTCACTCTCAATGATATTCACAGTCTTTATAAATAAGAACCAATTCCGTATAAATATAAATATCACAATAACATCACAGTTTAGTACATACAGTTACGAAGCTTTACGTGATTTTTTGCATTTCTCGCGATACAATGTTCGAAGCCGTTAGCAACTGAGAGTACTAGAAACAATACACTGTGCGACAGTAGTGATCCTAGTGGCTAGGAACTAAAGTTCAACTGTCATTGGATGCATATTCCCTATGTATTGAGCTTCGTGACTGTATATACTAGACTGTGATAACATCCAACGGAGATCATGAACGGTTTACTCAATTACAAGGATTCCATGGATTCTGCCTATTTTTAAAGTAAATTATAGCGAACTGGTGATATTTCAGAAGGCAATAAACCAAATGGACATCAGTGTCTTCTTTTCAAACGTACTGTTTATTTATTCGCTGGTGTTTTTGTTTGATGCTGCTGTTAGCATTTATTGCCTTAAATGATGTTCACGCAACAAAATAAACATAGTTCCTTACCTCTGAGGCACGCTGGAGGATAATGCCAAGGTTTAATGATAATATGGTAATAAATGGAATTTAGATTGAAATTTAAGGTACTGTATAGAGGAAATATGAATGATTTATTTGCAGTTACAGATTAACGTCGAAGTATACGAACTCTTTCAGCGCTGTAGATATTCTGATATCAGTCAGTTATTAGTTTTTGTTCAGTCAACTGTCCGAGGACAGGTTGGAATCTCACAAGTGATACCAATAAGGCAGCACTCATGAGGCAACTAAGCCAGCAGATATGTTATTAATATAGGCGTGTATATATAAATATATTTCACACTCTTCAGAAAATAGTTCTTCATTGTATTCTGTAAGTCGCAATTATCGAATTACTCGTATAATAAATTTAGTAAACATGTTGAACTGACAAGTTAAATATGTAATTCATTTATTATTATGCAAAATCCTCCATTAACTGTCACAACTGTCTTGTGATGGTTAATGTAGAATTTTGTATTATAATAAATGAATTATAATACGTTTACTTAACATTTTACAGTCAAAATTAGAAATAAAATGAAAGAAATCTCGAGTCAGTGTAGACTGTACCACCACCACCACCACCACCACCATCACCACCACCACCACCACCACCGATCAAGATTTTTGAGAAAGTTTTTCAAAGATATGAATAAATATGTATGCAAAGATATTTTATAAAATTAAAATATTTCTAACATAACGAATGCAATATGTTCATAAGCCTACGTATTTATATTAAAATATAAAAGAAAGATTGTTGCAAGATTTGTAAAAATGGAATGCCTTTAATCCTCATAGTTTCTGAGATAATGTTTAGAGACCGTATTCTGGCCCAGAGAGTGCAGAGGTAAGCTTAATTATTCATGGACTATATTGGCGTGATGTCATGTTTGGCGCCTGGCTCAGGTACTATCAGGGAACACTTGCATCTTTTTTGTGCTGCAGTTGACGTTCTATTCACGATTCAAAACTAGACCTCATAGACTGTTTACAATGCAGTTTAATGAAAAAGACTGATACTACGATGATGTTTTCGACAATTTAAATTATTTATTCATTCCTTTAATTCATTTATTTTTACTGGCAGAGTTAAGGCAATAATTCAAATATCTTGGAGCAACAGTAACAAATATAAATGGCACTCGGGACGAAATTAAACGCAGAATAAATATGGGAAATGCCTGTTATTATTCGGTTCAGAAGCTTTTGTCATCTAGTCTGATGTCAAAAAATCTGAAAGTTAGAATTTATAAAACAGTTATATTACCGGTTGTTCTGTATGGTTGTGAAACTTGGACTCTCACTTTAAGAGAGGAACAGAGATTAAGGGTGTTTGAGAATAAGGTTCTTAGGAAATTATTTGGGGTTAAGAGGGATGAAGATACAGGAGAATGGAGAAAGTTACACAACGCAGAACTGCACGCATTGTTTTCTTCACCTGACATAATTAGGAACATTAAATCCAGACGTTTGAGATGAGCAGGGCATGTAGCACGTATGGGTGAATCCAGATATGCATACAGAGTGTTAGTTGAGAGACCGGAGGGAAAAAGACCTTTGGGGAAGCCGAGACGTAGATGGGAGGATAATATTAAAATGGATTTGAGGGAGGTGGGATATGATGACAGAAACTGGATTAATCTTGCACAGGATAGGGACCAATGGCGGGTTTGTGTGAGGGCGGCAATGAACCTCCGGGTTCCTTAAAAGCCATTTGTAAATAAGAGGTAAAGCTATAAGACCTTCTTTTCTACTCAACCACTATACAAATATAAGTAACCGCAAGACACAAAACAATATAATAATAATAATAATAATAATAATAATAATAATAATAATAATAATAATAATAATAATAATAATAGCGACTAATTACTCAAATCGCTGTTAATCAATAATACAAAATCGCTCGAAGTAATTTATCTTAATTGAACATAAAAAATCTTAGTTTTTCAAAGTATAAGAATGCAATATCCCAATAACAATACAACATTACATACTACAGGGTGGCTCAAAAAAAGGTAACCAAAATGATATAATGATATGTAGTTTGTAACGTACCTTTTTATTGTTTATGTTACAGATTCTTTCAATCAAGGTGTGTTTCATAAACTACCACCACCTAAAAAGCAATTCTGCAATGAGTGGAAATGTTTCTAATTACAGGTTCTGTTACCAATCACAACTGCCTATATCCGCAATGTGTGGTAGTCTGACGAATGTGATGTTTTGTTAAGTGGCCAAGTTAATAAACAAAACCGTCGTTTCCTTGGTTGGGGGGGGGGGGGGAAAGAGACCATTACATTCTGAAAAAGTAACAGTGTGGCTGCTGTGTCCAGCCACGGCATCATTGGTCCATACTTCATTCACGATGAACATGAAAACAGGATAAAAGTCAATGCAAACGTGTTCAGACAAGAAATTATTGAACGTTTTCAAGGGGATTTGATAACATTTTGTGAGTTAAATAATCTTGATTTGGGATAGCAAGTGTTTCAACAAGATGGGACAACCGCCCGTACTGCTTTCATGGAAATATAATCCAACTCGAAGAGTTGTTTCCTGGTCGACTGATTAGTAGGGGATCAGACTTCCCGTATCCTGCACGAAGTCCTGATCTGTCTTTATGTGATGCTTTTCTGTAGGGAATATTGAAAGAACAGTGCTTCATACCCGTCCCACGTACTCTAGACGCTCTATGTGAAAACATCGAAAGAATTATGCACAATGTAACAAGAGCACAGTGTGATGCTGTGCTTACCAGGATGGTAGACCGCATGGAAGAAGTCATAGCCAATGACGGAAGACATGTAGAACACTTAGTTGTACGATAATTGTGATATTGTGGTACAAGCTTTTCGGTAACCCTTTCTTTGGGCCACCCCGTATTTGTGCATATTGTGTGCTTTGACTGCATGTTTGACTATTTTAAACTGCACAAATATCTACTGCATATTTTAGATAGTTTCAGTGCACTAAAAATACACCCTCTAGAGATTAAAAACCTGTGCCTCTCTAACCGTGAAGTTTACTTGGTACGCAGTGATGAATTCAAGGGTTCGCCTGAGGGAAATCCAGCCGGAACTCGAAATTTATCTCGAGAGCTCTAATTTATTCCCGGATATATCAGATGCATATAACTATTTGAGTTTGATTTCGATACATCCGTGATTAGTTCAGCTTCAAATGAATTAATTAAAAATTTAATTTGTTTTATTCATATACAGAGTGTTTCAAAAGTAATAATAAAAATTTAAAGCTGAAAATGACACACTCATATAAGGAAAAAAGTTTCAAGTCAGGTTTTTGCATGATAGTGCACAAATATACTCTTAAGATCAGTCTCGTACTCCATATGCGAAGCTCCAATGTCGTCTGAGACGTTGATGTACCCTTGTAAATGTGCATCTGTCTGGCTGCCTTCTGTGGGGAAGACTTCTTGGTATAAGCGTGCAGTTTTGAGTGCAGGTCGTTAGCCTTTCCACACATGAAGTTCTTTATTTAATAGTACTACGGTACATAAAATAATTTTTTGACAGACACCGTACTTACTATTTATTCGGTCTCAGATCACTGTGAGAGGGGAAAAGGAAGAGAAATTAGCATGCATAACCTATAAACAAAAAAATGTCAATGGCGGATATTAGGAGTAACTTTGAATAGTTTTTTTTTCCTTGTTAGGTGGGAGGGTGGGAACGTCCCACGCACTACTACCTGAGGTCTATTGTACACCCCCTATATGGGATGAGTTACGTGCCCACCGATCCTCTACGCGCACCGACCTAACCACTTGACCCCCTTAACAACCGGTCCCTACAGCCAACAGAGTCCATGTACCACTACTGATTCGGCAACCCCTCCCCAAGGCTCCCTTAACGGTCCGAGGCGGAAGTCCTCCCCCGGGAAGGTCTGTCCCGGGTAGAAGAAGCTATCCATCATCGCATGAATACAATCCACGGAGGCCGGTCGAGAGAGCCAGCAGCTTCGGAGGGCCGCCTATAGAGCGATCTGAAAACCAGAAGAAGAAACGGGATGATGAATGAAAGAATGATAGAGGAGGAAAGGAAGTGGCAAAGAAGTGGGGTTCCAGTCGCCTGATAAAGTTACCTGATATTCATCCATAGGAGTGATGGAAAAACCCCGAAAAACCTCACCCAGGCAACTTGTTCGACCGGGGATCGAATCGAGCCCGCTGGCTTTTTTTTTTTCTTAGATTGTCTTGTGATTTCTAACCTTAAAATTTTACCATCACTTTCAAAACACCCTGTATAGATCAGTCTGAAGATAGTGAAATTATTACACAATAAGGATCTCTCTACTTCGAGATGTGTGTATTGAACGGTTTACATAAATTCCATATGCTACGGGTTGAAGCCCCAAACAATCGAAATGGATGACGCTGAGGATCAATAGTTATGGAAACCTTCTTCCAAGTTACGATAAAATAGATGTTATAATTTAGAAGTCAATCTGGATAAAATATATTACGTTCATTCATCTTTTTCTTAGACTTGCGTAAAAAATGGATATTATACGGTGAATAACTGGGAGTAGACTCAAATTGGACTATCAATAAGACATAAGACAAATTGTATTACACACTTCTTAATTCCAAGTCAGAAATCCGCCCCTGAGCAAGAGTTGTACTCTTTTAGGGGCGAACTAAATTTTTTCTGTTTATATTATATTTTATGTTACAATTATTAAATAAATAAATAAATAATAAATAAATAAATAAAATTAGACCTAAACATGTTAAACTTCTTTTATTGAACCTATTGTCATTGGATTTATTTCAACTGACCTTCTGTCATTATATGTAATTTCTTTAGACTTTAGACATACTCTACTAATCGTGGATCGAAGAAATACAGTAACCAAAGGTACCCTAAGGTTTATTGACTCCACCCGTCCCCCACTCCCTTCTTTAATTTCTCCCCACCTCAGTGAAACCGTCCAAAATTATCACTACTGGTAAGTTACTCCACAAGTTTTTAGGTCCTGTGGGACAAGCAAGCATTAAGTAAGACTAAACTTCACTCAATCGGTTGTTAGCGTGATGAAATGTAATCATAGCAACAGACGACATTTTCTGACCTGAGAAACGACTCCAGAATAGCAAAGTGTCTGACTTCCAGTCGCTGTCACTCTATGTTGAAAATTATATTTGCTGGTGAACTACAGTTTCCACTTACTCCAAAATTTTTATAGAAGTATCGGTAAAGTAGATTGTGGCGTGTAGACTACCTGGTAATGCAGTGGCCTTCGGTGTAACCAGACGTCTCAAAAAACCTGATTCGGAGCATAAACAATTCTGTGATTCCTTCACTCGTGTGTCTGATATGAAAATTGGAAGTAACTCCTGTATCTTCGTGAGACGACAACAGCCTTTGATTCGAATAGTCGTAAGCAGATATAGGGTGTTTACGGATTAAAAATTAAGAGTGGGACCGTGTAACTTATATTTGAGTGGATGTTATGTCCGTTTGAAGGTTTTTTAACGCTGTACATTAATTTTTCCATCCACCCACCCACCCATCCATCCATCCATCCATCCATCCATTCATCCGTCTATCTATCTATCTATCTATCTATCTATCTATCTATCTATCTATCTATCTATCTATCTATCTATCTATCTATCTATCTATCTATCTATCTATCTATCTATCTATCTATCTATCTATCTATCTATCTATCTATCTATCTATCTATCTATCTATCTATCTATCTATCTATCTATCTATCTATCTATCTATCTATCTATCTATCTATCTATCTATCTATCTATCTATCTATCTATCTATCTATCTATCTGATCTATCTATCTATATCCATCCATCCATCCATCTCTCCACCCACCTATCCATCTAACCATCCATCCATCTCTCCATCCATTCATATATCCATCCATATATCCAGCCATCTCTCCATCCATCAATCTCTCCATCCATCCATCCATCTCATACATCTATCCTTCTCTCCATCTATCCATCTATCTCTCCATCTATCCATCTCTCCATTCCTCCATCCATCTATCCATCCATCCATCCATCCCTCCATAAATCTCATCCATCCATCCATCCATCCCTCCCTCCATAAATCTCATCCATCCATCCATCTCTCCATTTTTCCATCTATCTATCTCTCCATCCATCCATCCATCCATCCATCAATCCATCCATCCATCCCATCCATCCATCTATCCATCTCTCCACCTCTCAATTTCTCCATCCATCTATCCATCCCATCCCATCCATCCATCCATTCATCGATCCATCCATCCATCCCATCTATCCATTCCTCCATCCATCTCATCCATCCATCCATCCATCCATCCATCTCTCCATTTTTCAATCCATCCATCTCTCCATCTTTCCAGCCATCCATCTCTCCATCCACTCAGCCATCTCTTCATCCATTCAGACATCTCTCCATCCATTCAGACATCTCTCCATCCATCCATCTTCCCATCTATCTTTCCATCTATGGGGTTTAATTTGTATCATTTCGAGGATACAGCTTGTGGTGGGGAGTGAATTGTTTGCTTTCCCCCCCTCTGGAATAAATTCCATCCGAGCTTTGCCAGTCTTATTAAGTACACAGAAGATGCCTTTCTTGGAAATAACGAAACCAGGTTTTTGCAGGCTCCTACGATTTTCACGTAACTGTACTTGACATCGGTAAGGGTCGCAATGTATCTCTCCCAAAAAGGCTTAATTTTCTTAGGCATTGCTGCTGTAAAATACCGTGCACTCTGATAATATCACTCACTACTGGTTTGTCACCTCTCGCCTGCCATGTAACTCCTGACGCATATGACGTCATTCAAAGTCGTTTCCAGAGATCAGAAACAACCTCTGTATACAGCAGCTCTCAGTTCGTGTTCTGGAATATCTGCCACAGTATGTGCGATGGAGTCCTTCTTCAACTCATCAACTGCCGTAGGTTTTCTCAAGAACACTCCTTCCTTCAGATAGTCCCACAGCCAATAATCTGCTGGATTAATATCTGGCGTTCGTGCAGGACAAGTAACAGGAAAATGCCTAATGGTAACACGACCATCATAACAATCAAAAACGAACAAATTCGTTCTCATGTTAAACAAAAGATCTCATTTCTTATGTAATAAACCAGTGCCAGAATTTTTAAGATTATGTAGGGAATATGAGCAATTGAAGGTACCTCTTCTTGGTTTTGAAAAATTGTATTCTATCACATACAACACAAAGTATGACGTATTTTAAAGGCTGTGTTTTCTTATAAGTTATGCAAAATGCAGCGTTAATTCCTAAATCATTTTAATACACTTAAATCCAAACTCTTGTTCAAGAAACTTCCGTGCCTAAAAATCTGATGTCAATGTAAATTTTGTATTCATTCATTCACAGTTTCCTAATCAAGGGCAGGTCTTTCACTGCAAACCCAGCATTCTCCAATCTTTCCTATTTTCTGTCTTCCTTTTAATCTCAGCATACAATCCACATGTTAATGTCATATCATCTGATATCTCCTTCTGCCACGAACTCTTCTCTCGTTCACTATTCCTTCCAGTGCTTTCGTCAGTAGGCAGTTTATTCCCAGTCAGTTACCTAACCAATTCATTTTTCTCTCCTGATCAGTTTCAGCATCGTTCTTTTTTCATCTACTCTTTCCAACACAGCTTTGTTTCTTATTCTGTCTGCCCATTCTTCTCCATATCCAATTTCAAATGCTTCTTCATTTCGTCGTAATGCCCATGTTAATTTGGTGTCATAATTTTAACTCTAAAATTTTTATTTTTACAATTATTGTTGTTACCACTGGGGGACTTACTACTACCCAGCTCTGCGACCTTTATATAATTTGTGTTAATCTCCCAGCTAGGCACATTCTTTACTCACACGAGCTGACTTCATTAAGGCTCACTGCGTATGGGTTTCGAACTGACAACTCTTTCCCTTCGTTCATCTCCAACCGGAGATCGGGGTATGCTGTGGAATGATGATAATGGAATTGAAATCGCCATTAATGATGCTGATGTCTAACGTAAGGAAACGGGAGAACCAAGAGAAAAATCCGAACTGAGACCTTTTTCGTCACAAGTGTCACTAAACTAAAAATTTCAGGCCCGACCAGGACTCGAACCCGGAGCGCCAGGGTAAAAGGAGTACGGGAAACCTGTATGATTGGCTACAATCGGAAGATCCTCTTTCTTCTTCACTCTATCAGCTGTTTGAGCGTGCTCTGTGTCTGTAGGCATTGAAATGACTTAACCTTGAGACTACTAAGTAATCAATATTTAAGACCTTAGTATTGATGAGAAACCATTACAGCAGGGAAACAGCTGAAGTTCTCAACTTAATTATTAATGATTTGTGAAGCTGATGTACGACATAGAGTACTGCAGGCTGCAGCAAGAGAGGCGATAAAGATGTTAAATGATCCTATGGAGTTGAGTTATATCTAAGCAACGAAGAAAGAGAATTATTCAAATTGTGGTGGAGAACAGACCATAATTATTCACTCGTGGTGCGGAATTTCAGATGCTCTAGTTCAACTTCAGAAATGTAAGACCTGGTCCACTCCTAGTATCCTACATATAAATGCCCACAAACAAATATGCAAATCTTCGAATGTAGGCTTTCACGGCCAGTGTCAATGGGGTGAACGTTTTCCTGGCTAAGAAGCCGTGGTCTACTGGTGATGTTACGTCCAGACGTTGAATCGCAGGATGATTCCGTGTTCCGACAACGTAGTAGAAAAGTCAGGAAGATCAGAAGCTGGGATTTTTCTTTCGTAGAACTTCCAGTCATCGAATAAGTCCGTGGGTGTCCTCCCCGTAGAGGTGGTTAATCTTCAAACGTAGGCTTTCACGGCCGACGTCAATAGGGTGAGTGTTTTCCAGGCACTCTTAGATCACTACGCTCTAGAGCAGGCATGCCAAATCCCTGCACATTGTGCAGTTGTCTCTGTGCGATGTGCACTTTCTATTTCCCTACCTGGAGGGAGTGAATCGCCTTGGAGGGGAGCGCGACAGGGCTATACAGTACCTGTAGCAGCATATCAGCTTTTGTTTCAGTAACACAGTTTCAGTAAGGGTGCTGATTTGGCTGTGTCTGTGAATGAGTTATGATAAATAAAGTGAGGAGTTCACAGATAACGAAGGAGAGAAATTACGAAATATTATAACATAATTGTTATGTTTTCCTCAGCAACAACAATTAGGCCTATTTTAAAATGAAAGGTTTTCATCAGCACATGTCGAGGTAATAGTGTTGTGAGGTGACAGTTTAGATCAGATTAGTAAAGTTCTCAACATATATTGCCAGCGCTTATTTCTTAATAAGTACTCTAACGGCAAAATGAACTTGACAATGGCGTTGTTTTGGAGTCTGTACTAACAAAGCCGTCAAAGGTTAGACGACTTACGACTTTCATTTCATAAGCTGGTAAGTGATGAGAATATAGTGAGGAATACATGTGAGGCTCCTGAAGTTGTAAGGAGCGAAGAAAGCAACTATTTGCAAGACGGAAAAAATTTATGGAAAAATATATAGTGGCAAATTTTCCATCTCACGTCACTATATTATGTTAATATACTTACACTACATTAATAAATCTTTAAACCTGACATAAAGAGACTATCGTCGCTTCACACCTTGTGAACTACACTTTTAATTTTTTTCAGTAACGCTCCCAACTTGTCGATATTTGCTCTCAACGTTTTCAAAATAAACTATATGCGAATTTAAATTCTAAGTTTAATTTATATTATTTATTAATATTAATATTAATGTTAATTTATATTTACATACAGCAAGGAAATGATCTCATTGTAAAAGCTTCACAATGTCCTACTGCATGTAATTAATTGGGAGTATAATATTTTCTTCAACATTTGTGTGCCAATGGACCCAATAAATAATAATGCTTGACGAACAATGAAAGAGAAGGGTCTATTACTTTAAAATAATTAGTACCTACTACGTAAAATGAAATACTTGTTCGTTTCTTGTTATTTTGAAATTATTGCAATTTTTTTCTTCAAATATTATATAAAAATCATATTAATAAATTATGCTTGACAAACCGCTACTTTGTGAAGTAAAACTGAGTAAGCCTAAAGTTTCTTGTGTTACAATTATTGTCAAATATAGATACTGATAACAACTGTTTTTTTTTTCCTTCTACTAAGTACGTTTATAATGTCCAAATGCCTATTTAATCCAACTCTAGAAGCACAGAATAGATTATTTTACACCACTCCAGCTAAGTACTGGTAAGAGCAACGCTTGAATGATGCAGTCAGCACAGACCGGCGATCCGCACACATAATTGCAAATTTGTGTCCGATTTCTGGCATGCCTGCTCTAGAGCAGGGGTGTCCAAACGCCTATAGGACCAGAAGACATTGCACGTCAAGCATGCTCTGCTAAGGTCAATAACTTTCCAATAAAATAGGAAAAACGACCTTAAAGAATATGCGATGCGGGTTGCTTAGCCTGGGGTTACCTCGTACGAGTTATAATTCGACATCCATGCTCTAGGGTGCTTTGCCACTGATGATGTCTACCGGACCTGTAGACGAAACATCTGGATGTAACATCGCCAGTAGACCACGGCTCTTTAGCCCGGAAAGCACTCACTCCAAATATGCAAACGTTTTACAGTTATCAAAACTGTTCTCTACACAACTGCCCCCAAACAAATACACTTCTTATTTCTGGATATTTTGTGGTGCCTCAGAAACTTCTGCACAAATCTTGAAAGCGTATCTATACCTATACATTACAGTGGAATATATTTTCTCATGCAATTTCGACAAGTGTATAGGACCGGTACCCATCTAACGAAGTGAGTAACTTGAGGCTGTACAGTGAGCAGTGAAATCCGAATACATAAACCAGCTATAACAGCTGGGGGATCATCGTGCTGATAATATGAAGGGTTCAGAACCATAGTGGGCCAAGCGCCATTTACTAAAACCGTAGAAAACAAAGTTAAAATGAAGTTATTACCATAATTCAATGGAAACATACAGCAAGTAATATAAAGTATGCACATTAAAACTAAATGATATGTCAATCTTCATTAAACTATGGTATTCACTTAACTTTAACCGTTGCTTTCTTCGTTTTTAATAAATGGCGCTTGGCCCACTATGGCTCTTAACCCTTCATATGTTACCCTCGTACTGGTTAGATGATCGTTCAACTCTGCTGAGGCATCTGGATGTGAAGCCACCAGCCGGATCGTCGGTCTTGTCCATTAATTGGCTGTCGTGTCACGGATTAATCATCATCATCATCATCATCATTATAACTGCCATGGAATTGGGCAGTACGACCTGTTCCGTTCACAGTCATCCACAAATCTCTTCAGAGAACGACCGCAAGAGTCATTCACCGTGCCTATTGAATCCAGTTACTTGTCTAATTTTGAAGTTTAACGTCTATTATTCGACATACACTAATAGGAAAAAAAAATGAAACGATTTTTTGGAACAGGAAATTCGACTTCGGTTACCATCGAAATCCTTACGCCATATCTGATATTCAAAGAGTCCATTTCCATACACAAGGAGAGTATGAATAAGTTATACAGTATATACGTTTTTGCGTATGTGTCTGTTTCGCGTCCATGTCGAAGTATGTATGTATGTATGTATGTATGTATGTATGTATGTATGTATGTATGTATGTATGTGTATGTATGTATGTATATGTGTATGTATGTGTGTATGTATGTATGTATGTATGTATGTATGTATGTATGTATGTATGTATGTACGTATGTATGTATGTATGTAGACTCTTGCGGAAGTGTCTAAATAGTCTTAAATGACCAAGTTGTTATTTTTTTCTCCTCTCTCTTCTTCTTTTTTTTTCTTTTCTGTTTTTATTATCTTGATATATTACTTAATCATTTGTATTTGTATGCCATTTAGTACGACTTTGCTAATCAACATTTTATGTCTTGTAACCCACATGTATTCTCCTATTAGTATATTAACTGTATATATCTCAAGTGAATTAATCGTCGAATTTATCTCGAGCATTTTAGGTCTTATAAATTGTGTGTTTGTGTGTGTGTGTGTGTGTGTGTGTGAGTGTGTATATTCCCCTTATGTTATGTAACTGATTTTTATTATGTGTAATTTTCTACTTTATTTTATATATTATGTAACCGATCTTGACTATTTGTAATTTTATATTATGTAACTGATCTTGACTACTGTAATTTTCTACTATATTTTATGTAATTTCTAAGGTATTTTCTTTTGTGTTGTTTTGTAATCTAATTTTGTATTTCATGTATATTACTGAAACCTGGTTGAGTGGAAGAGAAGGCCTCATGGCATTAATTCTGCCGGCAAAATAAACCTACTACTACTACTACTACTACTACTACTACTACTACTACTACTACTACTACTACTACTACTACTACTACTACTACTACTACGTATGTATGTGTGTATGTATGTATGAAGTTTCTTGATCCTGGAGCTCTGGAATTAACAGTGCAGACTCTCAAAATATTTCTTCAACAATAGCTGCTTGAAGAACATACATTAACAGCTGATCTCTCTATCAGTAAGTGCTGCAAACTTTAGGGAAACAAAATAGTACCTATTATCTAGCCAAGTATAACATTAGAATATTTAAATTAGGACTTTATGTCTTACACTAATTATAAACAAATATTTCTGAAATATATTTTTTTGTTGAAATTTCCAGTTTTTCCGGAATGGCTGCATAATTATTAAAAAACTTGAATAGGACCACACACAGTGTCTAAGTGGCTTTTATTAGACATTTATGCACTGTTGTTCACGAACACAATTTGTAAATAGCCGACATTCATAATGTGAAATTGTTTCATTTCTGCGTACACGCTAAAATTAAATGCACTAACTTTTCAATTAGCCATTCTCTTCTCTTTTACCATATCACTGGAAAACTAGTATAGTTTGCCTCAGATCGACTTTCCGTGTCTGCAGCGTAACATCCAAAAATGTTCAGCTTTCAGATTCGCACGTGATTAGACATACAAGCGCAGAATGTCTGCGGCGCTGTGACGTGTTTCCTAATGCTGTCTAGGTTTTTAGTGCTGCACTTATTCGTCTAGAGCCACGGGGCTTGGCTTTTTTTGCTGTGTCGGAGCCGCATAATGTGTTTAATTAATTTCATGGGCCCGCGCAGTACCGGATGCAGTAATTAGTTTTAGAAACAAAACCCACGTACAAACCGGGAGCTCGCTGTGAGTATAAAACGAATACATAAATCCTGCATTTCGAATTATGTAAGAAATCGAGATGAACCCGAAGCATATTACCTCTTTTCATAGATGAAATTAAAATTGCGAACCCCTCCTATTTCACAGCGTTCTGGAAATTAATTCACAAATTGATTGACATATTACACAATGAGAGTAAATTAAGCCCGTCACAGCATGAGCGCAAAAATGCATTCCGCACACAAGAGAGCTTCTATTAGCAAATTCCACGGATGCTATTGCATACTTCAGATCAAAGGT
This sequence comes from Periplaneta americana, assembly GCF_040183065.1. NCBI lineage: Eukaryota > Metazoa > Arthropoda > Insecta > Blattodea > Blattidae > Periplaneta > Periplaneta americana. The sequence goes on from NC_091130.1 coordinate 62,990,381, forward strand.
TTTAGTTCGATGGACAATAACCCAGCAAATAATTCTCTGGACAATGTAGCCCAACTAAACTCATATTCCATGCGAGGTTCCTTTTCTACAATTTTGTTTATTTTAGAGCAAATCTTGAAATAATTTCAAAGTTTCAGATACCTGCATAAAGATCATTATTAACCGAGGCTACTAAACCGAGACACTGAGTAGAAGCCGTCGCTACAAAAATCATAAAATATTTGTTTTAGAACTTCACTTAATGACGATCAATTCGAAATCTTATTCTGTGTAAACCATGTGTAGGAATTCGTGTACATAAGCACAACATGCACCGAGTGATTTCACTCGTGTATATTGTTCTGAAGAATGCCTATCGCAGAAGTCAATGGTCGACTGCAGCACTTCAAAAGAGAACTAATATACGTAACCAACCAATGACATATATATATATATATATATATATATATATATATAATATCTTTTTGTGAGTCAGTTATGGTATCGTTAGCACGAGTGATATTAAATAGCGCTCAAGGCTTTGATTGAATCCTCTGCTGGAAATTAATTATTTATTTTAAGAAATAGAAAATGAGGAACAATGTTTAGTTTGCGAAAAATATATTTCCACTGTTAAATAAGCCCATTTAGAGCGACCTTATAAAACATACGATAGGCCTATTAGTCAATATGGAGATGTCGTACTAGTAAATCTTGAATACATTCTGAATGATCTTCGTAATGAAAAATTTGGGGCATAAGTAAGTTTATTTAATCCTACTATACACTACCGGTCTCACTAAAAAACCGTGTATAGTTTTTATACGAGACTTATGGAGACTTGAGACAGAAAACGTTACTAATAAACCATGCATAAGCGATGGATGTAGGGTATAAACAATCTGTAACTATACAATTGGAATTGCTTTGCAGTAATTATATACACGAAACCCCTTGTTTAAGCGTTGTATAAAGAAAAAATGGCCGCCCCTCTTACAGCTGTTCGTATCGACTGTAATTTTATGATTGTTGCCTTGCAACCACAGAAGAAGAAACCAAAGAGCACAGAATAATTAGATTAGTACTCCTGTAGCTTGTACTCTTTGACCAGAATATAGTGTGGCAATCGATCAGAGCCAGTTGCACTATCGATACTTAACACAACACACTAGAGCGGTCTACCGGATGCAATAGAGAACCTCAGATATTCTATTACCTTTCGTAATGAAGTAATGACGAAACTATGACTTAGCTGTGTAACAGTTGTACTGTTATACACGACGTATGTAGTGATTATTCATCATCATCATCAATAACTTCAAGGTTTAGGCCGATGGCCTGTTCCGCCTCCAGAATTTTATCCATCAAACTGGTCTCTCCAACGTCTCTTTGGTCTTCCCACTCGTCTTCTTCGTGTAGGTCTATAACACCATGTTCTGAAAGGTATCCTGTCGTTGGGCATTCTTGTTATATGGCCGTACCAATTATTTCTATATTTTTCAATTATAGTTATTACACTCTCGATATTAAGTTCTCGACGTATATCTTCGTTTCTCTTATGGTCCTGTAGTCTAAATCCTGCTAGTGGCCTTAAGAGTCTCATCTCAGCGGCCTCAATTCTTCTCTGTTGGGCTCTAGTCAGAATCCACGTTTCTGAACCATATAACAATGTCGGAATTGCCAGTGTCTTGTAAAATTTGAGTACAGTTTTTCTGTCGACTTTATTTATGAGTGTACGTTTAATTGTACCAATAAGTCTTAAAAATTTATTTAACTTGTTTTCTACGTCTGTGGAGGATATGTAAGAGAGATCGCATCCAAGGTAAGTAAAAGAATTTACTTGTTCAATCATCTTATCCTCTATTACAATTTTAGTTCTTATTGTATTATTTCCGCAGAAGCCAAATACTTTAGTTTTCCTGTGTGATATTTTTAGATTGTAGTTATTAGCAACAATTCTCAACAGATGGACTGCTCTCTGTAGGTTGTCTTCAGAATCAGCCAACACCAACTGGTCGTCTGCGAAAAGTAAGTAATCTAAAATTATATTATCTATAAAATAATGTGTTTTTAAATTGTTCTGCCATTCTCTTACGGCTTCGTCTAGGTACAAATTAAAAAGAGTAGGTGATAAGGGACACCCTTGTCTAACCCCTTGGTTAACTTCTCGCAAGTTGGTGGTAATCTTGTTGATATTCATTTTGATTTTTGTATTTTTGTACATACTTTGTATCACCCTTATTAGATGCTCAGGAATTCCTTTCTTTTTTAATATCATCCACAATTTTGTTCTGCTAATCATATCAAATGCTTTCTCAAAGTCTATGAAAGCCATATATGTGGGAATATTAAATTCGACATGTTTTTCTATAATCTGCGTTATGGCGAAGATATTATCAATACATGATCTGTTTTTGCGGAACCCACTCTGTTCTTCTGCTAATAGCACTTCTGCAATTTTGTTTAGTCTTTGAGAGATAATCTTGGCATATATTTTATAGCCTGAGTTAAGAAGGCTAATCCCTCTGTAATTTTCACAATTCTTCCTGTTCCCTTTTTTAAAAATGGGAGTAATTAGTGCTATATTCCATTCTTCTGGTATGTGACCAAACTTCCAACATATATTTAAAAAACTTAAAAATCTTTGTAAAAAGCATTGTGGCGCATATTTAAACAATTCCAGATTTAAACCATCTGATCCCGGCGATTTTCTATTTCTGGTTATTTGGAGAGCATTTTTCAATTCATCTATTGAAATTGGGTCCACATATTCATTGTATGTAGCCGTTTGTATGTTTTCTTCATCATCCTTACTAGTCCATAAATATTGGTAAAAATCTAGCCATTGTATCTCAGAAATGGGGTTCCAGTTTATAGTATCTTTTACTTCTTTATTTAGTTCTTTCATAATCTTGTATGCTTTAGCTTGTCTGCCATTAATATCATACTCAATATTATTATTTACAAATTTATCCCAGCTTTCTCTTTTAATTTTCCTTATTTCTCTCTTTGCAACTGCAGAGAGTCTGTTATATTTAATGCGATTTTCATCCGTGGGGTGGGAAATATATAATAAGTAGTAGTGATTATTAGTAAAGGAATTTACACACGACTTATAAATGAGCTACTCATTGTATAAGAAAGTTAAACGTATGTATATAGAGTTTCTATTAGTAAGACCGTAGGAATTTATTACGTATTATTAGCGTAGCTTAATTTAGTTTAGTTTACTTAAAAAGCCATTTTATAAGACAAAATTACAATACGCTAGTCAGATTTAAAACTATTCAGATTACATACAAATTAATTAAAATTATATTCAATATATTTTTGTACTGTTTAAATATACTGTATTTACAAAAGACAATATCCTTTAATTTAGTTTTAAAAACTCTAATATTATTAATATTTCTAATGTTACGAGAAATTTTGTTAAAAGGTTTCACGCCCACAATGAAATGGCTATTACACAACTCGGCTAATCTATATTATTTAGGAACAGTTATCCACACCTGTAGAGTAACGGTCAGCGCGTCTGGCTTTGAAACCAGGTGGCCCGGGTTCGAATCCCGGTAGGGTTGAGATTTCTTCCGGGGTTTTCCCTCAACCCAATACGAGCAAATGCTGGGTAACTTTCGGTGCTGGACCCCGGACTCATTTCACCGGCATTATCATCTTCATATCATTCAGACGCTAAATAACCTAGATGTTGATACAGCGTCGTAAAATGACCCAATAAAATAAAATAAAAGGAACAGTTAGGTATGAATATTTCAGTCTCATGATGTGTACCGTGTTACCACAATCATATCAATGTAAATGTTCATATACTGAAGACATATTAGAGATTATTGAAGAGGTGGGTTCCAAACTGCTCTAAGTCCACGTGACAAGTTATGAAAAAAAATGACAAAAATTGATAAAATAAATTTGAGGCCCTTAGTATCTGCATACTTTTTTTTTAAACGGAGCTAAGCTAAGACTAGGGCAGTTAAGGACAATAAACCAGAAACGGAAACGATAACGAGAACGAAAACGGAAATAATGTTAAAATAAATGTATTTAAATGGAAGCATTCACAATTAACTATTTTGAATGCTCACATTTAAATACATTTATTTTAACATTATTTCTATTCTAGTTCTCGTTGTCGTTTCCGTTCCCGGTTTATTGTGAACCAGCCTTTAAATAAACTTACACAAGTTATATATATATATATATATATATATATATATATATATATATATATATATATATATATAGGCTTCAAAAGGATAAATTGAAACGTGAATAAAGCAAGTTAAAATCTAAAAAAAAAAGGACTTAGAACACTTTGGAATCCATGCATTCTTTTTCTTTACTTTGCATCGTTTTTAAGTGTGTTGACATTTTTAGGCCCAGTTGAAATGTTTAAAATTAAGGAAAAATGCCGGCAGCATAAATAATATAATTGTTTAATCTCTGAGTCCTAAAAGTACTTATAGTACACTATACCATACTTCATACATGATTGTGATATATGATGTATGTGCAGAGACCCAAAGTGTAGTATAATATATTTGCGTTTGTGCTCTAACTGTAAAATGCAGAATTTTTCAGCATTTTTCCACATGTCAGCGACTTTTTTTTTTTTTTTTAAGTGTAGACTGCTGGTTTCGTAATGTCCATACAACAGACTTGCATTAATTTGTGGTGATTTACTGTCTTATGCAGTTTAAACTTATGTCATAACCAGAGCGGAAGTTTAGGCATTATGAATCATTAAAACAGGCAAGCAAAAAGACATCATAAATAGCTAAAAATAGGCAGGCAAAAAGCCATTATAAATAGCTAAAATACGCAATAAAAGGCAATTAAAAAACCTTGCACTAGACCCACAACCTTGCACTTTCCACAAAGGGATTTCGGCAGCAAGAAAAGCTTTACATAAGTCGAATACAAATTGAGATTTTCGACTCGATGTTGCAATTAGTGTTGGAAGCAAAGAAATCTTCTTTCCAGTAGCCTTGGAAAGTGCATTTTTGTGTTTGATTGTACTGATATGTTGCGATATAAAATATCTAACTAGCTACAACAACATCGCAATGATAACTGAAAGAAAAATCACCGTTAAAAATAACGTTAGACCCGCACTTATTGTTGCCTTGTCAAATAAACACAAGCGATAATTAAAACGCTTACTGTTATACATTTTGCAGCACTCATTGTTGCATAATGAACTGTCTGAAAGACAATAATATACATTCGATGAAGTCACTTTCATTGTAGCGGTTATAGAAATAAATTAAAAAATAGCTGTAGGCAATTTTTAATAATAAATTAATAAATAATAGATAAATAATAAAAAAGGCAAAAAAAACATTTATTTTGTAAATTAGGCATTTATATTAAAGAAGGCAGTAAAGGGCAACATAAAACTTTGACGTTTCAATCACAAAGGTATAATTCGTACAGATTTTCTTTCAAATTGAAGATATATTTAAAAAGGCATTCTGCCAAAGTTCCGGTCTCTGGTCATAACAATCTTATATCACTTGTTTTTACCTCAATGACATAATATACTATATGATCAACTCAATTTTAACTTATTTACTACATAATTATTTGGCAACTGTTTATAACTATGGTATTTTATTCATAACAATTAGTAAAGTGTTCATATCTTGTTATTAATAGTTCTTATGATCTGATGATGGCATATCATGCCGAAAACGTTCATCTGTTACTGCTTTCTATGTGTTATGATGTATGTGAATAAATAAATCACACGTAATTTTGATAAAATAATCTTAACATTCTTAACCTTTAATAATTCGGCATATAGGAAAATCCTACAAACATGACTATAATCCATATTTGATTATAGAATTAAAGTATCCAAAGTATACCATTTTAAGTGTATTTATATCGCCAACAAATGGTAAGGATCTTTTTTCATAACAGGCAGAATTCAATTTACGAGTGTTATGTGTATTTTACAGTTCAAGTCATTATGTAACTCTAAGCCGAGAAACTCTGTGCTTACAAATTCTTTCATGTCAGTTTAACTTAGTTTAATATTGTAGGAAAACTGAGCGCCAATGAGTGAACTAAATTTCATTACATTTATTTTTATTTGTTAGTTTATTCTTATTCAACAAATCATCAATTATTACCAGTGATAGAACTGTTTATAAAATTTTATAAACATGTTAGAGAGAAGTACTGTCTTCTATAATTAATAATAGTTGATTATTAATTAATAATTAAACGCGCTAATTAGGTCTATGTGGCTGTATAGTGATTTTTACGTATAGAAAGTTTGCCACAGGAAATCGCGAAAATCTAGATGATTCTTCTTACACCGGTAGCATGGAAGAATACCAAGTAGGAACTTAAAATATTCATACTGCAACCAAAACCATTAATCTTAGATGTTGCTTCATATCTGTGATTTTCGATTCACAATTTGGAGTTTTTCAATTATCGACACAATAAATGTAACACGAACTGCGAAGATGAAGATAAAACAAATTGAAAAAGTCATTAAATTCTAAATGACTCCAACCATCATCATTATCAATAAACAAGTTTCCGCCTTATCTAAAAGATTTTCTTTCGAAGGTAATTATCTTCTCAAGCGGAAGATAGGAACCTAGCGATAGCTGATCCTGTAACGAGGTTGCCACCTTTATGCCTCAGGGCAGGCAACATTTCCTCTAAAGACGTCGAACAGTTGTTCTGTTTTCTCTACAGCATCGACATCTTCATCAATTATTTCAACATTCTCATTTTGTGATTACTCAAAGCCAATTGAAAACATAATATTAATTAATTTTTAAAGATTACGTTAGATATTTCTGAAGCTTTAATAGATAAGAACATCTTACTCCAAATATTTTAATCATCGCTGGAATTGACGGAGGACCTTCCTTCTGTAAAGCTTCTTCTATTACCAGTTTCTCGAACTTTATTTAAGTATCCATTAAAGATAATGAGTCTATTAGTATTATAAATTAATTTCCCGAATGTTCGGTAGGCGTAATTATTCCTTAAATCACTCACTGACTTAATCTCTGGAAGCTGTGGTGATACGGAATCTGTAACTCTTGTTACATGCGCAGAACTATCGAAAACATGCAATGACCTTCAGTTTTCAGCGGTTTTCATTGAAATATCAAAGCCTACTTTAAGTTCAAATTTTAACGAGAAGATCTCTGTGAGGGGAGTATGGTCCTTGCGGGGTAGGAGGAGAGAGTAAGCCAGTAACTCAGCGTTCTTGAAGGAGCAGGTGGATAGGAGTGGTGTCATTGGCCGGCTGGACAAACAAGGCTCAGTCACTGGCTGGCCGGTTCCGTGTCGGGGTTGGGTTGTAAGAGTGGGGGAAAAAAATCGCATTCCTTACTCTCATCTTCTCGTGAAATGCGGACTGTATATATATTGGGAATATTTACATTATTAGAAATGGTGACTGTGGTAGTTATTGCAGTAATAGCAATATTATAAGTCTTCAAAATATCATCACATGAACAAATATTCGATATTGTATACAGTATTAATAGACCAAGAGTGTATAGAAATCGGGTTGATTTCTTTACAAAATATAGCGAAGAAAAGTTCCAGGAACGTTTTCTCCTGAATAAAGTTGCAGTCACAGATTTGGTAGCAAAGATTCAAGATAGCTTATCGCATATTATGCAAAAGAATGATCGTTTGAGGCTACTAAGTATTAATAGTTTTTATATTTTCTGTAACGCAAGTAATGTTAGCAATTTCAGATGGCTACTCTTTGAGATATTTCAAACAGAAAAATTGAATAAAATTTTTGCTCGTTTTTATTTCTCTTTCGAGATAAAAATTGTTTTACATGAAACATTACACAGCTCAGTCAGTTTAAGAGAATAGCCTATTATGAAAATAAATTATTTAAATAATTTTACTTTCGTCCTTTAAATATGAAGAAATTTGATGCGAACAAAACGTAACATTGTAAAATTCCTTTGCAGAACGAAAAGTTACATTTGTTCGGCTCAAATTTCTGCACATTCAAAAGATAAAACTGAAAATATTTCAATCATTTATTATCATAATACACTGCTCTCTTAAATTGACTGAATAGTTTGGGAATTAAATCAATGGATTTCTCTGAACACGCTATGAAATATTTCATTTAAAATAAAATTTTTATCTCGAAAAGAAAGTAAAAACGAGCAAAATTTTTTCGAACTTTTTGGTTTGAAATTAATGACGTTACTTACGGTTTACTCTTTATTTATACAGCTCCAGGAGTTACGTCCTTTTTGAAACGAAACGATTGGGAGTTCAGCTCCAATTCCACTGTAACTTTCTACGAAATTCTCGGAATCACATCGTTCTTGCACTAAAAGATCGGGCATATTTTTTAATATATGAAATAAGCAAAACATTAATTTGATAAAAAAGTGGAGCCACCCCCTTTTTGCAAGAAGTCCTTTAATTGTTCAGGAAATTAACAAAACTTCCCTGAAACCGAACAGTAAAATTACTGAACTGTAAGTAAATTTAAGGTTTAGTAACAAATGAATTATTATTATTTCATCCTTCGATAAACCAGCCACTAATGCTACATGTTAGTAATTTTCTACAAAAATCGTTAATACGAGGTATTTCGCGGTTTCCTTAACTGCATGTCATCATAGTCATATTACGCGTGCGATTTTAATCCCTTGTAGCTCAAAAGCACTGTGTTCCATCTGCTGCTAGTTTTTATAGTGTTAACAAGTATGTCACACCGATCGTGAAGACAAATGAATGGAGTCAAACAATGTTTCCATGAAAAATCTACTATTAGCCTGAACACTAATTACCACTATTAAAACAGTAAATTGAATGCATGTTTGTGCTTAAATTCTGGACCCAATTACGCAGTGCTCTCTATAAATGCAACACGTCCGCAGATATATGCCACAGCACTGCAGCATAAATGTGACCAGAGTCACCGCAAAATTATGCAAAGCCGGTGGCTGGAATCACTTCACTTCAAAGGCTTGCAAACACCACGTCTGTGATTTTTACATTCTTCACGCACATCAATTTTCAATGCCTCCTGATACAGCACGAGAGAAGCAATGTGTAGGCGTATGGCCGTTATATCTACATGGTTCCTAATCCATTAGTTTCTGTATTTTGTATCAAATTTTCATCACTGAAATCGATATGAAGCTCTAAAATCTGTGCGAGATATTAAAAAGTAATAAGCTGATGAGCCGTGATATTGTATCGAGCATATCTCCTTTGTTGGACATGCCAATACCCAAATATATCTTTCGCTTTATCTTTCTGCATTACATATTCATACGACGCATGGAGTTGTAATACTCGTGTAATGTTACTTATCATAAATAAAATTAGTAATCAATTCTATTGTTGAAAGTTGTCGTAGTAAGCAAGCTGGAGATAAATTAATAATAGATACCGCCGAATCTTTAATCAATATAACGTCGGTTTACAAGCAAAACACATTAAGTCAAAACTGAATCCTCAAAATATTATTTTTAGTAAATTGTTTCTCTTCATGTGTATTCAATTTTTCAATTCTAAGTTTATACACATATTGTATATGTGTTGTTTATTGTATTATGTATTGTAAATTTTATTGTGTATTGCTGATCATTTTAACTGTGTATTGTTAATATTGTATATACCACTGCCACCGGGTGCTTGCCCACTTGCAGTGTAAATAAATACATACATACATACATACATACATACATACATACATACATACATACATACATACATTATGTAGGCCTAAATTAAACAGGCCTACGTCTTTTTATGAGAAGTAATGTTTTTGATTTAATGTGTTTTGCTTGTAAACCGACGATAATATGGTAGTAACTCGCTTAATTCTTTTAAAATACTCCCACATATAATACTGCTATATGTATCAAAATGTTTAATATTGTATGCTTAGTGCTTTTTTGCTATAGCTTAATAGTTTAAATTACATGTCTAAAAACAACATGAATGAATGAATTAAGTGCATTTATTGATACAAAATTATACAAACTCATGTACACGGGATCCCACGATCCCGTACGGCCATTTGTGCTATAACTATGCACAGCTAAAAACAATATGTATAGAAAAAGTAAGTTAAAATGGAACAATTACAAAGAGATAGTACAATCAAAAAGTTCGTCAAGGTTATTAAAAAGATTTAAAATTAATCACCTAGAGGTGTAAAATTTGGTAACAGTTCTGCTTCAATTAAAAATATGTGATGGAAATTTATTTCCAACCTTCAATGACATTTGACATTTTTTTTTTTTTTTTTTTTTTTTTTTTTTTTTGCGATTTAGCAAGTCTACAAGTTGTGGTATTAAAATCATTTCCTTGTCTTGTGTCATAGGAATGAACACCATTTCTTAATGTTAAAGTTGGAAGATTGTCCTTAACATACAAAATTAACTCTACAATATATAAATTTATTGCAGTCATGATTTTGTTTTTCACAAATAATGGTTTACAGTATTCATTAAAGGTTGCATTTTATATAATTCTTATGGCCCTTCAAGCTGTCAGTTGAAAAATTGAATACACATAAAGAGAAACAACTGACTAAAAATAATATTTTGAGGATTTAGTTTTGACTTATGTGTTTTGCTTGTAAGCCGACGTGATGAAATTCACAAGAAAACTACAAATTGTAAAATTTACGAAAATGAGTCCTATACTTTCAAAATATATCTTATCCACTTTTGAGTTTTTTTTTTCACAAATCAAGAAAAAACATTTTTCCATTTTTTATCTTAAAATAAGAATTTTGTCACCATTTAACATAAATATTTTATAGGATACAGATCAGGAATAGAAGCCCAGTAGGTTACTTTGTTCAGTAAGGTTTTTATTTAAATATTAAAACTGGAGAAGGTAAGTTTTGGAACTATACCTAGAAGAAGGCAAGGTTTGGTAACAACATAGATCAGGCATGATTTCGAAAAAATATAAAAATCTTCAATGTAAATTAAATTTTGTATTAAAAGACTTCAAATAAAAAGTTATACATTGTTAATGAAGTATTGTATTTTTAATTTAACCTCTGCTTTGTATTCTGGATTCTAGTGGTCAGCCGTAGATGTCGGCCAGATGTCCCAAATTGTGGAATTAGTAGTAAAAAACTGACAGTTTACTAAAAAAATTCAAAATGATCTCATAATGAAAAAGTTTTAAAATATTCTTAAGCACAATGAACTGATTCAGAGTCTGGTTCGCCACAACAGTCAATATTCGATTCAACATTCTGAACTTCATCAGCACAATTTTCATTTAAGGGGTTAGGTATAGCTTACAGCTGTAGAAATTTTGGAAATATTCAACATTTTTTTCCTCCATTCTCCATTACTGTATCTTGTACAATAATGAAAATTAGTATGTGTAAAACACTGTCCTTCTGCTATATGAAAAAAATATATATATTTTTACGATTTAAAAAATGTATTTACTTTTTTTTTTATTTAAATTCTGTTCATTGTGCAGTGATGAAGCGTTTCCCACATAACTAAAAAAACTATCCAACATTCTGTGATGAACTTTTTTTGTGTATTTATGCATGTTATATCTACAATATGATGCAAGATCACTTCTCTTCTTGATATATTGTCTGATAAAAAATAAATTCATTTAAAAAATAGTCAAATATCAGTATTTTTTTCTATTTATTTACTTACTTACTGGTTTTTAAGGAACCTGGAGTTTCATTGCCGCCCTCACATAAGCCCCGGCATAGGTCCCTATCCTGAGCAAGATCAATCCAGTCTCTATCATCATGTCGCACCGCCCTCAAATCCATTTAAATATTATCTTCCCATCTACGTCTCGGCCTCCCCAAAGGTCTTTTCCCTCCGGGCTCCCAACTAACACTCTATATGCATTTCTGGATTCGCCCATACGTGCTACATGCCCTGCACATCTCAAACGTCTGGAATTAATGTTCCTAACTGTGTCAGGTGAAGAATACAATGCGTGCAGTTCTGTGTTGTGTAACTTCCTCCATTCTCCTGTAACTTCATCCCTCTTAGCCCCAAATATTTTCCTATGCACCTTATTTTTCAAACACCCCTTAATCTATATTCCTCTCTCAAAGTGAGAGTCCAAGTTCCACAACCATAAAGAACAACCGATAATATAACTGTTTTATAAATTCTAACTTTCAGATTTTTTGACAGCAGACTGGATGATAAAAGCTTCTCAACCGAAAAATAACAGGCATTTCCCATATTTATTCTGTGTTTAATTTCCTCCCGAGTATAATTTATATTTGTTACTGTTGCACCCAGGTATTTGAATTTTTCCACCTCTTCAAAGGATAAATTTCCAATTTTTATATTTCCATTTCGTACAATATTTTCGTCACGAGACACATTATACTTTGTCTTTTCGGGATTTACTTCCAAACCTATTTCTTTGCTTGCTTGAAGTAAAATTCCCGTGTTTTCCCTAATCGTTTGTGGATTTTCTTCTAACACAAAAAATATATATTATTTATTAAGAAATGTAGTTGAAAGAGCATGATATTGTAAACATGAGTTTCAGCAATAAAATAAAAGAGAGAGAACTTGAAAAAGTTAACAACTTTATGAGAGAAAAGCTTCGTCACTGCACAGTGAACTACCAACATTTTGAATTTTGACAAAAAGCATATAAATAATTTTTTTAATCGTAAAAGTATTTTTTTCATATAGCAGAATGACAGTATTTTACACATACCAATTTTCATTATTGTACAAGATACAGGAATGGTGGAAAAAATGTTGTATATTTCGAAAAATTTTAATGCTTTATGCTATACATAACCTCTTAAGAGGTTTATGTATAAAATAATCCGACCTGATTTTTCCATACCTCGCCGAAATGTTTTGTTACAGGGTTGTTAATATCATTTAATTTTGCTTCTTTAATTATGTTCCCTTTGTGAATAACTTGAGGCTCAATATAAAAAACTATATTTTTTTGACAATACTTCTTGCAATATGGAGTAGGCAAGTTATGGAACACACTTTTGGAGGACAATACATATTCTCCTATTAAACTGAGTGGGAGAAGAATTTTTTTGGAACAATATTTTGTGATAGTATATTGTGTATTGATCATAGTGTATTTACCAGATTTATTTTATTTTTCGGGATAAGACACGTTTTGGATCTACAGGACTCAAATGATAAGAACTATTCTATTTTTCGCTAATGAATACAACTGTTTTTGAGAACATTTCTAAGCCGACATATGCACAATAATTTTGAAGGCAGTCAAAAGTTGCATTTCTTATAGCGTTTTTAAATGATATGAACAAATTAAAGTAGGTTTAAAATATACTAAAACTGTAATTTTTGGACAGTTAATAGAACTTTCTGAACTAACTCGCTTCCCTAAATTTAATTAATTCTTCTTCTTCTTTAAGTAACAAAATTGGTAGTATCTAAAGCCCCTATACATATATGAAATTAAATGTATTCCTGTATCCTATATCCCAACAGTCAAACAAAAAATAGCAAATTACAGTCTCGCCTCTCAGAAACAATTAAACAACCATCCAAATTCATTAACAGTGAATTTATTGGACAACAGTGCCCTTCATCTAAACAGACTTAGATATGCTGTTTTAGATTTAATCTGCAGATTCAAACACCAATTTTAATTTTAGAAGCAATTTATATGCCAATGGGCTATATTTTATTTTATTTTCCCTTTAAATGTGCAGAAATTTGATCCAAACAAATGTAATTTTTCGTTCTGCATAGAATTTTATAATGTTACATTTCTTCGGTCAAATTTCTTCACATTTTAAAGAACGAAAGTAAAATTTTTTCAATAATTTATTATCATAATACACTGTTCTCTTAAATTGACTGAGCATATTGGGAATTAAATCAATGCCTATCCCAAAACACACTATGGAATGTTTTATAGAAAACAAGTTTTATCTCGAAAAAGAAGCAAAAATGAGCAAAATTGTGTTAAACTTTTCTACTTGAAATATCTCAAAGATTAACTTCCAGAAAATAATGACATTACTTACGGTTCATCACTTGTATACACATTATTTAACATACATATTTTGTAATATAGTTTTAATAGGAACTCATTTAATTCTTAATAAAATCGCTGCATATAATGCGTGTGACAAAATGTAATTTTCTAAATGAAATTAACAGAAAACTATATAAGCTGTGAAACTCATTAAAAATAGCACTAATATTTTATAGATGAATATATTTCTTTTACAAATTACAGTGAACTGTTTCAATCGAATGTCGACATTAATTACAACTGATATAGTGAAGCTATTTTGGAAAGAATGGGTGAAGAAATAATAATGCTGAAACTGACCAGGAAGTGAAAAAGGAATTGGCTGAGTCACTGGCTAAAAATAAATTGCCTACTGAAGGATGCGTTGAAAGGAATGGTGAACGGGAAGAAATTTCGAGGCAGAAGAAGATATATTAGATGATAGACGATATTAAGATATATGGATCATATGCGGAGACTAAGAAGAAGGTAAAAAAGAGGTAAGATTCGAAAAGCTGACTTTGCAGTGAAAGACCTACCCTTGGGCATAAAATGATGTATGTATGTATGTATGTATGTATGTATGTATGTATGTATGTATGTATGTATGTATGTATGTATGTATGTATGTATGTATGTATGTATGTATGTATGTATGTATGTATGTATGTATGTATGTATGTATGTACGTACGTACGTACGTACGTACGTATGTATGTATGTATGTATGTTTCTGTGTGTGTACTGTATGTATATATGTATGTATGCATGTATGTATGTACGTACGTACGTACATATGTATGTATGAAAACATTAAAACATGGCACATGCCACAGAGCAACCCACTGACCGTTTAGTTTAGGGGAGACTGTTGTACCTTTAAATACTTTTAACATTTTTTTTTTATTATTTTTAGAAATTATATTTTTGAAATGAAAAAGTGCTTGAAATAATTATTGAAGAGTCCTTTACAACTTCCTGTATATATTTTCCTGTTTTACAGATCTATTAAGGGTTGTGTAATGTGTTCAAAGGTACAACAAGTTCATGTACCTTGGAACATAATCTCTTTAATTTGGAACACATGAAACATAGGTGGGAATATAGCTGTAAAAACTGACAATCATATTTAAAATGTATTTATCATCATAAACCAGAGCAGGCTTCTCTGATTGAGATTTTATTTCCTGGAAGAGCAATAACTGCTTCAACAGCTTTCTTCAAGGCATCCGGATCAATTGTGGGGCCTCTTAACTCCAGACTTACTTCGTGACATGATCTTAAAATAAAAGAAAAAGAAAAACCGATAGTATCGTGTATTTTGGAACATGTTCCATGGTACAAGATGTTTTGTGTTCAAAGATACAAGAGGGTGCACGTTTAAACAAATATGGCTCCCAAAACTAGAGATTCGAATAAATCATGGAAATTAAAATACGTTATTACTCACCAGATGATAGGGAACACACTGTACTTGAAAGATATTAACAAATACAATCTGGGTTTGTGTTAGAAAACTTATATCTATGAACGAAATGTTCACTTTTGGTACTAAACAAATTTTTTTGTCCACGGAACTCACACTTTGCAGTAAATCGAACCAAAACTACGACCAGAGTTACTTAGCGGCTTTCTCTACAATCTACTTCAGTTTGAATCCTCTTGGTAGCAGCAAAAATTAAAAACAAAAAAAATGTTCAAATATACACTATGCTAAAGGTACAACAGTCTCCCCCCTACGTTCCAATGCTTGTATTACGAAGCAAGTAACGGCAAAGCCTGATTCACAGTATGCCATTTGGATTTTTACTAATAACGTTCAAACTAATGATAACACTAGCCTGCGAATTTCAACTTTGTGTTTGTTGCCTAAACTAAGTAATGTGATTTTATATAATGTCGATGTGCTGAGTCCGAATTTTCAATCCGTTTGCTTCTATCACGTCAGGTTTGTTTGCAAAATCACTTTAAATGTATTTTATAATTACGTGAATTTCATCAGAAACTTTTTCATTTCACTTTTCTATTTAAAATTCAAAAACAATATTTAAAAGACACAACTTGCTGAAATTATGTGTATGGTTGCTCATACATGTCACTAGAGTGTTTTCGCTTTGTTTTGTCTTGTTTACTTCACTATTTGCTGTATAAATTACAATGTATCACACAAAAAATTACACCACTTGCTTCTTAGTTCCGTCCCTGGTATCTTCTTTCGAACTACTGCAGATCCTTGTGAAATCGTTCATCTTACTCTTAGCTGAAAAATCCTAGATTTTCGGCGAAATAATTTAGCTGAGAAAACAGAAAATTTTGATACTCACGTTACAACCAAATTCCTTGTATGCTTCAAGCATGTTAGCCACAATGTTTTGGTAATTAGGATCCTTGTAGCCATGAAATTTTAAAACAACTTCGCAAAACAACATCCATGCTGCTTTCTCCTTTTCATCCATACTGTTTTTAAATGCTGCACCAGACATGTACTTTTATGTCAGGACCATTACATATACAGTACATCTTCTTTCAATTTGTTTCAGATAGTTGTGGAAATTTCTCACATATGTACTTAAAACAGCCTCCTTCCTAATTTAAAGCTTTTACAAGCTGTTTCATTAAGCCAAGCTTGATGTGGAGAGATGGCAGCACAACTTTACAAGAACTCACAAGGCTTTGGCGCACAACATTCTTACAACAGACTTCTATAGTCTTTCATAGTCCAGTGATCAACTCGTGCCCTACTATCCCACAGGCAAAGAATGCATGGAAATTTGGTAAAACCATATTGTTGACCTAGCAACATAGTAAGAGCTTTGAAATCATCACAAACTTGCCAGTTGTGTTCCTATAGTCTAGTCGCAATAACAGCAGTTGCAAATTTGTGTATGATTTTTTGAGGATCACTGAATAGGCAACGGGCACTGAACCAAAAATGTTTCCGTTATGAAGGAGGAAATCCTTTAAACTTCGCTTGGAAGCATCAAGGAACAGTCTCCATTCACTTAGGTCATAGTTTGGAAGTCCAAGTTTTAGCATAAATTCTTTCACATTACTGCAATATACAAGATTATCATCTTCGGAAAAAAAAGTATTTAAAACCTATTTCACGTTGTCAGTACCAATAGAATGATGTTTGTGTAAGATTTTCTGATCGCACAGGGATTGGTACATTAGGAACAGGTAAAATGTCTGACCAAACAACTGAATACACGATTTGATTTTTATGTTTAGAATCGTACTCCTTCACATCTCACGAACAGAAGTAGCAGTCATTACTATGGTTCGACTGCTCTCTCCAAACCATAGGTACTCCAAAAGATAGCAACGGTTTTCTCCAATTGATCAAATGACGAAGTTCTTCAGTGCATACTCTACATACTTTGTGTGGTGTCCAAGCTTTACTTTGGTCTCCAAGTTTGATTCCAAAATAGGCATGGTATGACTTTTTCACAAAATCTGTAATATTACTCCTCTGCTTAGGCAATGTGTATATCCTACATAAGTTATATAACAAAAATGGTCTGAATTATTTAGACATCTTCAATGCAACATGGTAAATACTTTCTTACTAAACTAAAAACTTTCAACATTCTACTCCACAATAAAGCTTCTAACTGATTTCGTTTCGTTTCCAGATGAAACGCAGACAAATGAAATGTGAGAAAAACTAGACGAGTTGAGTTCCTTCTCTCACCAAGGAGTGGCTGACATTTCTATCTTCCACAAATAAAAATAATAACAAGGCTACATGTTTATTTCACCCTAACTTCCTTATGTGCTTGCACCCCCTATCTGCTAAGAAACATCCATTGTCCTTAGTTTTCAATATAAACACCTTAAATATATGTTGAATACATTTGGTTTTCATATCCTAACATACTAAACCTACATATGTTAAAGTATTACAGTTTAAATAATTACGCCATAAATTGTCGTAATATAATATAAGAAAACTAAAATAACAAAAAAATGGCACGTGATAGGAACTTTTTGGCTTTGAATTTGATTTCAGCATGCTAAAAATATCCTAAAAACATTAAAACTTTGGAGGCAGGAATTTCATCTCAGACTAGTGTAATCGGCCGCATATTCATATGACATTTTATGCTCAAAATAGCTCATAGAATTGATTCTTAAAGCACGGGCCATTAGTCGTGAACCACCCGGTATATATGGTTAATCATGTTAATGTAATATTCATAGTAACAAAATTGGTTTTATTAAAAATAACTACTAGGGTACACCGTCATACATTTTGTTCTCATTTTAATTTTTTGTCTTCATATATTCGTTTTTTAAGATCCGGTGTGAACATAGGGCAATCCCACAGAACATAAATTTCGCGAAACTAAAGCTCTTACTTTCAAGTAGATACGGTGAATAACACATTATAATATGTGACACAAGGAATGTAATATATATTTTGTTTATGTCATATAACAGGCATGTCAATTGATGCCCACAGGAGCAAGCGCGAGCTTTAGAGCTCAGGAGAGCCTGAGCGCTTTACAGCGGAAAGGAAAGAGACAGACGAAAGAGGTGGTATATGCCCCTTGGTCGAGCTGTATTCAGATGGCCAGCACTGATTCAATAGATAAAGGGAAGAGAACTTATTAAAACTGTATCCATGTTAATTTTTAGATTTGCCTGAGAAGTGTAAGTGCATTATAAGAATGTAAATTTTAATTTTAATGCTCATTTTTCACAAGTTTGATTTTTTATTCAAAAGAAATATTTCTCAACTTTTCGTACAGAAAAGTGAAATTTTCAGGTATAGGCGTATTTATCTAGTAGCCTTACAGAATGTTTTCGTAAATCTAATATACCGTAGCCTATATACGTATTACTGAAGATAGTGTATTGAAAATTTTGAAAATATTCGCATGGAAATTGTTTCTAAGGAAATGAATTAACAAAGCAACTACTGTTACATCATAAGCAGAAGATACGTGCCCATGTGTTGTAAAAATGTCAGCTCTATAGCTTCAGCACATTTCGAGAAAATAATTTAATATTCTGATGATAGGAAGTTGCTCACCAATATCACCTTAAAAGCATAATCCGTTAAGAGTTTTGTTATGGAATATTAGTTACACTTAAAATATACACAGCACCTAGGTAACTTTGCTTTGTACTATAATATGGTTTTGAGTGGTTTATTGATTATTTTTGTAAGGCTAAATGTACCATCAATATCATTTCCAACTTATCATGTCATACTCAATCTCTTTCTTTGAGATATCACTTTCTTTATGAATGATGTGTTTCATCCATTTAGTACAGTATAGTTGTACTACTATGGAATTTATGTGAATATTTCTTCCTATCTCTTTATTATGTTATTAACATTTAAAACACAACTGCAATATTAAGAAATCAGTGTTAGTACTTTTGTTTTACAGACAATATAGATAATATCAAACAGAAAGAAGCCATATAAAAATAACGACATAAAATTTCACGTTCCGTTTGAAGTTTGTGCACTACTGTTTTCTTAATCCAACAGGTTGCTTATTTATATACACAACCCTTCCTCTTTCCATACTTAGCGCTTGCTGCCCGCGCACGACGTCAAGGTCAGAAAAATGCGCTTGCTTTAACATTACTGTCATATAATAAAGTAGGTATAGAAAAGTAATATATATATAACAATGTGCAGATGCAACAACAATGTGATCCACCTCTGTGGAGTAATGGTTAGCTCGCCTGATCGTGAAACGAGCGGGCCCGGGATCAAATCTTGGTTGGGACAAGTCACCTAATTGAGATTTTTTCCAGGGTTTTCCCTCAACCCAGTAAGAGCAAATGCTGGATAATTTTCGACGCTGGACCCTGGACTCATTTCGCTGATAGCCATTGTAGTTGATAAACCAGTAAAAACAATGCGCTCGAAATGAGGAATGACACTATCTCACACATAAATGTTCATCTCCTCTAATGAAATGCTCCGGAAAATTGCGTAAAAACTCTGATTTAACGTTAGATGCTTTTTTATATTTAATACTCGCATATGAAAAGACTAATTCTATTAATTTTGTCTGTGTGTAAAAAGCATGGGAGAGAGAAAGAAGAGAGGTTCAAACCTGGGGCCCCGGGGGAGATCGCGTTAAGGAAGAATTCCCACTGAGCGTCCCACAATGTTAATTACTGAAAAGCAAATTACGGTGCATCGCTCGGAGCACTCGCTGGTGCCGGAGTCACAAATACAAATTAACTCCGCGAGGCACACAACTCCATCAGACTTGAGGCTGCCTCGCCGACTTTCCGACGCGTTCAGACTGTCACCAGTGCACGAACAGGCCCTCCAGTTCACGGGTACAACCAACCAACTTCTTCCTATCTCTTATCTACTTTCGCTTTTATATGAAAATGTTTTCCTCACATCTGCCTCAAGAGATATCAGTTCTATAATCTACTCTTATCCAGAGCTTTTGGCAGAAGAAGTAAAAACCAAAGCGGCAGGAAGAATAAAGAGAAGGGACATGCAGACAGAATATGTACACAATGACCTACGAATCTTAGATATCCAACAAAGAATTAATAAATTTCTCAATTCTAATTTACAGGAAACATGAGTTGACATTTCAACACATAATTTTGTGTTCTATGTTAGTCAGCAGGCCGAAGACTAGTTGGAACCTCAAGAGTGATGCCTTTTTGGTGGCATTTACGAGGTTCCAATAAAAAATAATGGGGTAGGGTGACTAGTTCCTTTCCTCTTCCATTGCATACATCGCTGATTAGTAAAAACATAATACATACTTAAAAACCGCAGGTTCACTTCCGCCCTCATATAATTCCACCATCGGTCCCTATCTAGGGCAAGACTAATCCAGTCCCTAGCGTCATATCCCACCTCCCTCAAATCCATTTTAATATTATCCTCCCATCTACATCTCGGTCGGTCTGGGTAGTGCAGTCGATATAGAATGTACTTAAATGCGACAGGCTCATTTCAGTATATTTACTGGTATGTAAAAGAACTCCTGCGGAACAAAGTTCCGGCACACCGGCGACGCTGATATAACCTCTGCAGTTGCGAACGTCGTTAAATAAATCATAATTTTATCTAATTCAGAATTAGAAAGAACGAGACATCGATAGAGAAAGAAAGAACGAGAGAGATAGAGAAAGAAAGAACGAGAGAGAGATAGAGAAAGAACGAGAGAGAGATAGAGAAAGAACGAGAGATAGAGAAAGAAAGAACGAGAGAGAGATAGAGAAAGAACGAAAAGAACGAGAGACAGCTAGAGAAAGAAAGAACGAGAGAGATAGAGAAAGAACGAAAAGAACGAGAGACAGCTAGAGAAAGAAAGAACGAGAGAGATAGAGAAAGAACGAAAAGAACGAGAGACAGCTAGAGAAAGAAAGAACGAGAGAGATAGAGAAAGAACGAAAAGAACGAGAGACAGCTAGAGAAAGAAAGAACGAGAGAGATAGAGAAAGAACGAAAAGAACGAGAGACAGCTAGAGAAAGAAAGAACGAGAGAGATAGAGAAAGAACGAAAAGAACGAGAGACAGCTAGAGAAAGAAAGAACGAGAGAGATAGAGAAAGAAAGAGAGAGACAGAGAAAGAACGAAAAGCACGAGAGAGATAGAGAAAGAAAGAACGAGAGAGATAGAGATAGAGAAATAACGAGCGAGACTTAGAGAAAGAACAAGAGAGAGAGAGAGATAGGGAAAGAACGAGAGAGACTTAGAGAAAGAACAAGAGAGAGAGATAGGGAAAGAACGAGAGAGACTTAGAGAAAGAATAAGAGAGAGAGATAGGGAAAGAACGAGAGAGACTTAGAGAAAGAACAAGAGAGAGAGAGATAGGGAAAGAACGAGAGAGACTTAGAGAAAGAACAAGAGAGAGAGATAGGGAAAGAACGAGAGAGATAGAGAAAGAAAGAGAGAGACAGAGAAAGAACGAAAAGCACGAGAGAGAGATAGAGAAAGAAAGAACGAGAGAGATAGAGATAGAGAAATAACGAGCGAGACTTAGAGAAAGAACAAGAGAGAGAGAGATAGGGAAAGAACGAGAGAGACTTAGAGAAAGAACAAGAGAGAGAGAGATAGGGAAAGAACGAGAGAGACTTAGAGAAAGAACAAGAGAGAGAGAGATAGGGAAAGAACGAGAGAGACTTAGAGAAAGAACAAGAGAGAGAGATAGGGAAAGAACGAGAGAGATAGAGAAAGAAAGAGAGAGAGACAGAGAAAGAACGAAAAGCACGAGAGAGAGAGAGAAAGAAAGAACGAGAGAGATAGAGATAGAGAAATAACGATCGAGACTTAGAGAAAGAACAAGAGAGAGAGAGATATAGGGAAAGAACGAGAGAGACTTAGAGAAAGAACAAGAGAGAGAGAGATAGGGAAAGAACGAGAGAGACTTAGAGAAAGAACAAGAGAGAGAGAGATAGGGAAAGAACGAGAGAGATAGAGAAAGAAAGAGAGAGACAGAGAAAGAACGAAAAGCACGAGAGAGAGATAGAGAAAGAAAGAACGAGAGAGATAGAGATAGAGAAATAACGAGCGAGACTTAGAGAAAGAACAAGAGAGAGAGAGATAGGGAAAGAACGAGAGAGACTTAGAGAAAGAACAAGAGAGAGAGAGATAGGGAAAGAACGAGAGAGAGAGAGAGAAAGAACGAGAGAAAAAACAGAAAGTAAAAGGAAAACAGAAAGAGAAAGGAAAAGACAGGAAGGAAGGAAGAAAGAAAGTAAGAGATCATAGTCTAGTATATACAGTCACGAAGCTTGAGTTTATGAGGGTACTAGAAACAATAGACTGTGCAGGTACTATTTCGCATTGTCTGTAATGAGGCGATAGTAGCGATTATAGTGGTTAGCAACTATCTATGGATGCATATTCACTACGTATTGAGCTTCGTGACTGTACAGTATATACTAGACTGTGAAGAGATTGGCAAAACGAAAGAGAGAGAAACAAAGAATGAAACAGAGAAAAAGAGAGAGGAAGGAGGAAAGAAATAGAAGATAGAAAGAAAGGAAGAGAGAAAGAAAGAGAATAAGGAGAAGAAAGAAAGGAAGAGAAGAATAAAGAAAGAGAATAACAAGAAAGAAAAAGAACGGAATAAAAACGTGAACGCCCCCCTAAAAATTAAAAGGCATCGGGTCCTTTCTCTGGAAGTATGGAACGCTCTCGATACCGGTACTCGCAAGTATTGTGCAGGAAGTGTTACGCAATCGATGGTGTACCAATACAAAGGCTAAGAGGCTGGAAACTCACTCCATTAATGCGATTCTAGTGAGGCGAAGTCTAGTTTAATAGTCCGTAATCTGAGCAGGACTTCAGCAGGATATGAATGAGAGGCTCTAATGAGAATCTTCTTTCGGATTCCGAAACATAATTACACTGTGCATACAACAAGACAACATTTACTGCTTCTTCTTTTTAACATGTGAAATATTTTCCCCCACTACAACTATAGTGTGCTTACTTTCGTTGAAGATTCAAGAAAATAAAAGATCTGGTAAAAAAGAACTCAAACTGGAACTGTAAAAGACAGAGGAAAATACATCAAACAAGAACAAAAATGAGTAAGTAGGAAGCGATGAAGATGAGGAACAAAATAAAACGAAGTGTTCAGTTACCTCACGCAAACTTCCTGATATTCGACATGTGCTATTAGTGAATGCACTGATGCAATTTAAAATCTTGTTAAAAAAAACAATCACAAAATACAAACGTCTAACTTTAAAAAAGAGAAAAAATATACGATTACCCTTTCAAAACTAACAACCAATATGCACATGAAATAATAATAATAATAATAATAATAATAATAATAATAATAATAATAATAATAATAATAATAATAATAATAATAATAATAATAATAATAATATCACACACAGCTCACATAACTCACATAATATCATATTACATCTTAATAAATTATATCGATAGTGTTCAGGTAAAAGGACTTATCCCACAAAAGGAATTTTTTTCAGAAACGGCTCCTAATTACATTTTAATACATTATTATTAGTTATTATCGCCGCGCTCTCATGGTTAACATTCGGCAGGACTTTGAGCGGCCTTGTGCATAACATTCTGCAGGTCTTTGAAATTTAATTGTATTATTGTTTTCAATTTCTTGTGTCGCCGCTCCAATCACTGGCCTCAAATTCAATATTGCAACCAATAAGCTGCTTCCATTATTAAATGACACCTACTTGTCTAATCTACGTGGACTAAAACCGAAGTTGCCATGCCTTGTGCTGAGGACGAACATTAAGGTATGTGATTAAAAATTATTATTAACGAGTTATTATTAAGAGTTAAGAATGTCAACGTACTCGTATATAAAATAATAATAATAATAATAATAATAATAATAATAATAATAATAATAATAATTATTATTATTATTATTATTATTATTATTATTATTATAGGGGTGGTCCTCCAGCTTGGGGGTTGGGCGAAGGGGTAACAACCCATCACCGTAAAAAAACAGCTTGTTACGAAACCTTCAAATAAGCCTCCGAAGCATATAGAGTGTTAGTTGGGAGGCCGGAGGGAAAAAAGACCTTTGGGGAGGCCGAGACGTAGATGGGAAGATAATATTAAAATGGATTTGAGGGAGGTGGGATATCATGATAGAGACTGGATTAATCTTGCTCAGGATAGGGACCAATGGCAGGCTTATGTGAGGGCGGCAATGAACCTTAAAAACCAGTAAGTAAGTAATAATAATAGTCATTTAACAATATAACAAACTAGTGCTTATTCTTATCGAGGAAGTAGACGTGACAACGTGACGCTTAAAGTGAAACCTACAGAGCAACAATAGGTGGGCAAAATTATGTTTTAAAAGCACACCGCACGTTATTGTGTGATACCGGCATGTTAAGCATGAGGCCGCGGCGATAATACTTTATATGAAGGAATGTTACATTTCCCCTTTATAACGAGTATTCAATGGCCTAAATATGCTGCATGAAAATGTTATTATTTATAAATAATATAGTGAAACGATGTACAATATATCAATTTTTGGTTTAAACATTTAGTTACTTACAGGCTGACTCCCATATGTGATGAATTGAGTTAATCATTTTACATCCCCATTAATTAGTGTTCAGTTAGGCAAATATGAAGCACATGCCTTATTACAAGACATAATTATGTGAACAGCGTTAATTTTTCATTCCTCAACACTAATTAACAAATGTATCATGTTGTTACAATTGAAGAACGTTAGCTTGTTACGTATAATTAAATCAGAAGTTGTAACTAATAACAATTATTATACGACTCATGCTGCAAATATGATTCATCCACAGTAATTTAATGGGAAGGAAGCGCGGTTGTTGGAGTGTCAAATTTTCGACATTCTATAGTATTAGCAGTAGCCATATCAGTACTAGTAGGCCTAGTAGTAGTACTAGAAGTAGTAGTATGTTGTACAGAGTGATTCACGAGAATTTACAGCCACTTACGGAGCTTATTTCCGAAGACATTCTGAGTAAAAAATGTCATATAAACATGTGTCCTAATCTCAATATTTCCAGAGTTACAATAATTTGAGGTTGTTAGTAAAATACCTTTTTTCTTAGTTTTAAAAGTAAAAGAATGTTACAAATAGTGAATGAACTATTCAGAAGTATCATTTCTTTAATTGGCTAGTGTTCTGAAGCTAAACATGTTTTGTTAATTATTTTGTGCAGATTTTGTTTTTCAATTTTTATCGAAAAAATTGTATTATTCTTAGGCACTTAACACAAAAATTATTAGAAATCATACGACTCTAGAAACTTGTTTCTTTATAGCTTAATTATGCATCCTAATGTACAGTCTTGAAGAATTTACAAGAGTGGCGTGATTTGTAACAATATAACAATGTAATAATTGTGACGGTGTCGTGTATAGTTCCTGCTGTAGCTCAGTCGGTAGAGCATTCGTGCGCCAAGCGAAGGGTCCCAGGATCGACACCCGGTACCGGAACAATTTTTTCCCTTGAAATTATTCAAGTCTGCTTCACAAGGAGCTACTACGTGAAAGCTAGATTTGCAAAATATATTCGTTACTGGAGGTACGTTAACAGAAAGCCACAATTTAAGCCACACAGAATTGTGTGGACTCAAAGTTAGGTTTCTGGTGTCTTCTCAGCCCATTCGAGTTGTGTGGATATAAAGGGAAGAATTGTGACTATGTCGAGTATAGTTCCTGGGGTAGCTCAGTCGGCAGAGCATTTGTGCGCTAAGCGAAGGGTCCCGGGATCGATCGATACCCGGTTGCCGGAACAATTTTTCCCTTGAAAT
Organism: Periplaneta americana; assembly: GCF_040183065.1. NCBI lineage: Eukaryota > Metazoa > Arthropoda > Insecta > Blattodea > Blattidae > Periplaneta > Periplaneta americana. Next base: position 63,016,661 of record NC_091130.1, read on the forward strand.
TATTCAAGCCTGCTTCACAGAGAGCTTCTACCTGAAATCCAGATTTGCATAATATATTGTTGTGATAAATGCGTCAGAAAAATATAATTTGTAGTTAAAAATCGAAAAAAAAAATCTGTATAAAGCAACTATGGATTTCACATCACACTTTTCGCTTCAGAATACTAACTAATTAAAGAAATGATACTCCTGAAAAGTTCATTCGTTATCTGTAATATTCTTTTACCCTCAAAAGTAAAAAATAATGGTATTTTATAAACAAATTCAAATTAGTGTAACTCTGAAAATATTGAGATTAGGACAAAGTTTACATGACATTTTTTGCTCAGAATATCTTCGGAAATAAGCTCCGTACGTGAAGTAAATCTTCGTGAATCACCCTGTATAAAGATGCTTTCGAATGCAATAATTATTCAGAGTTGACTTGGGCGAGAAATTACGAGTCCACGAAAGAAGTTCTTTTGCGTGCCATAAATCTAATACACGGGCCTATCAGCTTTCCTTCCCTCCCGAAGGAATATAAATGCTATGCAGTTTATCACCTTTCAAAATCCATCACCCTAGGCCGGGTTTAATCGCGAGAACTCCATACTCAACAGCTGGAATAGTAATCTAAAGACCGCAGAATACAATGTGGTCTCGCTTATTTTTACGTAATGGTTAATCATTGAAATAGAATAAAAAAAAATGTCTTATTATGTAAGGCAGAGTTGATGATATTGAGAATAAATGGGTGGATAATTCATATCTATAATCTCACTACGCTCCATCAATTAAGATATTTTCTGTAGTGTCTGTTCAATTTATGGTAGCCATAATGCGCCATGAAGTTACCTGACATTTGTCTTAAAGGTGGCTAAAACCTCAGAAAAGAAACCGTAAGAATAATAATCAGCCCAAGGGGGTTCGAACCTATGCTCTAGTACAGCTTCGGATCAAGAGTCCAGGTCGTTTTCCTTGTGCTACACCGGTAGCTGGGAGTATGATATGAAACATTTATGTAATTATAACAAATCACGTACTTAATTCTATATGACTTTTTTTCAATCAAAAATAGATTAAACAGTAACGAAACGTAATAATATGCATCTCGTCATGATATATGATATGAAATATAAATATTAGGCAGAGAATAACAAATATTCGCACAAATGCAAAGCATAAAAAAGCTGAAATGAATTAAGCATCCCTTGCCAGCTATCCCATCAAATTATCTCTCATTCTTTTTTACTTTACTATTGACTGTTTTTAATTTTTAATGATGTATAAAAATTCTTTGTATTTTGACTATATTGTTACTAGAATAAGAGTATGCACAAGAATTACAGCCGAGACACGTGGGAAAACAAATATTCTAGAATCACCATTATCATTTAACTACCATTGAGTTAAGTCACTTGTTGGCCTGTCCCGGTCTCACTTTTCATAGGTTGTCTTCGCCGTCTTTTTTTCTTCTTGGCAGTCTATTCTTTGTCTTTCTGTCTTATTCAATTTTGTAGTTTTCAATTTTTTCCCTACACTGCTATAATTATGTAATAGATAAAATCAATCAATCAACCAATCAATGACTATGGCGCATCAAATATCAGAAAGTTTTTGGCCTCAATCACAATTTTCCTCCAAGCTTCTATATCTTCCGCCATGGTCTTATTTTCTCTTATTCCTTCCAGATCTCTTTGCACTTGGTCATTCCATCGAAACCGGGATCGTCCGAAAGGTCTTATTCCATCTGGTAGTTCTTTAAAAGTAACTTTTACCAGGGATTGTTCTTCTCTTCTTATTACATATCTTAAGCAACCCAATCTTCTACTTTTAACTATTGCTACAACTTTTAGCTTCAGGTATAGGCTTCTTATTTCCTTGTTCTTCCTAATTAGCCACTGTACATTGTCTTGAATGGGACCAAAAATCTTTCACAATATCTTGTTTTCTTTGTTAAAATTCACGTTTCTGCTCCGTATATTAAGATGGGAAGAATTGTTGTTTATTTTCTCTTATTTTTGTGGCTGTGTGAGAATTTTGGACTCATTAATGATCTAAGAAAAAAAAATCTGTTTGCTGTTTGAGATGTGATGAAAGATTTCGATTTCTATTAAATTTTTATAAGATATTACATCCCAGGTACTGGAATTCGTCGACATTCTCAAGTTCTTGATTGTCTTAAGTGCATTTTTATTATTGTCTCTTATCGATACTTTGACGTACCGGTATTTGGTTTTTTCTGGATTTATGAATAAAAGTTGACTTCTTCTAATAATTATTTCGTTAATCTATAGACTTCCTTCGTTGTTTTGATTATTAGTACTACGTCATCGGCGTACGCTGAAACCGATAAAAAATTTGTCAGTGATTTTACTCCATGTGTACTAAAACTGACTCCCATTAACCCCTTTAAGGCCTGATGTACATTATAGTGTACAGTGTTTCTTTTTTATTTTTCTTTTTTGGAATGTCTTCGATACTTTTAAATATTTTGAAAAATTCAATGTGATAGAAATGGAGAATATTATTTTTGAAACATTTATACATCTGAATTAAAAATAAAATTTAAAATTTTGGGGCCCCAGGGGTCAAAATTGTCCCGAAATTTTGATTTTCTTTGAAGACTTGATTTGGAAATTTTGAATCCCCAGAATAATTATGTAACCAGTTTTTTTTATCAATTTTGTTTAATATAAATTCAGGTCTGAAGGGGTTAAAGTTATTTTCAATAAAAAATTGGAAAGAAGTGGTGATAATTAGGGCCAGGATTTTGATGACCTATAACTCATGAAATAATGTCCTAAAAACAAGGCATTTATGAACTAAATTTTTTTTCAAAAATGCCCTTAAAATGCCCTTAAATGCTCCAAAAATTGGTCTTACATAATTGGCTTAGTAGGAATATTAATATTTAGACTAGTAATTATATTAAATTCTAGCACTAACATTCAAGTTTATTTAATTTTACATAATTTTTCTAAGTAGTACACTTTAATTAATTATTTTACCTGATGTAGTTCCGTGTAGTCCACCGCAAGGCCACTCTTATCAGGAACTAGCAGGTATAGAGAAGTCTATATTAAAGGGTGGTTGGACTGATCCATTACGTGGGGATGTACTACGTTAAAATGACAATATTTGTGTAGAAAACCGATTAAAATAATATGCAAAATCATGGATATTAATTGAAAAAATATGTAGAGAAAACATGAAATAAATAATATTTTACATTAATAATAGGGATTTGTGACCAAAATTAAGTGAAAATTCCCCAAAAATGACCGAATAAAACAAAAAATGCTTTTATGTGTTGTAAGAGGTAAAAAAATGCAAAGAAATTCCTTAACAAATATGTTATAAACCACTCAGTTTATCACATAACATATAAATACTAAAGCAGCAATGTTTCTGGCTTACTAGAAAAAAGATGCAATAATTTCATAAAAATCCTAGCCCTAGTGATAATTCATACACCACTGTTAACACTAAAATTAAAGCACATAAAAGCAGAACGTAAAGTACTGAATTTACTTGTCTTGTTCACAATTTCACAAACCACGCTATGAGCTGCCGACGTAACACCACAGGTTAAGCTGCTTCCTGGTTCCACACCATCGATTGTATCAGACGGAAGTGATGATTTCATATTAGAAACAAGCAAATGTTGTGCATAGAACTACAAGCAAGGAGTGTTGACACATTCTCTCTTTTATCTGGAGAATAAATTAAAATATTACATATATTTATTCCATGATAATACAGTATAGTTTTTCCTCAATAACTTTCCCTTTGACCGTAATTCTATAACAATGGACGGAAATCTGTGATAATTATGGACAATCCTTAATAGTTGATACCTCTGTATTTAAGGTAATAACAATAATGTATGCAGAATTTTTTTTTTCCTAAAATTAGTTTGTTCTTGCTTCAGTGAAGTACCTGTAAGTGTTAGTGCGTAAATAAAAACATACCAGCGACGAAGTAACTTGTAGCTGCAGTTGTTCTGTTTCAATGCCCAAGGTTCGCACCACAAATTGACATTGCCCGCTCTTTTATCGGAAGCTAGATGTGTATAATTATTCATATTTTTTAAAACAGGAGTAATGAGCGGTTACTCGCAGTGAAATGAGAGTGTAAGGAGCTGCTGATAACCACAGCTATTGTGTACACTCCTCGCCGCCGATCTCGTCAATCTGGCTGACCATGAATGCATCAGCTCAAAGAGTTTTCTGGAGAGAGCTTTACCGCCATGGGCGTTCGACAATGAAATTTAATAGCATGCTAATACCGAAGTTACAAATCATTTTTGTCTAAAATAATTTTAAAGTATTGAGAGGAAGACTTGACAACTATATTAATATTATCTTGATCAGGGCCGCCGAGAAAGGGGGGCAGAGGGGGCGAATGCATATGGGCCCGTGAGCAATAAGTGCCCGTCAGATTAAGTGAGTCTGATTACTTTCTATTAACATGAATATTCGTAGATACTTATGGGTACTATAAAATTTTGTAAGAACATTTGTTACATAAATTTGACATATTAACTCAACAATAGTAGAATTAATACAAATTACTACTTCATATGTAAATATATGACTTTTACATAATACTGTAGAGTATCCGTTTCCCGCATTAACGTTCAACGACATGTCACTTGAGGGCCCCGGCATTTGCCTGAACTATGTTCCCATCGCTTGTACTGAACGCGTTCAATTAGTTATTGGCTTGTTCTTTGTAACTACCAACCCCCCGATGGCTCACCACAATATGCTAGTGGACTCTCCCAAACCGAAGTCGCAGGATCACGTTTCCTTTTCGTCTTTTCTTTATCGTTTGTCTAGTAAATTCTGTTCATTAGTGTTACTGGTTATAGTTTAACTGCACAATGGACAAGTACAGGCATAAATCGGGAGCTGAGAAGCACGAGGAGAAACAGAAAAAATAGGAAGATATTAATATGGATGCTACACTGCGTGAAAAATATTATGAAGACATTAACAAAGAGATCAGTGATGAGCCGAAATATTTAAAACCAATTCGTGCCATTAATTTAGGACTAACTCCACTGAAATCTATGAATCTCCTAAATAGTCTGAGGAAATTAACGCTGGACGTTTATTTCCAAATATTTGTATAGCCATTAGAATATTCTATATAATTCCTGTGACAGTTGCTGATGCTGAAAAAACTTCAGCAAAATGAAGGAAATGAAAAATGTATTCAGATAAACAATGTGTCCAGAACGACTGAGTAACCTTGGCCTCCTTAGTCTGGAGCGCGATCTTGCTAGGTCTTTAAATTTTGATAATATAATTAAAGATTTTGCATCAATGAAATCAAAGAGAGTTGTTTGTTGATGTTGGACTGCAAGTTAGAAATAATTACAGATGTTTAGGAATAATTTTTTATGAATATAATATATTGTGTTAATGTGAAGTTTTTCTAAAAGTTTTCGATGTAATAAAAGTGTATTTTTTAGGTTCGTATCTGTGTATGGGGTTATCTTTTATTTATTTTGCAAAAAATTATTATGGTTAAAATAACTGGTAACTTGTAATTGTTACTTTCTTCAACGGGGTCGGAGTACAGTATTGCATAGGGGCCCATAAATTCTGTCGGCGGCCCTGATCTTGATCGCCTTCTGTAACGGAGTTCCTTTACTACACTGCATGGAATGGAGCTGAAGTGGTTTTACTTCGTCATTACGCGAAGTAAAGAGAAAGTACTGTACTATTGGAAGAACTATTTAGGGATTTTTACCTCAATACAATTTTTCAACATACCTCATACAAAAAAATTGGTTTTGAATATACCATGTCTCTGTGTAGAGGTATATCTACTATACAATAATATTGGGAGGGGGTATTTTATTGACATTCAGTATTTATTTTATGGGTGAAAAACTAATATTCAAGACGCGGATGTACGTTGACTCTCATAACCTGTGATGCCATGTAAGTTGACTCCCATACATTTCAAGTCAGTATGAAGTTTGACTCCCGAAGAGAGTCGAGAAATGGTGAAGTTGTCTCCCGCACACTTCTATAGTCACCGAACAATGTTGCATAGTTTGTTCCAAACAGCATTAATACGAGGGTCATACTGAAAGTCATGAGCAACCCATTGTTATAAATCTTAATTTTTATTTTTTAGACAAACCAGGAACATCATCTTAATCTACAGACTTTTCTATCACTTTTCAACATAGTCTCCATTTCTTTGCACACATTTTCCCTCCGTTCTGTAAGTTTGAAAATTTCCTTGCTGTAGAAGTCCGTTTCATCTTCCCGATGTTCTCCAGCGACTCGTAGCGTTGGCCTCGCAGCTTCTCCTTCACAGAACCGAAAAGATGGTAGTTGGAGTGTGCCAAGTCGGGACTGTAGGGAGACTGCGGAAGAATTTTCCACCCAAATGTTCTGATTTTCTCCACGGTGACACGATCAGCGTGAGGCCACGCATTAACGTGTTGCAGAATGATCTTCTTTCCAGGGCATTTCTCGCGCAATGTACGACGGAGCTTCAAAACTGTCCGAATATAGCGAACAGCATTCATAGTCTGTCCAGGTTCAAGAAATTCAACGAAAAAGCATCCCAGAACTTATCAACTCTTTCCTTGTTGCGTTCCGTGGAGGCAGTTCGAAGGCGACCGCTACGAGGCTTATCTTGGATGTTCGTGGTCCCAACTTCGAAATGTTACACCCATCTCCTAACACTGCTGACGTCCATGCAAACATCTCCGTATGCACGCTGAAGTCTGAGGTGAAGTTCAACAGCAGATTTTTCTTCTTTAAGAAGGAATTTAATGACAGCACGATGTCGAAACGAACCATCGTTGTCGACCATTTTGCAAACATTGCCTGTGGTCACATGATAAAAGTTAATGACGTCACAATATGTCAATACATAGTGTAAAGTCTGTAGATTATGATCATATAATCGTTTTTGTTACATTGTTGAAATTTAAATTTTAGCAATGTGTTGCTCATGACTTTCAGTACGACCCTCTGCATAGTGGAACATGATTTTTCATTTTTCTCATATTCCTCAATTAAGATCCCCCCTCAGCTCTGTTTCTGTTTTGTTCCGTTACAGCCAGCGCCAGTACAATTTCCAGACATTGATCACTTGTTGCCAGTGCAGCTGAGAATGGTATCACCCAAATACACGCTACGTCAGCAATTTTCCAATCACAGTGTTGTCAGTCTCATTGCTCACTGACTGCGAAAAAGGCAAGATACTCGCACTTTGCGTTTCTGGAGTGTGTGCTTGAGTACATGCCCAGTCAGTGGCGTCTGTTGTCATTTCAGCTGAGTGTAGTAGGCTACCACCTCCTAAACACCAGTCACATCAGCAATCTGCCGATCACAATTGTCAGCTTTCTCGCTCACAGACAGCGGCAAAGATAAGATACTCGTTCTTAACATTCCTATTACTTATTTCACAAACCAAAAACGGTTTCTTTGGTTATACGTCTGTTGTCACCAGATGCTATGGATTAATAGATCTTAACATGTTTGTCACATTGAAAGCTGTATACTGTATTTCCTGTAAAAAAAAAGTAAACTTCAACTATTATGACGGTGCAAGATGAAATTTGCAACCGATGATGTCAATTTGTGGCCATAAACTGGTGACAGCTAGGTGTAAACACTATTTCAAAGTCCATGGTATACTTAACGGGTACAGTGGAAACATAATGACCTGGGTAAACCACTTCTTATAGAAGTGGATTGTCCCGTCCATGAACACAGATGCACAGGCGGCTAGAAATTTCAAAATCTTCTTGCATGAAAATATCACAATGTCATTAGTTTCGTCAATTTCGAGAAGAAATGCTTCTTGCTTGATTGTAGCAGTGTCCATCGTATGTAAAAGTCAAACATTATGCCACTATGGGACTCAACTTTCATGCCTGATCTTGAAGTATGGGAGTCAACTCTCATTCCTTAATAATTATTGTTCTTATAATCAGACCGGGAGTCAACTTACATGAGCCCATTAAAAAATAATGCACATATTGCACGATACTAACTCTACAATACGGAAATTTATTGAAGAATATAATAAATGGTTAAAATATAATTTCCAAAAATTAAATGACATTGTAATAGGAGAAAAACAGATTTCATTTCTGAAACTATAGAGGTTATCAAATATTAATATTTAGGTTACTAGTAATGCAAGAAATAATACAAAACTTAAAAAAGGTATTTAGAATGGAAAAACTGCTGTATCGCAAACTCAAAAATGTCTTAAGAGATGCAAATAAAAAGTGACAGTAAATTTAAGGAAATCCCAATGACTTTGTGAAACGTGTATACCGTACATGAATTGAAATTCATAAAATACACTATGTATGTCTGCTTTCCTTAACATTGTGCTGTAGTGTTTATTTGATATGCATGGGTATACATAACCCATATAGGGCCTACTCAATATTTCCATGATTAAGGCATCACTCATGAGGCGATTAAACCAGCGATAACTATTGTGTGGAAAACATGAATGAAAGAATGAATGAATGAGTGAGTGAATAAATGGATGAATGAATGATGAATGAATGAATGAAATTACTAGATGAGCAGTAGATGGATCGAGCAGGATAATAAAATTATTGTTTTCATCAGTCCGAGAAAAGCTCAACTAATATTATGTTTATGTCTACTTAAGTTTGTTTATTGTTGTTTATTTGTACTCATATTTAACTGTCAAAGGATGTTTCTATACATTGTTAAACTGAATTAATAATAATAATAATAATAATAATAATGATAATTCATTCATTTAGTGTTCTGCCAAAGGGCAGGTCTTTCACTGCAAACCCAGCTCTCTCCAGTCTTTCCTATTTTCTGCCTTCCACTTTGTTTCCTCATATGAACCATATATTTTAATGTCGTCTATCATCTGAAATCTTCTTCTACCCCGAACTCTTCTCCCGTTCACCATTCCTTCCAGTACATCCATCAGTAGGCAGTTTCTTCTCAGCCAGTGATTCAACCAATTCCTTTTCCTCTTCCTGATCAGTTTCAGCATCATTCTTTCTTCACCCACTCTTTCCAACACAGCTTCATTTCTTATTCTGTATGTCCACTTCACACGTTCCATTCTTCCCCATATTCACATTTCGAATGCTTCTATTCGCTCTTCTTCACTTCGTCGTAATGTCCATGTTTCTGCCTTATACAATGCCACACTCCATACAAAGCACTTCACTAGTCTCTTCCTTAGTTCTTTCTCCAGAGGTCTGCAGAAGATGCTCCTTTTTTCTATTAAAAGCTTCCTTGATGATGATGATGATGATGATGATGATGATGATGATGATTATGATGATGATAATAGTAATAATAATAATAATAATAACAATAATAATAATAATAAACCACTGGTGTAGCTCAAGTTGTAGTGCGTTTGTCTGCTGATCCAGAGCTGTGCTCTGGTGTAGGTTTAATTTCAGTTTGCACTGATTATCCAGTTGGATTTTTTCCGAGTTTTCCCCCAAATGTATGGCGAATGTCAGGTAATTACATAGAATATATTCGGTTTCACTTCGGTATCACCAATTCAATCGAGGTTAAATAAAGTAGTTAATACAGCGTAATTAAAATAACCAATATAATTATAACAACATATGAATAACATGTAATGCATTATAATTAAACATAATTAATATCCATATGTGGAGAAAAAGAAATTGTTGGCTGGGACACTGGCTAAGAAGAAACTGCCTACTGAAGGATGCACTGGAAAGAATGATGAGCGGAAGTAAAGTCCGAGGCAGAAGGAGATATCAGATCATTGTATTCGTAGACGAACATGAAGGCGGAAAAAAAGGGAAGAATGGAGAATGCTGGGTTTGCGGTGAAGTATCTGACTATGGGCGGAAAACTCTGCATGAATGAATATTCTTATTGGACATTAAGTTACAGTGTAAAATTAATTATATTAAAAACAGACTTTTTCTTTGAAATATTTGTGAAGTATAATGAAATGTCTAACAAATTAAATGATGCAGTTCATACCGAATTTGAAATAATCTCTTAAGAAAAAATATGATATAGAATTATTTCTATTTTCATTGCGATTTTACTCTAAGGTTTTACCTCTCCCATGTGCAGACTACAACGCAAGTAATGGGATCTTCGTCTAATCTATTTTCACCCATGCTATGTGATTTTCCAAGGGAAGCGACCCGATTTTGTGTCACTGGTAAAAAAAAACTTCAAGTTATTCAGAAAGTTGAGAAATGATGAGCACATTATTTGTTAATTTAATGTAGGCCTTGCATGGCTTTTCAACTCTTCCAACAGTTGAAAGTTGTTTACTTTTAACACTAGTATTATATGTAGTTACTTTTAACATGCATATCCATAATAATTCATTTTAACACTATGGTGTATTACATTAGCAATGGCTGTCTAATATAGTTATTCTATTCGCATCTGTGTAAAATTAATTGCACATACCTATTTAATCCGTGCAATTTTATAACTTGAAGTCATGTACTGACGAGAGGTGTAATTTGAATTTTTTGCATTGCTGGTGATGAAATGATTTCACGACGTTTCGAAGTGATTCTATCTTCGTCTTCTGGTCAACAGAAAACTACGGGGCGGGATATTGTTGGGGTCGGCGTTACAAATTTAATAGATGCCCTTCTCGTCCCTTTCATTTTTCTTCAACTGGATATCAGCCTATGTAATGTTGTAAAAATAATTCCAACACAAGAGAAAGAAGAAATCCAAACTATACGTCTTCTGATTAATTCACCATTATTTCCCCTCTTATTTCGAAAGTACGTAAATTTTTACTGTATGTTATTATACAGATGTGGACAAATTATTAGACTAAATTAATTATATGTGCAACGAAGCTGTATTTATCGGCAGAAATAATGAACAAAAATGTATTTTGCACAAATATAATGAACAGAAAATTGAGTCTGGAGGTTACTAATATTTTGTGATCATTCCCTTATTTTTTATCAACACGTAGATTTTGTCAGGGATGCTGGAAATCAAAGTTTGACATTTTCTTTGAATATCAGCATCATTTAGTCAGATAGCAGACAATGCTTAAATGAGTCCATGTTTTGTTGTAAGCCTCTTTTTGTTCACTTCCTTCTTCAGTATAGATCACAGATTTTCAATTTCGTTCATGTCCGGTCTTCTTGCAGGCCATGGGAGAATATCTTCTACAGTATATAATTAAAACACCAGTAGTACCAACATAGCCAGAACAAATATACTTAACCATTGGATAAATATACCAGAACATATAAACAATCATATTTACAACAATAGAGACCCTGTGAATTACACTGATAGTTGACATGACGAATTATATTCTGCTTCCAAGAAAAACTTTTAATCTAATGATTTGTCCACGTCTGTAAAAGATGCACTTTAAGAGTAACCAAGAAAACGAAATTTATCTTCTTAATTGCACACGATTTTATTTTTAATGGTCTTTAGGATAATAAAAACACACTTATAAAAGAAGACTTTTCGTAACACGATGAAGGAACAATTTCTAAGTAAAAAAAATAACACATACATTGAGGAAGAATTTCTCAACTTCGTGGCCCTAATTTGACGTGTAAAGTCTTCAATCGATCTACAGGCCTACTAAGAAAAAAAATAAAATGATTTTGTGGAACAGAAATTAGACTTTGTTTGCCATGAAAATTCTTACGTCATATCCGCTAAAATGACAATTGAACGAGTCCATTCCTATAGGCCTACTCCAGGAAAGTCCACATACGAGAGAGAGAGAGAGTCAAAAAGTAACATTAATAATTGTTTTATTAATTTTATATGTACAATAAGATTACAAACACTTCATCACTTTTCAACATAGTCCCAACTACGTTCAACGCAAGTGTTCCTGTTATACTATGTTGAAAAGTGATGAAGTGCTTGTAGTCTTATTGTACATATTCAATTAATAACACAATTATTAAGGTTACTTTTTGACTCTCTCTCGTACATACATCAACTACTTGGAAGAGTTTGTTAAAATCCGTGGGGGATTGCAATATAAATAAATAAATAGATAAATAGATAAATACATAAATAGATAAATACATAAATTGATAAATACATAAATACATATACATATATATATATATTCAGTTGTGCTTTGAGATGGACGCGAAACAGAAATGTAGACATTACATGCGTAACCATAAAAAGCGTAAAGAGAAGAAAGTGAAAATATTCAAGTTGCACAGGTAAACAAATAACAAGAAATAATAACGAACGGAAGGAATTACATAAACGATGAGAAAAATTCACTTCTACTAATTCTAGAGGTAAAACAAAAACGTGTATCAGAAAGTAATAAAGATGCTACAGCAAATCGTGACTTATGAGGGGTAGTCAAATAAAAACGGGTCAGATGCCAAAAAGTATAATAGAACATGTATTACCTCAAAAGTAATCTCCAAAACTGTTTGTAAATTTATCCCCCTGCGAGACAAGACGATCAATCCCATTCCTGAAAAAGCTTGTGACTGTCTACCGAACCAGTTATTTACCCAGTCATACACGTCTTCGTCCGATGCAAAACGAAGTCCACGGATGTCTTTCTTCAACTCTAAAAAAATGTGAAAATCACATTGGGAGAAATCTGAACTGTAGGGAGAGGGTGTTGAAGCGTTTCCCAACCAAATCTCTGAATCGTATTCCTCACGGAGTTGGCAGTATGTGGACAGGCATTATCAAGAAGAAGACAACGACGTTCGATAACATTATAGAGCGTTTTGACTTATCGGCGCTTCTCAGTTTAGTAAAGTTTCTTCATAACGCTGTGGATTGATTGCGGCCAAATGCCCGAGAAATTCAACAAGCAGTTGATAAAGCGACGTAAAATAACCCAATAACATTCATGACAGAAGTGACAATTGTGGCGGAAGTAATTTTCATAATGGAAGTGACATTCATAATGAAAGTGATATTAGTGACACAAATAACATATACTTCACGGAAGTGACATTCAAAATGTAAATTACATTTGTGACTAAAGTAACATTTATTACGGAAGTGGTATTTATGACTAAAGTTATTTTCGTAACGAAAGTGATATTCGTTACGGTAATATCATTAGTGGCGGAAATGACATTCGTGGCGCAAATGGCCAGCTTCAAATACTTGGTTTGAGCTATAAACAGTAACATGAACTGTAGCCAGGAAGTCAAAAGGAGAATAGCAACGACAAAAGAAGCTTTTAATAGAAAAAGGAACATATTATGTGGACCTCTGGAAAAAGAATTAACAAAGAGACTAGTGAAGTGTTTTGAATGGTGTGTGGTATTGTATGGGGGCAGAATCATGGACATTACGACAAAGGGAAGGGAAGCTAATAAAAGCATTTGAAATGTTGGTATGGAGAAGAATAGAGGGTGTGAAGTGGACAGACAGAATAAGAAATGAAGCTGTGTTGGAATGAGTGGGTGAAGAAAGAATTATGTTAAACTGAGCAGGAAGAGAAAAAGGACTAGGGTGGGTCACTGGTTGAGGAGAAACTGCCTACTGAAGGATGCACTGCAAGGAAAGGTGAACGGGAGAAGATTTCGGGGCATAGGTAATCAGACGATAGGCGACATTAAGATACTCGTATATATGGATCATATATGGTGACTAGGAGGAAGGCAGAAAATAGGAAATATTGAATAATTCTGGGTTTACAGAAGACCTGCCCTTGGTCAGAACATTTTGAATGATTGGGATCAAAACTAACTTACTTACAAATGGCTTTCAAGGAACCCGCAGGTTCATTGCCGTCCTCACATAAGCCCGACATCGGTCCCTATCCTGTGCAAGATTAATCCAGTCTCTATCATCATATCCCACCTCCCTCAAATCCATTTTAATACTATCCTCCCATCTACGTCTCGGCCCCCCCAAAGGTCTTTTCCCTTCGGCCTCCCAACTAACACTCTATATGCATTTCTGGATTCGCCCATATGTGCTGCATGCCCTGCCCATCTCAAACGTCTGGATTTCATTTTCCTAATTATGTCAGGTGAAGAATACAATGTGTGCAGTTCTGCGTTGTGTAACTTTCTCCATTCTCATGTAACTTCATCCCTCGTAGCCCCAAATATCTTCCTAAGAAACTTATTCTCAAATACCCTTAATCTCTGTTCCTCTCTCAAAGCTAGAGTTCAAGTTTCACAACCATACAGAGCAACCGGTAATATAACTGTTTTATAAACTCTAACTTTCAGATCTTTTTACAGCAGACTAGATGACAAAAGCTTCTTAACTGAATAATAACAGGCATTTCCCATATTTATTCTGCGTTTAATTTCCACCCGAGTGCCATTTATATTTGCTACTGTTGCTCCAAGATATTTGAATTTTTCCACCTCTTCGAAAGACAAATTTCCAATTTTTATGTTTCCATTTCGTACAATATTCTGGTCACGAAACATAATCATATACTTTGTCTTTTCGGGATTTACTTCCAAACCTATCGCTTTACTTGCTTCAAGTAAAATCCCGTATTTTCCCTAATCGTTTGTGGATTCTCTCTTAACATATTCACGTCATCCGCATAGACAAGAAGCTGATGTAACCCGTTCAATTCCAAGCCCTGTCTGTTATCCTGAACTTTCCTAATGGCATATTCTAGAGCGAAGTTAAAAGTAAAGGTGATAGTGCATGTTCGTGCTTTAGCCCGCAGTGAATTGGAAAAGCATCAGATAGAAACTGGCCTATACGGATTCTGCTGTAAGTTTCACTCAGACACATTTTAATTAATGGAACTAGTTTCTTGGGAATATCAAATTCAACAAGAATATTATATAAAACTTCTCTCTTAACCGAGTCATATGCCTTTTTGAAATCTATGAATAACTGATGTACTGTACCCTTATACTCCCATTTTTTCTCCAATATCTGTCGAATACAAAAAATCTTATCAATAGTCGATCTATTACGCCTAAAACCGCACTGATGATCCCCAATAATTTCATCTACATACGGAGTTAATCTTCTCAAAAGAATATTGGACAAAATTTTGTACGACGTCAACAAAAGTGATATTCCTCGAGTTACCACAGTTAGTCTTGTCCCCCTTTTTAAAGATAGGTACGATTATGGACTCCTTCCATTGTTCTGGTACAATTTCCTTCTCCCAAATAGCAAGCACAAGTTTATAAATTTCGCTAGATAATGCGCTTCCACTCTTTTGTATTAATTCTGCTGGAATTTGATCGATACCTGGAAACTTGTACTTTTTCAGATTTAGATTGCAATAACAAATTTGATTCCTTTCTCTTCTTAATTCCAGTTCTCTTTCCTTCCTCTGTTTCAATATTATTCTCTGCCTTTCTTCTCCTTCCAAGTCATTTTTCTCTCCGTCCCTTTCTCTTCCATCTTTTGTCACTCC